>NC_077227.1:598047293-598356331 GCF_027887165.1 Monodelphis domestica | reverse complement strand
AAACTTGTTGCAAATATTTTTTTTTCTCCCTGATTCCCTGTTTCCTTTCAAATTTTAATGGCACAGGTTTTGTTTTTGCAAAAAACTTTAAAAATCTTACAAATCCAAATCGACCATTTTGTCCAGTAATCCTCTTTAATCCTGCTTTGGTCATGAACTATTCTCCTATCCACAGATTGAAAAGTAATTTCTTTTTTGCTAAATTTTTATGTCACTTTTTGTGTTTGTCATATCTATTTGGAGCTTATTTTGACATATTATTTGCCAGATTGCTTTCCAGTCTTTCTAGATGGTTTTGTTGAAAAGAGAGTTGGCCCCAATATAGTAGCTGGGTTCTTTGAGTTTATCAAACAGTAAACTTCTTGGTTTGTTTGCTTTTGTAATGTTTGTCTAATCTGTTCCACTGATCAATTTATTTTATGCTAGACCTCTATCTTTCTTACTTTTTTTCATTATTTCTTTGGGATTCTTGACTCTTTGTTTCTCCAGATTAATTTTATTATTTTTTACCTGAGCTTTATAAAGTTAAAACTTTGGTAGTTCAAAAAGAATATTCCTATATTTACATAGTTTTAATGTATGGCTTGGTAGATAAAATCCCAGGTAATTTATATATTCTACAGTTATTTTTGAGTGGTATTTCTCTTCCTCCTGGGTATCTTGGCAGTACACAGAGATCCTCATGATTTATGTCACTTTATTTTCCATTGTTCACCTTTAGTCAAACTCATTGTTTCATCTAATTTTTAGTTGACTCATATAACCAATATAACTTATAGAAATATGGCAAAAATTATGGTGCTGTCCAAGTTTATCTATTGATTTAACTCTGTGCCAAATTACTTTATAGATTAGATACTTTATAGAGGATAGTTTTTAGACAAAATAATGCAATATTCATAAAAGGGAAACAGAAAGCCAAGATATTAAGGGAAATAATAGAGGGAAAATGGGATGATGGAGGGTTTGATGCTACAGATCTCAAAATTATATTATAGACACCGGCCCCTGAGTGAGTGGAGGCAGCTGGTGTGTGTAGATGTGTATGTGCATGCACGTGTGCATGTGTATGCATGTCACATAGATAGTTTGAACCATGAACAATGTCAGGCAGGTTGATTTGAGTAGAAATCAGAAGTCAGGCTAAAGATGTTTTCAGGAAAGTACACAAATAGTAAAAGAAGTGGGTTACTATAGAAGAAATTTGCCTACAAAATATACATTATGTCCACATTAAAGAACTGAAAAAAAGAATAAGAACAAGGGCAAAGATGAGACATACTGATCACAGGTGACTACCCCAAAGAATAGTTCCTCAGGGATATTGGACATGCATGATAAAATAGAAATCAGAACTATAGACCACCAAATAAACTGGCAGATTACAGCAGCTCAGGCCCTGTTCAGTGCCTAAGCAGATGAGATCTGACCAGATCCTGAGTGGCAACCTACGTCAGAAAAAATCTCTGATGAGTAGACTTTTACAGTCCTCTGTGGAAAATTAATTGAATAGTTTGGGAAAAAAAATATAAATGCAGCCCTTTAGAGACAATGATGGCAGCATCAAATACTTCTATGGATTTAGAAAGAATACCGTCCTCTATAAAGATGAAAGGAGAGGAAAAAAAGAAAGCTTCCCACAAAACAAGACTTTGACAGTAAATTAGATTTTTAGGTATTTTTTTACTCAAGGTACAAGTCAATTAAACAAGCATTTACTAGGGTGCTTAATTCTAGAACAACCTGACTTACATTTTCTCATCGATAAGAACAAAAATAACTTTAAAAAATACTGGAAAAATGGGAAAAAAAATCAAGGAGACCTAGAAGGGTGTAACTTCTTAAACAATGGGGGAAACCCAAACAAATACTTTTTCTTGTGGAAGCAAAAATTCAGAACTTTAAAGTTACTCCTTATGGAAGGATTGGTGCCAGCAATTCAGGAGGTTTTGTACTGTTTATAATAATAATATCACACAGGGTTCATCCTAGGACTTTTTCTCTTCTTTATAAGTTTTCTTTCTTTTTTGTATATCTCAAATTTGGTGTCCTGTAGACATTTTAAACTGAACTTGTCCCAAATTGAACTTATTATCTCTCCCTCAAGACCTCCTCTCTTCCCAAATTCCTTATTATTATTATTAAGGATGGCATTATCCTTTTTATTAGCATTGGCCCCAAGGCAGAAGATCAGCAAGGGCTAGGCAATTGGGCTTAAGTGATTTATCTAAGGTCACAAAGCTAGGATGTGTCTGAGGCCTGATTTGAACCTAGGACCTCCCATCTCGAGGCCTGGCTCTCTATCCACTGAGCCATCTCATTGCCCCTCACTATTCTTCTGATCACCTGAGTTCACAACTTAGATGCCATTCCTCACCCTCTTGGAGCCCCTGTTGCCAAGTTTTCTCAATTTTGCCTTAATAACATCTTTTCTATATGCCTCTCTTCTCTCCCCTGACTTTCTCAGACCCTTGTGTAGGCATTTTCTGCCTAGCCTGGAGCAATAGCCTCTTATTGTTCTTCCTACCTCAGTCTCTTTCCAATCCAGTCCATCCTCCATTCAGCTGTCAGATTGACTTTAATGCAGGTCTGACCATGTCATCTACCTTATTGAGGCAACTCCAGTGGCTCACTATTAACTCCAGAATCAAAAGTCAAATTCTCTCTTTGACATTCTGTCGGTCTTCTTATACCTCAGCCTGTTCTCCAATACAGTGGCCTCTTTGCTATTCTTTACATAAGACACCCATCTCTCAGCTCCGGGCATGTTCTCTGACTGTCCATGTCTCGAATTGTCTCTGTCCTTAGTTCCACCTACTAACTTCTTTGGCTACCTTTAAGTTCCATCTAAAATAACATCTCCTACAAGAAGCCTTTCCTCATGCTAGTGCCTTTCCTCTAAAAGCCATTGCTAAGAAGATCACCAATAGGAGATGTAACTAGAAGTAGACAAAAAGAAACACTTTCTCCTTATTGATTTTCTCCAGTTGATTCTGTATATAGCTTATTTGTTCGTAGTTGTTTGCTCTTAGCACAGTGCCCAGCATTTAGTTATTGCTTAATAAATCTTGATTGACTAAACAGCTAGTTGCAATAAAAAAAAAATCTTGCTCCTCCTGCTTACCAAGTTTGGGAGGTGTGGGACTGGCGTGGTGAGCAGAGATAGAGATGGCTAAGAGCAGATAGTCTGGACCAGGGTATCTAAGCAGGCTGCAAGTAGGCCGTATGTTCCCAAGCTCTTCACAATGAGAGATCTGGGAGTTCTTTTCTCCCCTTCTCCTTAAAGTTTGCCTGGCAAAAGTGATGCAGAAGTAGAGAATACTGAGATTGTCAAAATGTTTCTCATAACCTTGCCAGGAGAATGAAAGATTCCATCTGGGTCATTTGTACCATCTCCAACTGAATGTGAGGACCCACAGAAAAGAGCAGTATTGAAGAAAGAAAAGCACTGCTCTGACAGAGTACAGCCCAGTGTGAAGAGTAGAACTGAGAATGAGCCACAGTCCCTATGCTTCAGTCAGGAACAACTTCAGGTGTTAGAGATCCTTTCTGCATGGAGATTTCTGGCTAATTTCTCACCTCACCTTACTTCACTTCTAGTGCTCTCTGGGTATTCTCCTTATTTGTGCTCAGCAAAAATGTTAATGCTATCTGTTTCCAGAATATTGCCTGGCATATGAGATGTCTGGGAGGAAGCCTCAACCATTTCTAAATATTAGAAAGCTCATCACTGGTTCTTTTCAGTCCCTTGCTGCATATTTTCCTGATCCAGGGAATGTTTGTGAGGCTTTTCCTGATCCAGCTTGTTGGCAAATTGGTCAGTCCCCTGCACATGCACATACACATGCACATTTTCCTTCTCTACCCACTCCTGTTCTAAGTACCACTGGTTCATCAAAGAAATTGAAATGTATCATCGATTATCCAGCATTGAAAGGAATTGAGCCTACCACTTTGAATTTAATCTGCAGTCTTATCGGCTTCCTTTTCTCTCTCCTCTTTCCTCTTTCATCATCAACATAAGTGAAATCAAGCCGTCTGGGAAAGTGTACTTCTAGTGCATCCCTTTTTATTGATCTTCCTAGTAACAGACTTTCAAAAAATGGTTCACCTGCAGTCTGTCCTGGGTAGCTCAGCTGCTACCAAGAAGCTCCCTTTATCACAGTCATCTACTGCCATATTAAAGTCCACTAACTACCTCCAAAAGGGTTGAGTTTGGGAAGAGGCACTCATGTTTGGTTTCACTCAGGGAAAGTAGGACCCATTTTGCAAGGGTCTTCTGCACATTTCCAGTGTTCTCTATGCGAATTGGTATTTTGTTTTCTTAAGGAAAGTATACAACAGAATCTTTTTTTACTTTCATGTTTAGGTTTTTAATTCTATTACAGATCTTAAATTACAAGGTTTTTTGCAACTGTGTCCTAGCTTTTGCCAGTGCTGTGCTGATTAAAATACTTTTCTTGTTTCTCTGCCATTTCTTCCTCCCTCTCTACTACTACCCTCAGATGATTGATTTTGCAAATCTAGTTTCTTGAATTTGTATGTATATGTGAGAAATCCATACATTGGGTGTGGAGAGAAGAAACATTCAGGTATTTCTGGTTACTTTTCATCTGCAGCCTTCTTGTAACTCAAGTTGCATCTTTCTTGTTTCATTGTAAAAATAAAAGAGCCCAAAGAGGTAGAACCCACAGGGAATTCCTTGTACATTTAAAGTTCCCTAATCTTCAAAAGTACCAGATCTGGTTGTGTAACCATTAGCACAAGATGCTCAGGGTCCTCCCTTCCTCTGATTGGAGAAGGTAAAGGATAAATATTGCAGAGTTCCTCTCAAATCCTCCATCATTTAAAGAGGATGCCTAGAACATTCACCTTATTGTTTTCCATCCAGCTGCTCTCTTGATTGCATAATCTTCACAATCACATAGTTCTGCAAGATGAAATCAACTCTCTAACTCAGATCTCCTCAGATAATTTCTTACCAGAACTACAAGACATCATCTTGCCCCATGCTGAGTGTCCTTCCTACACACCCTCCACCATGCTTTTCAGTGTCGTTTTCTTCCATTAGATAGTGATCTCCTCAGGGCAGGGTATATGCCTTTCTTTGTACCTTCAGTGCTTAGCACCGGATCTGGCACATAGTAGACACTTAATAAATATTTACTATTGCCCAAGATGTCCTGAGAAAGTCACTTTTCCTAAGCGCCGGGTATAGCTCCATCACCAGAGCCAAAGATCTGAAATTTACTTTGTCAGATCACTTCTACTTATCACTTCACAGTGATGTTGGGTGCTGCACAAGATATAGGAATTATGTACAAGAAATAAAGCAGCTTCAGCTGTCTCCACAAAACCAGACCAGAACCCAAACAAGGTAAAAGCCATATGAACTAACAACAGAGAAGGTTAATAACTAATCGCTAACTTGCTCATTGAGTACCTCTCTTCTGTGTCAGGGAGGGCTACACAAGCTGACCCACAGGCTTGCAACAGATGCTCTACTACCCCATCCTTCTGAGAAGCTTTTTCAGACAGAAGCTTTTCAGTTGCAGTGTGGCTACATTCTGCTTCAACAGAGCTCTGTGGTAAACTAAGGAACAGAGAGGACTTTAAGGCAGGACAAATGGGTGGCTGGGTGACAACTAAGCCAGAGGAAAAGATCCTAACATCCAGGTGAGGCCAGTTCTGCTTGGGGGTGGAGACTAAAGCCTATGAAATGTTAATTACAAGTGGGAGGAAGCATTGAGTGCCATCTCTCAAGAAAACTGTAGGAAAATATAAGGAAAAAATACTAGAATCACCAGAGATCCTAGTTAGTGGGGGAAGGGGGGGGAAGCTTTGAATATAGGCAGCTAGAACTACTGGGAAGATAGAACAGCAGGAAATATGACCTTCAGATCAGCTAAAATAGTCCAGATATTTACGAACAAATATTGAAAGGCAAAATCAATCAATACCCAGTGACACAAAGAACTCTATGAATTTCTAAGAGAGAATGGAAACAGAGCAAGATATTCCTCAATGGTTTAAAAGAGAAATAAGAATTGTAAAAGCAAAAAATGTGGCATGTATCATAGAAATAATTGACAGAAGAGAAAAAGTTGAATCCATAGATACAAGTCTCACCAATGAAACAAAACAGAATAAATGATTGGGGATGCAAGTACATAAAAGTTAAAGACATTCTGAAACAAGAAATATAAAAGCAACAACATTAAAAGAAAACGTCTTACAAACAAAATTTTGATCTCAATGACTAGATGCATAAAGACAACTTAAGGATTATAGGTTTCCCCCCCCAAAAAATGCCATACCAAAAATCCTAAACATAATTATTAAAGTAATCATATAAGAAAACTACCCAGAACTTCTGGACACAGAAAACAAAGTACCAATCAAAAGAACTCATAGATCTCCTCCAAGGAAAAAAAGCCTCCCAGAATGCACACTATAAGTATGACACATAATGGTTTTATACAAATAACATGCTCTGTAAGTAACCAAGAGAAAGACCTTCAGATATGCCGGGAAGGAAATTCATATAATCTAATGCCATTATGCACATACCAGAAAACTGTACTAAGGAATGGAGTAATGTAATCCAAAGAGAAAAAGAGCTTAAAATACTGCCCAAGGTAGACATGCTCTACAAACCTGTTCCTAACCATAAATGAAAAAAGATAGATTTCAACTAAAAAAAAAGAAGTGTTTGAAACATTTCCAGAAAGAAAACCAGATCTGAATAAATCATTTGTTTCTCTAATATCCCAAACAACAAAAATACAAGAAAAGTAAACAAATATTGAAACCAAGGACAAAGGATAACAAATAACAACAAAGAGACCATTAAGAAATTTCATTTAAAAAGTCATAATTAAAAAAAAAAGATGCTAGCAAAAGACAAATAGAAGTGATGGTAGTAGAAATTCCTTTTCTATAAGACTGACATATCATAGACTAAACCTCACAATGACCCTGTCTATAGGTGAAGCAGTGTTATTTGTGAGACTAAATTACAGAATGGGAGTGTGCATAGAAAGGGAGAGGAGAGGAATATTGAAATATTTTAATCAAGTTACAGCAAAGGGGAAATAACTCATGTAGTCTCTTAGGAAGAAGAGAATCTATAGGAGAATGAGCAAAGAGGCAAAAGGAGGGACTAAAACTGGGAAAGAAAAGGAGAAATTTTGTTTGGTTAGTCAGAGAGGGTACCACTGATTTGGTGAGATCACTCATTTTGTCCTAGGAAAATGGGAATCAGAGCTCGGGGGGGGGGGGGGGGTATCTGATACCCAGAAGGACAAGATGACAAAGATGGAGGGTGGATATTTTATGGCAAATGGGGAAAAAATATTAACAAAGGTCATTGAAACTGCATGAACAAAGACAGAAAAATTCCAACCATTGAGCAATTCACTTACAGGAACTGCAGTGACTAGGAGTCAATATCTACAAGGAATTGACATGGAAAATATTTTGAAGAGGGAACCCAAAATAGTTACCTTAGAAATTTTCATTCTAGGGGGAATACAGAGACTAATGAAGAAAAAAATTAATATGAGGACCATGAATCAAAAAATAAAAGTGTAGGGTAAAAAGAAAGAAAAGATAAATAATGAAGGAAATGAATAAAAGAAATCCTTTTTTGAAAAGGCACAGAAAATAAAAAATTTAAAATTGTCAAACAAAACAGGGTTGAAGGTAAAGAAAAGAATGGGGATTTTACTTGTCTACTGAGAGAAAAAAGGGGAAGAATTAAATAAATAAACACACAAACAAACAAACAAATAAATAAATAAATAAATGAATAAATGAATGAATGAATGAATGAATGAATGAATGAATGAATGAATAAATAAATAAATAAATAAATAAATAAATAAAAGGAAGAAAAAAGGAACTAAGTTAAAACTCCAAAATTGGGAGAAGTAACAAAAAAGAGGTTGGGCTTGAGGAAGAGACACTGGAAATAAGGTATGTCTTAAATTTGATTAGGCTAAAATAACTGAGGAGACAAAGTGTTCTGTCTTCAGAAGAAGGAAAATCTAATTTTTTTTGGAGGAGGGGAGTAAACCAATATCAGAAAAAATAGAGGAAAACAAATATAATTCATAACTTTAAATGTTAATGGATTCCAGTAAAACAAAAAATATGACCATGGATTTAAAAAATTTATAATTTATTGCTTATAAGATGTACACTATAAAAACAGACAGAATAAAAAATGAGAGACTGGGAAAAATTATAGTAAATAAACAGTTTATTGCATTAAATATAATTGGAGAGGAAATGGTCTTGCAAAGTGTGTAGTCTTACCTTTTTTTGTGTAGTTTAGAAATGGAGATTCTTAAAAACCTACTTTGTAAGCTTGGAATGGGTGAATTCACATTTGTATGTGTAAAGTGTCAGTGTATGCATACCCCTGCTATGTTTGTTCCATTAGGGAGAAAGATCAATCCAGATTCCAGATGATATCTCTTATGAATTTAAAAATGTACATAGGGAAAACATATATATATATATAGATTACTCAAATCATTAAGAAAGCCTTTGGAGAGAGAGTTCTGCCTCTGTTGTGGATTAATATATAAATCTTTTTCTCTGGTTATTTGCCCAAGAAAATGCTACGGTTGTCCAAAATTGTGGATGAGTAATTGATTGCAAGTTTATCTCATAGGGGAGGTATCAAAATTAAAATTGTACAGAATTTATAGAATTTGTACCCAAAATTTATTTCTAAATTATGTGGTTAAAAGGTATTTGAACCTGCTCCAACAAGATCTTCTGTAGTTTTGATAAAACATTATATTACAAAGTAATAATGATCAAAGTGATCCAATGGTGAATAAGAAACAGAAAAATAGATCACTGGAACCGATTATATAAGCAGAATCCTAGAAGAAAATGCAAAGGAATTACTCCTAAACCCTACATCCTACAACCCAACAACAAACCCAACATCCTACAACCCAACAACAACAAACCCAACAAACCCTACAACCCAACATACAAGAAAATTTTACAATTACTATAGTCCATGTGGCATCTACAAAATGATGAGGTCGAACTTGATGACTTCTGAATTTCTTTCTAGTTCTAGAGCTAAGATCCTGTGATCGCTTCCTTCCTGTGACACTGATTATATTTGTAGTCAGGGTTTTGTAGTTCAGCACTATAATTGTTTATGTTCTTTATAATGCTTGGCTAAACTTCATAAAGGCTGGACTCCTGTCTAAAGCTTCTTTTGTGTTTCTCGTAGAACATTGCTATATAATTCAAGTAGCAGGAAGTGAACAAGTACTTATTGGTTCAAATTTTATTTAAGGATACTTTTATTTAAAGACTTGGGTCTAAAACTTCTATAGGAATGTAACTTATTTTATATGAAAATTAAACAGTGAGATTTTGAGATATAGAATTTCACTTTAAAATCAAGTTTACAAAAACTTACCTGTTCCATACCAAGAAATATTTATGCAGTTATATTTCCTTTTAAGGGAATTTATTTAAAAACATTATCACTTTACAGGAGACATAATTACTGTGAAAACAAATTTGCTTTATTCTCTCAGAATTTTATTTGATTTATACACTTTTCTGTTGCATTTATAACATACTAGTTAGTTTCAGCAAGATGAGTGAACTTTGATGTCTAAATTACATTATTTTCCTTTACTACCTATAGGTTACTCAAATGAGTCGGCCAGATCTAATTCTCTTTCTAATGAAGTATTTAATGGCTCTCATAGTTGGTATTCCTTCCATTTTTTGGGTTGGAAGCAAAAAGACATGTTTTGAATGGGCCAGCTTTTTTCATGGACGCAGGAAAAAGGAGTAAGTTTTTAAATTTTTTTTTTTTAAGAAAATCATGTTTTCAGTAATTCTGTTTTGTTATTTATTGACATATTTTAATTTTGAAGAAGCAGGCAAACAAGGTAAAGCTTTGCCAGGAACTACTAATTATGATTGATGTAGCATGTTTTCATTAAAAAAAAACATAAAACAAATTAAACACTTGGTCTGTAGATAACAGAAATTGCAACAGACTGACAAAATTCATGCTACTCTGCTTACTCAGAGAGGTAGAGAGGCATAGTGGAGAAAGGGACAACCCTGGAATCAGGAAGACCTGGGTTTGGGTACTAGATTTGATATGATTGTAGACAGAAAAACACTTAAATTTTCATTGCTCTATGTTATAGATGAGTGGCCAGGCAACATTGGTAGGAATCGCCACTGTGAGAGGTACTTTCTCAAATAAAATCATTGGTCTGAATTCTTCACCAATGTAATCCTCTTAAAAAGAACTAAGAAGCAACGGTAGAAAATTCCATTCTAAAATGTGGTGAAAAAAGACTTAACTGAATTTAATGTTTAAGCTTACTAAAATTGAAACCACACTAATACGTTTGGGACAACCTGCCTAAGAAAACCTTCACTTAGAATACTGAAGGAAAGGGTAGTTATGCTGAAAAGTCTGAGTTAATTTATTTAGCCCTTTCTGCTCTTCAAAGGAAAATAAAATCTCCTTACTTGATCTTGACCTTGATTGTATTTGATCTTCTAGGTCATGTAGCAAATGTATTATTATTCAAATTTTATAGGTAAAGAAAATAAGGTATGAAAATATTAAATCTTTTGTCCAAAGTAACAATGTCAGAATTAGGAGAGGCTTTCAACATCATTTACTGCAGTATACATGAGTTCAACACATTTTATATATGAAGCTTGGCCTAAAGAGATTGATTTCCCTGAGATCACGTAGTTAGTGCTGGAACTTTAACTGGACTGTGGTTTCCTGATTCCTGATCCAATCGTCTTTCTGGAACACCATTTGGGTGAAACCAAGTTAACTTGGATTTTAGTTATCTTATTCTAAAGTTTCTTTCTCATTTAAATTCCTCCTTTAGCTCTAATAATTACCGCACAATGTACATAAACCTAGCTTGTTCGTCTGTTTGGCATGTCCTGATGTCAGCTTTGGACACAAACAGCTCTGTGACCCTGGGTGCTTCACCTGTCTGTCTCAGTTTGCTTAACTATAAAATGGGGGAATATAGGAGTATCTACCTCACAGGGTTGTCATGAGGAGTTAAATCACTAGTGCCTGGTCTTTGGTAGGCACATTATAAATGCTTGTTCCCTTCCCCTGTCTAGGATGGTAAATGAGAGTCGCCAGGTACTTCAGGAACCTGATTTTGCCCAGTCCCTTTTGAGGGATCCCAACACTCCTATTATTCGAAAATCAAGAGGAACTTCCACCCAGGGAACATCCACACATGCCTCTTCTACCCAGCTGGCTATGGTGGATGATCAGAGGAGCAAAGCAGGGAGTGTCCACAGCAAAGTGAGCAGCTACCATGGCAGTCTTCACCGATCTCGTGATGGCAGGTAAGTTTCAGCAGTTATCTAAGTGATTCTGTATATCTCCTTAAGTTCAAGGCACAGAAAATAAGACTAACTCCTATCCAGATCCCCTACTGTTCAGATTTAAACGAGGTGTTGGCCATTACTTAGGCAAGTTCTAGGCATTGACTGTATGTACTTGTCCACAGCTGGGAACAGTAACTATGTGAATTGGCACAGAGATAAATGCGGAAGGGTATGTTTATACGTAATACATGCACATATATGTAGGTGTGTACATATACACTAAGATGCAGCTCATCTTCTACCAACTATGCCGCTGGAGCATCAAATTAGTCAAGTATTTATTGAGTAAGTGCCTCATCTCTAACACTTTGTTAAACCCTGGGAGATATATAAGAAACATCCTCAAGGCGCTTATAATCTGATTGGAAGGATGAGGCTAATACTATAAGATCATTACTAAACAGTTCACTGTGAAGCTGGTGCTGACCACGTGTATAATTAGAATTCAAAGAAGGGAGAGATTGATGTAAGTTAGGAGAGTTGGCAAAGGCCTTTGGATAAGCAGAAAGGAGCGAGGAAGGCATGATCCAGAACCAAGGAAAAGCAGGACTGAGAGTGCCACTATAAGGAAAACGTGAGGAAATAAACTTATCTGGAGCAGAAGGTGACTTGGTTTATAGTGGAAAATACATCTATAGTGGTAGTATGAAGCCTGAAGGTGACCACGGATTTAATGTAGTAGGTGATAAAATCTTGGGCAAGGAAAATCAGTCTAACAAGGCTGATTAGAGGAGTGAGAGATTAGGCAGGGAAATCAATTTAGGAGGCTTTGTAACAATCTGCATCTAGAGTGGATAGGGCCTGGACACAATAGTAGCAATGAGAATGAAGAATAAATAGCTGATCGGTCTTGATCCTCCTTGAACTTTCCATAGCATTAACATTGTTGAATACCACCACCACTATCACTTTCATTCATTAATTCATTCACAAGTCATTGTGAAGAAACTACCATATACTACTGGGTTCTGTACTGATGAAGGGACAAAATTTAAGATATGGTCCCTGTGCACCAAAAACTATCATTCTATTGAGGAAGATAATATATTGATTTCCTATTTCACACATAGATTATTACAATTATAACACAATTGTATTGATTTTTCTAAGTCATTAATTCCTAGTTATTTTCAGTTGGAGTCGCTGCATTGTAGATTTTATATAGTTGGAGAGAAGTTGTTTGATTTCAGCCATGCTTTGATTCATGGAAATTATTAGTAAGAAAAAAATCAATGGGGTAATTTTTATTAAAATGCACATTCTAAACATATATACATGTATTTTAATTAAAATATGCACATATAATTATGTGTGTATCTCTATAACTATGTACATATATAATTTTGGATAACCTGATTTGCAACTCAAATCTGGTTGAAGTTTCACTTTCAGAAAATGCATACATATTTTAAAGTAGTAGTTTATTCTCATTTTTTAAAGATTAATTTTCCAATTATATAATTTCTTAGAAAGACCTTGGGAAGTGAAATATCGTCAATTCAATAGATGAATCATGAATATATAGGCAACTTTTTTCCATTTTTTACTATGAGGATAATTGTCAAATTAATAAACATTAAAATTTTTTTAACTATAACAGTAAACTTATGTATTCTAAATCTTCCCCCAGTAACAAATGTTATAATTTTCTTAAAATAAACACATATTTAAATGAATGTTTATCTTTAAATGTGTTAATTATACCTGTGAAATATTGATTTTTTTAAAATTAGGTTGACTTTCATCCAGGTCAAAATAAAAAAGTTTAAGCATTGGGCTATTTATTTAATTCAGCATTCCCCAAATTAATTTATCCACAGAACACTTTAGGAATTGAAATATATTGAAATGACTTAGAAGTGCTATTTTTTAGTGGATAAGAAACCCTAATGTAGATTTAGTAAAGAATTACTTAGTACACAGTAAGTTATTCTATAAGCATTTATAGAATTAACCCATATACTTGATGATGGCTCAGTTCATTATTGTGATTCAATAAACATTTTTAAATGGCTCATGTTTAGCAGTTAAATACACACATGTGTGTTTATGTAATATTAATATTCTACAGTAATGATTGCTGGATATCTAAAACATTGCCAACATTTCTTCAGTAATGGAGGATTAACCTTTGACTCATCTGTTTATAACTTACTATATCATATACCCACATAAACAAATGATAAATCATGTTTTCTTCTGCATTAGAATTCTAATCTTTGAAGAGTTTCATAGACTAAGGATTATAATAAAATATAAATAAAAATAAAATTACAAAAATAGATTATATTTCTCTATATATATTTATATAATTTACTTTTTTTATTGAAAAATCTTTATCTGTTTTAAAACTTCAAAATCTATTTTAAGTCCACTTGGTTTTGTTTTTCAAATTAATTTTTATTCACCTTGTTTTGGGGTGTTACATTTTCCAACTGGTTTGGAGCTAGTTCCCCCCCCCCCCATAACAGAGAAACATGGAAGCTTGCTTGGAAGTATTCTTAGCCTAGTTATGCAACTGACTTTCAGAGAATAGGACTGTAACAGGAAAAATAAAAACAAAAGTTCAGCCATACCCAAGAGGAGGAGGGAGAAGTGTGTTGACAGTCGATGTATGTGGCAACACAGTTGCCATTTACTTAGAAAGCTGGGGCTTGGGCAAGGATATGCAAAGTAATAGATAATAGATTTTGGACAAAAGTTCAAACTGACAAATTTCAGGGTACAGAAAGGCTCTGAATTTTGTATTTTATGTGACTAAGAACAGAGGATAATTCCGTGGAAATAGCGTTTTTGCAGCTTCAATTCCTGCTGAAATATTATTAGAACGGTTCATTGTTTTCTTTCAAATGGCATATAAGCCTAACTATTAACTAGATCATTTGGGAAAAAAAAAAGATGCTTTTTGCACAGAAGCATCCTATTCTCCTGAAAATTTTTTTCCACTATCTCATATAGAGTTGTTGACTTCCTACAGCAGGCTTTATTTCCCAGCACTACCTGTTCACATATGGTCATGAAAGAGTATCCCTATCAGTCAACTGGCATTTTTAAGCACCTGCTATGTGCCAGGCACTGTGCTAAGCACTGGATATACAAAGAAAGACAAAAACCAATCCCTGTTCTCAAGGTCTTTGTTGGAGGTGTGGAGAGACAACATACAAATAACTATATATTATGAAGGATAAATTGGGGGTAGTATCAGAGGGAAGGCCCTAAGGTTAAAGAGGCCTGGGAATGGTTTCTTGTAGAAGGTGGAATGGCAGCTGAGACTTGAAAAAAGAAGAAAGAAAGCCAGGAGGAGTGGAGGATGGAAGGAGGAAGAGTGGAGAGTTCTTGGCATCATCTGGCTGAATTCCTTGCTGCACCATAGAGTCAGAAAAATGTCTGTTGCCATAAAAGGTGTAGAGCCAAGAACCCGAACCTGTAAAGTGAATATCTACCTTTTAAAAATTATTATTTTTGCCATTAGAGTTAATCATCAAGAATGCCTCATCTTTGTCACTTCCATGTATTTTTTTCACTGGTGTTATGCTGTCTTCTTCATACTTTATTTTCCTGTTAGGTACACTCCTTGCAGTTACAGAGGGATGGAGGAAAGACTCCCTCATGGCAGCATGTCACGTCTAACAGATCACTCCAGACACAGTAGTTCTCACCGGCTCAATGAGCAGTCACGGCATAGCAGCGTCAGAGATCTCACTAATAACCCCATGACTCACATCACCCATGGGACCAGCATGAATCGGGTTATTGAAGAAGATGGAACCAGTGCTTGATTGGTTTGTTCAGCAGGGAGAACTTGGGCAGTTGTGAAACCTGGATTCCATTTCTTTGTCATTGCATAACTGATTACAGAAATTCAGTATTATCATGCTTTCATTCAGGTGCTTATTGTATATGTTGGGAAAGGGAAAGTCTCTTGCTTTTTAAAGTCTTGTTTTTACATTACATCAGAATTAAAATATTGGGCAGCCCAACAAACTAGAAATTACAAACTTCACTTGAAATATAGTTCTGTTCAAGGTTATCTATAACTAATTTTTTGGTCATCTTCCCCAAAAGACACATTCTGAAACTTATTTTATATTTAGAAAAATTTAATATTTAATAATTACCTCCTTGTTAGTCATCCTTTGTATAAGAAGGAATTCAGGGTTAAGCTGTTACTAAGGTTTAAAAAAACTTATTCTCTATGTTAAAGAAATTTCATAACAGATAAACTGATACTTGTTTCCACTAAGAAGACCTGCATGTTAAGAGCTATACCTAGAATTTCAGAAACTATCAATTGTTTCAGTAAATACTGTGGAAATACAATAGAAGAATATGACTGATCTATTCAACACCATTTTCAAATTCTATTAAAAATAAATAGTAACTCTAGAGACATTCGATAGCAGGATTAGCCATAAAGGGAAAGAAGACAAGGGATTTTTCCCCGTATAATTTTGTCATTCTCACTAT
Organism: Monodelphis domestica; assembly: GCF_027887165.1. Classification (NCBI taxonomy): domain Eukaryota; kingdom Metazoa; phylum Chordata; class Mammalia; order Didelphimorphia; family Didelphidae; genus Monodelphis; species Monodelphis domestica. The sequence goes on along the minus strand of NC_077227.1, from coordinate 598,340,428 downwards.
CATCAAGTACAACTTGTGCTCATTTTGTAGTTCTAAGTTATTTACTTGCATGGTGGAGAAATTTCCATTTATATGCAGCTAATCCTGTACAATATTATAGATTTCTAAAGAAAATCCATACTCAAATCAGTTCCATTGAGGTATGGAACAGGATAAGGAGACCGAGTTTATGGTGACCATAATCTCAAAATACCTTCCCTTTTTTCTATGATGAAGCATTTTTCTGTGATGAGACTTTGCCTCTTCCCCATTTTCTGGCCAGTAAAGCAGCTGAAGTGTTGAAGAAGATAGAGAGGATGCTACCAAAGCACCAGGCCCGGCCTTGGCATCTAAGGCCCCTCTACTCATCTTCTGGCAGACTATCTGCACATACTTACTTGCCTTGCCTGAAGAGACTCCAAAGCCGTCATTGACACTTATTTTCAGTTACTGGATATTCAATTTAATTCAATAGACATTTGTTAAGTGCCTACTATTTTCATTCCAGGCAGTGTGTTAGGCACTGGACATATGAAAACAAAAATGAAACACTTATCCCCACAAAGAATTTCTAATCCACAAGTAATTCTCATTTCCATCTAAAATATTTCAGTAATTGCTGGAGTCCAAAGGTAGAGTTAGTTGTAGGTGTGTGGACTACAAATAGAAGCTAAATGAAACATGGCTGTGCTTGTAACATAGTACCTCCTCCTCAAAATATTCAAAAATCTTAGTGATTTCTTGTCTTGTAATGTATAAGTCACTTTCAGTATTAGATTGTGATCTTAGGCATGAAAAATTGGTCTGTAATTAATGAAATTATTAGTAATAATATTCAAACTTTCTTGTCACTAATGGTGATCTGAAAGCGCCTAATACAACCAGAAACAAGAGCTAAATTTTATGGCATATTTATGTATGCTTTGTTGTCCAAATGTATTGTTTGCCTCTTAAAAACATGTGTACCATTAAGAACTTTAAGGCATGCAAAAGTGCCATGATAATGTAACTGACTAACAGGTGTTTATTTTACTGCTTCTTGCTGCCTCCTTTTTAAAACAGAAAGTAGTTTTTTATAAGACAGTGTACTTAATACTATATATGGTGTGCTGCAACTTAGCAATTCCATTTCTTCTGTTGTTTTTATCTGACAAGTGAGCAACTAAATGTTTCTTTTTGAAGTATATATGTAAATTAATGCTTTAAAAATCAACATAGTTTTAATGGAAATTCCCTAATGCAGTTATTTCAGTAAGACATCATTCAGAAGTTAATGCAAGAGATTCAAGATTTACATTAAGTCTAAAAATCATTATTTCCAAGGTATACTTAGTTATGAGATTCCTTGTAGTATTAATGAAGTTACCAACTTAAGACATTCAGACTTTCACCCCAAAAATCCAGGGTCTTATTTAAAAGAATTTTGGAGGATCTAAAATTTTTAAGTAGATGACATTACTGTTTTATAAGAATCATCTATAAAAAGATGAGAAACATGTAAATTGACATGAATGAAGCCTCTTTCTCTTGGACTATTTTAAATACAATGGATTTTTTAAAGCACCTATTATATGCAAGGCATTCTGCTATATTACCAATTCCAATAATGTGTCCCAATAATGAATTCAGAAAACAAATCAGAATAGTTCTATAAAGTGAATAGTTTGTTTTCTCTTTGGTCTCTTGAGTGACTTAAGATCTTATGGATCAATAGGTGAATATTGTCAAACTTTCAGTGGTAGTAATTTTTTTTCCTCCTTTAGAAACTAGAATTGTTTTCTAAAAGTTTCATTTGTCACTCAGAAATAGAAAAGCTAATTACCTTTGTACCTACCTCATTATTTGCTTTGTAGCATAGCTGGAAAGCAAACAATTTGAATCATCAATAATTTTAATACAGATCAAATCCCATTATAGTGTGATCCGAGGAACTATCTTGATTTTTTTTTTAATAGACTACTGGTTGAAGCTTTGGAACTGTTTGAAGGATGGGAGGGGGAGATATAGAGATATTTAATTACAATGGGATTTGACCTATGTAATGCAAAGGCAGAGTTCTACTTACACATAGTCGTGTTAAGATGACAAAATCTTAGGGATCTGGGGGGAAAAAAGATGTTAATTTCAGAAGCTTCCTAACACTTAAAAAAATAAAAACAAAAATCTAATGATTTGACCAATATTCCTATAGTATGGCTGAGAAATCAAGGATCCACATTAACTTTTCAAATTAAAAAATTCTTTAGGAGCCACTGTATTCTTAAAATTGATTTGATCTTTATGTTCATGTGCCAAGCTAGATTATCCTCTCCAAAAAAAAAGCAATTCAGTGAAATAACTTTGAACATCATTTTTGGGATCTTTACTATATTATTCACTCAACATGTTAATATGTAATCAGAATATGAGTGAGTTTCTGACAAAAGGGGGAGAATGGACCATACAATTTCTGTGGACTTTCATGTGTAAAAAGATTACTTATTTACTAAAAACATTGTGACTTTCATCTTGGCAGACTTGCATTTCAGGTCATTACTCTGTGGGAAGTGTGTGTGTGTGTGTGTGTGTGTGTGTGTGTGTGTGTGTGTGTGTGTGTGTGTGTGTGTGTGTATGTATATGTGTGTGTACATTTTTTAAAAAGTCTATGTAAAGTAAGGATTTTATTCCTCTTTCCCCTTCATCCCACAAAACAAAGGATGGCATTTTGTACAATATAGATTTACAAAAGGAATCATGATTTCTCTGTTTTTACAACTGATTGAAATAAGGAAGTGTTTACATTTAACTCAGCTACGTTTATTGGTAGCTTTAAGGTTTTTATAAATAATTTATGCATTATGTTTTAATCTATTTTTATGGAAAAACCTAATTTAATATTTTCCCCATCTTTCCTTCTACCAGTCAGGAGAACTTTATATTTAGGAAAGACATCTAAAAAATAAACATACAGGGTTTTTCAATTATCTTATCAAGTATAAGAACTTAGGCTCTCATCTTTCTAATTTTAATTCTAACCCTCATAACTTTAACAATGAAGGAAACATTATGATTTTTCTTTTAAGAATGAAAATATACTGTCCTTTAGAAAGGAAATTATTGAATACTTACTTAAAGCCAATGATCTGCATAAAACTCCCATTCAGTAATTCTTTAAAATGCCCAAGTAATATAAATAATTATACTTAATTAAACAAAATTTTATGAATGTGTTGATTTTCCTACATGTGAAATGAAATTCAGTGAAAATTAACTTTTCATTGTCCTACAGAGATTACTGATAGAAAAAATTTTATGTCCTTTAGTCCATTCTTTTTTCAGTAGATAGTTGTTCACCATTACAAGACATCTGACCAAGATTCAATTTAAATGTATAACATCTTATTACCTCAGAATTATTTTATAATAGTAATCAAATTCATCAAATGGTATTTTGTTTTCCTTGAGATATATTCATTTTCCATGATACACATGTTTCACATGATAATTTTATTTCATATATTGATCGTTCCATTTTTGGTTTTTATTTTACTATTTTCACTGATGCCAAATTTGCCCTCTGTTATGAAATATCAATTTTCCATTTTTAAACTAATTATAATTACTAACATTACTCATAAAACTAATCATCCTTTTCATTTTGTAGTTCACCATTTTATTTTTAGAATTAAGCAGATCACCATTTCTTAATCTATCCTCTTTATACCCATAGGTTACAAGTCCTATAAACCAGCTAATTTGTATATATTAATTTTCTAATTATTTACTTTGGTAGTATTTTCCTGTCTTTTCAAACTCTTTGTTACTTCATTATTTTAACCTTCCTGCGAAATCCATATCTATAGTAGAAAAGACAATGTACTACAAATCAGGAGTACCAGCTTTTCTGATAACTAATTTTACATGGTGCACTTAACAAATGTAAGCCTTGGTTTCTTCCTTTATAAGATGAGAGAGTTGGCCTAGATGATCTTTATGCTTCCTTCTGATTCCAAAATTCTGTAATTCTTTCTTGACTATTTTATATTTGTCATTCTGAAATGTTAACCATTTTCTCCTTTTGAACAATACTAGTGTTCATTCCTGCTTTTTAAAAATTCTACCATATTATAAACTTCACCTCTTGCTTAAAAATAATTTTAAAAAGACTTTAAAAAGATGAAAATAATAGAAGAGGTAAAAAATAGATTTTCTTGTGCAGTAAAAGGTTCCTTTTTCTATTTAATGTTACTTTTGTCTTTGCAGTCAAATTGATTTTTCTTGAGGATATGTTTTTCTTCAGATTCACATTTTTGTTTGAAATGTTCTTTACTCAGCCCTGATTCTTTTAGGTATTGATGCAAAAATTTTTAAAATTAAGTGAATTAGATAACCCTAGAAAATGGAAATGTATTAACCCATCCTAAAATATTTGCAGCCATTTTATTCAAATCAAGAAGTTGTTAGGATTGCCACAGTATTTTACGTAAAAGTAATCAGCTAACCTAACCACATTCTATTTCACAGAATTAAATCATCAGTCACAGTAGGCAAAATTGGCATCTTTGATATCATCGCAATGCCTGAATCAAGGGATATACTTGAGGCAACAATGATGTCAGGGTGTCCATATGGCTAATTAAGAAACTTTCATCAACACTGAAACAATGGCAAGGGATAGTTGAGTAATTATAATCAATAGTAATTTTACAAGTTTGATTCTGCCTAGTTGTTCTCTATAGATGAAATGGAATATCAATTAAAAATGTAAGATAACATTTAATGAAAACCATTAATGTTGTATTGCTAGTGAAAATAAGAATTACACAAGGTTCAGTGTTTTCTGATTTGTTCTTAGAAGATGAATTTCCTTTTCTCCTCCCATGCACTCCAATTCTGAAAGGGAGATAGATTTTCCCCCTTCTTTACACACCTTTCCATTGGACTCTTATTACTAGGAAATAATTTGGTTTGAAATTTGGTTCCTCTATTTTGAGACCAGACCATAATAGCAGCACATTTAGTGCTAATGCACTGGGATGAATACTTGAAAATAACTTGTTTTTCCTTTTTTCTCTAAGGAAATGAAAATAATTTTCAAAAACCCTGTAAGAGATTGATTTAAGAGTATTAGTGTGAAATTTCTCTTTTTTGCTAGGTGCTGTTCACCTGAGCTGGAAGATATAAGAACAAATACTTTTACTCTTTCACTGCCATTATACTCTTTTTAACTGTCTAATAATTTACGTCCATATAAAATAATTTTCCAGACAGTTTTAAGTATCAATTCTGGGAAATAATACATATTTGCTTTTGCCTCTAGACTTTAAAGTTTATTTCTTAAATAACTTTGCCTATGGAATTCTGAAAATTTTGCATATGTAAAAAAAGTCTTAGGTTTTAGATGTTTACTTTGGAACTTTAGAGATGGGTATTGATTTTCATTGCAATTGCCCTTCAAAGAAAATGACCCCATGGCATTCAGAAGCTGTCAAATTGCCTTACCCTTGGACTTTGAAGATTAAGGGTTGTAGTCAGTGGATTTGGGGGAATTTTTATATTAATATGTGTATATAATTAATAATGACTACTAGTATTCAGTATTCCTAATACCTGAACTTCCAGTTGTTCCATTATTCCAGCCTTTCTTTTTCAAATAATGCATTATTTTTTAGACCAGATTTTATACACATAGTGGGAAAGAAACCAACAAAAGAAAAAACCCTTAGTTTTACACACACACACACACACACACACACACACACACACACACACACACAAATATGGATTTGAGAGGCATTTTTCATAGCACTAAAAGCACTCCTGGATTTAGTCTAGGGATCTGCTACATACCACCTGAATGGTCTTTCAGTTGCCTTCACCTTAATTTCCTCAGTCCTAAATCATATTAACTTCTATTTATGCCCTTCCCCCTCCACTACCCAGCCCCAACTCACAGTGCCCTGGAAGGGAACTGCAATTATAGGTCACTGCAGACTCTATTAGGTAGGAAATGATGCTCCCCAATTTACTGGTAACAGTACTTCTAAGAAACATTTAAAGTGACGGTAAAATAACAAGAGCTGACCACACAAAATAAGGGAAGGAAGTCAGGAGACAGATTCTAGAATTACTTGTTTGACTTTGGTCAAATGATGTCACCTCTCAAAAGCTCAGTTTCCTTATTAATAAAATGAGGTTGTCAGGGAGGGAAGAAGATTGGAGCTCTTCCACCACCTAAATCCTGTAATCATAAATCCCTCACAAAGTCCATGTATAGTTTTTAAACTTTGGTGAACACAAATAACTGAGGCGGTAAATATAATAGAAAATACTCTAAAAGACAAAGTGAATTTCCTTCTAGAGCTGATATAGACACCAATTCATCAATCCCTAGGATATGCTTATATCTAAAGTGGCCACTTTTCAAATCATGGACTCTGAAATACAAATGTGTTATTTACATTTGCATGGCATGATTATTTTAAACTTTTAACAGATTTGCCCTTAACTCTTATTTAAAGTTTGCCTCAATCATGCTGAAAATCTACACTATTTGGTTTTCAAATTGCATAAGGACTTTATGAAGGACCCAGTTCGGTATTTCGAGTGTGTAGTATTTTTCATCCTCAATGCAGGACCTGAATGTTCAGCTCTGAACCTTTCTACTCCGAGCATTCTATATTTTGTGCAGTTCCTGTCCCTCTCCTTCTAAGTGTCATTCTGTCTTCTGTATGTACCCTGTGGCTCCGGCCACCTTCCACATCTGTTCCCTGCGCTGACACCTCTAGGACCAGCGCTGCTGCTGTTACTCAAGTCAGGAACGGATTTCCCCCTTTTCGCTATCACTACGAGGAGCATCACCAGCTCTTTCCTTTCAGGAATGTGGTAGAAGGATGGATATACAATTTCTTTGTTGGTACTCTACAAAATTATTAATTTTACAAAGAATTTTATACAATTTTTCAATCCTCTTCTGAATTGTTGCTGCAAATATTCTAGAATGGTCAAAACGCAGTGTTTTTCAGCCACTTTTAAAAGATTAACGGTTAGAAACAGGTTTTTATGTAAAGGTTCTTCATTTGATGGCATTACTCCTATGTGTTTCCTTGGATGTGTTCATTAAAATTATACTTTTAGGTTTGCTCATCTATTTCTAAATGAGAGGAAAAGTTAGTGTTCATAAGATCTGTATGAAGCAAGTGCACATGGTTAGAGCATGGCATTGTGTTTAACATTAGCTGATTGTATTTGCACTCTGCTCTTGTAGATTCACTCTGTTTACAGTAGACCAGTGTCAGTTTTTGTAAGTGTTTTGTTTTTAGCACTTTAACTGTGAGTGTACAAACTGATTTTAAAATGTAGTGGTTGTATATTTTGATTATAGATGATTTGAAATTTTTAATAAAATTAAACTGTATAACTTGTTCTCCATTTTGGCACTAAGAAGCATGATTATTCACATCCTTCACCTTTATGATCACTCATGACAGCTACTACATAATAGGACATGCTGTTTCTGGCTGACACTTGATGGGACCTTGGCAAAATTAAAAACTAACTTGGGGCAGCTGGGTGGCTCAGTGGATTGAGAGCCAGATCTAGAGATGGGAGCCCCCAGGTTCAAGTCTGGTCTCAGACACTTCCTAGCTGTGTGACCTTGGGCAAGTCACTTAACCCCTATTGTCTAGCCCTTACCACTCTTCTGTCTTGGAACCAATACACAGTATTGATTCTAAGATGGAAGGTACAGGTTTAAAATATATGTGTATATTTATATAAATATATAAAAACACACATACATATAGATATATAGATATTTAACTTATCTATCCATGACAGACATATTTGCTGTTTACCTGGGAACACACATATGCTTAACACAAACCCTAACTCTTATAAGTACAAACATGTGCCTTTCCTCACATTGATCCATGCACGCGCACACACACACACAGGCGAAAATGGCGAGCTATATAAACATGGATACACTGCTGTCTTGTAAGCCACGTTGTTTGGCCAGTACTTTTCTCTGGGGGCTACTGGTATCATTTCTATTGGGCTATCCACTTAGTTATGAGTTTTACCCAGGCTAATCAGCTCTCAGCTAACAAACTGATACTATCCAAAGGGCATACCATACATACAATTAAAATTCTAGAAGAGTAACAAACCAAACATCCCAATTAAACAGAAAAATAGAAATTCTGAAAATCAAATAAGAGATAAATTGAAAGCAAAGACCTAACTTGGATCCTAATTTATTCTTTAAATGGAAGATATACTTGGTTGGAAAATTGCCCTCATCATTCTTTATAGGATGAGGCATTACTTTACCTACAGAAAAGGCTACTCAGGCAATCAAATGATTTATCAAATAGTTGTCTTAGTAGGCAAGGAATCACAGGACAGGATCTAAATTGACATTAAGGGATATTTAATGGAATCATAGGTTCTTAGAGTTGGAAGGAACTTTAGGACCCATCCTATGCAGAAATCCTCTATAGTATCCTTTACAACGTTGTTATTTAGTTTTTGCTTGAACAGTACCCAACAAAGCTATCCATTACATTTTTAAACAGTTTTAATATCAAGCTTTTGTTTCTTGTATTGAGGTATATTGTAGCAGCTACTACCCATTGCTTCTAGTTTTGACCTCTAGAAGACTATACAATAAATGGTGGCTAGGTGGAGTTTAGTAGAAAAAGCACTGAATTTTGGAAAGATCTGAGTTCCAACTCTTTCTCAGGTAATTACCAGTTGTATATCCTGGATAAGTGCTTAGCCTCTGCTAGTCTATGTTTCTTCATCTGTAAAATGGGGTTAATAGCACCTGCTTTTCAGGATTGTTGGGAGGATCAAATGAAAAACCATGAAAAGTGTTGCTGCACAACTTATATAAGTGCTAGATATTATTATTAAATTTAAGCACTATTATTAAATCTAATTTCCCATCCCCCAAATAACCTAAAATATTTGAAGACCGCATGACAGTGTATAAAAAGATGGCTTCCAATCCAGAAAGACTTGGGTTCAAATGTCTTCTCCATCATATATGAGTTAAGTGACCCTGAACAAATTACTTAACCTTTGCTATGGCTCTAGGCAAGCCTAAAAAATGATTAGTTGTGGAGAAGACAAAATGCCTACCTATATTGATAGAGGAAGTTTTCCTCATTGGAGAGTTCCCTAGATCAGTAAAGTGGCAGGTACAAATCCCTCTCCTGTCTCAAATAACTCCCCCTCAACCCCAGAGTCTTTTTTCTAGGCTAAAATACTCTTTTTTGCTATCCTATATATGCTGTAACTTCCAAGCCCTTCACCATCTTGGTCATTCTCCTCTGAACATGCTCTAGTACAGGAATGCTTAACCTTCTTTGTCTCATGGACCCCTTTGGCAGTTTGATGAAGCTCCTGTACCCCTTCTCAGAATGTTTTTAAATGCATAAAACACAAAGGAAATCAATTATATTGAAATACTGTCATCAAAATCCTTTTTGAAAGTTCACAAATTACACATTAAACCCCCCAGCTCTAGCATGTGAACGCTTTACTTCAAATGTGATTCTTAGACCTAAGTACTAAAGAAATGGTCTGACTAGTGCATGTTACAGAAGAATCATTCTTTCCCTTTTATTAACATAGCATAAAATTGCATCAATGTTTTTGGCAACCACATCACACTGTTGGCTCATCAAACTTGTGGTTCACTTTCTACTAAGGTCATGTTAGAACCTGATGAATCATCTCATCCTACTTCAAGGAGTACACATTTCCAGTAAAACTACCTGTTCCCAAATTTTCAATGTTTCCCAAGTTTTTTCAGATTTTAATAGCACAATTGGTACAACCTCCTCTGGCCCCACCCCTCAGCCACCAATTGGGCTAACTAGTCACATAATTATGGTGTACATAACTCAAAAATTACTAATCAGTAGTCAGTTTGTTACCGTTGAATATTAGCCTGAGGACCTGGCTAATACTCAAAATGTACATGAAACTATTCCACCACTTTGAGATGTGTACCTACCCTATGTTTTGTTATTGTATTTTTAATTTCTATTTTATTATTATATTTTAGTGGATCTGTGATTCCATCTATAACATATATAACCCATTAAGATTCATAATCACTTTCCTAACAGTTCTTTGGTGACAGATTAAAGTCTTCAAACCAGAGTTCTTGAAAGGGAAGGATTTTTTTGAGTGCTTTGGTCTCTGATTATTATCCCACTTATCATGGAATGTTGGACATTAGCCCATGTTTGAATATTAATCATAACACATGTAACACAATATAGTAATTATTGCCTCCACTCTCTACCCCTCACTCAAAAACTGATAAAGGAGTGAGAAAACTTAGGGTGTTCAAATATACCAACAACAGCTTTACTAGGCACCCAAGTTTTTTGATGCAGCAGAGCATCTTATAAAGCCATTGATAAAAATGTTGAATAGCTCAGGGCAAAAGACAGATTGCTGGGACATTCACCAGAGACCTCCCAGGTCAACAGCCATGAATGACTATCCTTTGGGCACAGCATTTCAACCAGTTGTAAATTCACTAACTATTATCATCATGTAACCAACATCTCCCCTATCTCTTGTCCTCTGTGGCAAAACTTCAAAAGACTGTCTAAGAGGTGCCTCCAGTTTCTTTTCTCTCACTCTCCTCATCCCTACAAGCCAGCTTCTGACCTCATTCCACTAAACCTGTGTTCTCCAGTTACCAATGATCTATTAATTGCCAGATCCAACAATCTTTTCTCAATCTTGTTCTTCACTTCTCTGCAACCTTTGGGCACTGTTGATCACCCTCTAAATGCCAACTCAAATCCCATCTTTCTCAGGATGCCTTTCTCTCCTAATTTTAGTACCTTACCACTATTATTTGTCCCTAACTTATCTGGTCTGTAGCTTTTTTTGCAATATGTAGCTGACCAGCAGTTACAAAATATTCTTTCATGGGTGTCTACCTGAAAGGGAAGCTGAGGACTGAGGGGAAATGGGTGGAAGGATTTAAAGATTAAGATGGGGAAGACATAAAGAAGGTAAAGAGAGACACAGAGATGCAGGATATTTCATCATGGCATTCAGCCTGTCAGTTTGCTCCTCTGAAAGAATGAGAGATTCCCCAGGTGAAAACAGTTTAATTTGAGTCTCGGTATAATGCGAGTATCCAGAAATCAGTTATTTGAAGTATAAGAAATATAGCTATAAGTCTGGTTCGTGAGAACTTTGCTTATTAGAGTCAGCTTTTAACACTTTCATAATTTGTTCATACCTGGAACACTTCAATATTTATGCATATATAACCTACATATAATTTGCATGCTTTCTCCTTCATTAGTCTGTGAGCTTCTTGGGATCAGAGACTGACTTTTGTCTTTCTTGTATCTCTAGTGCTAAGCACAGTGCCTGGCACATAGAAAGCCCTTCATAAATGTCTATTCACTATTAACACCTGATCCACAAATATGGCAGATTTTTTAATCTCATGTTTCTTGATGAAACCAGGATGATTCTTTCATCCCATTTATAAAACATTGATTTTTGCCAAGAATCAAAGTTAGACTCTCTAAACTATAGTTTGCAGGCTCCATTCTCTTCTCTTTTAAAAAATGAGGACATTTGTCCTTCTCCAGCCTTGAGTCACCTTTCCTTTTCTCCATGAATTTTGGAAAATCAAGTGCTCTAACAACTAGAAATCTAGTAGTATCCATCTTAGTTCCCCAAGATGTAATTGCTCTGGGCTAGTTGTATTCTCCCACCTTCCATTCTTCTTGTCTCTTCAGATCCTCTATTCAATAATTCAATAAATACCTACTATGGGTCAGGCACTGTGCTAAGCGTTGGAGATTCCTAGAAGCAAAAGAAAGTCTCTGCCCCCAAGAAGCTTACGAGGAGGAAGGCAGACCCACTAGTAGATTATTATAATAGTCCAGGGATGCGGTGATAAGGGCTTGCAATAGAGGGATGGCAGTATCAGAGAGAGGAGGCAAATTCAAGAAATGTTAACTAAGGTAAAATCCACAGGCTTTGGCAACAGCTTGGATTTTCTCTTTCTTTTAAAATCTGAAAGCTTTTTTTTTTTAAAGGAATACTTCACTTTGCTTACCTGAAGAACAGAGAGATTCTTTCAGCCCTCTTAGCTTTTCTTATAAAAGATCATACCCCATTCTGAGCAGATAGTTACTTGGCCAAGACAGAAAGACAAACTTCATGCGAGTCATAAAATTTTCTGCCCTCCAATAAATGCCAGATGTGAGATTCCCAGGCTTTTGTCATTTGGATAATTAACTCTTATGGCAAACTCCAAAGGGAAAAATGTATATATATATTTTTTTTTCTCTGTCTTCTCCCAAAAAGGTTTTAGAAACTTCCCTCCCACCCGATTGTTTCTCTTGCTTGTTTTCTCATTTCTCTGCCTCTCCCTCTGTCATATACTTGAGAACTATGTTGCCTTGGGTGGGGTGGGGGTCCTCTATTGTATTATAGAACCATTTATAGCACTACTATCAAGATTTCTTACCCACTGTGACAATTTTTTCAGACTAAAACAAGGAGAATTCCAGAACACCTAAAACCAAAGAAAAAGTACATTTTATTCCTTAGATTGCCCTCTTGAGGTACTCTGTGCAATCTGTAGTCATTAGCGTGGGTACCTTCACTATCCTGTACCCCAAAACCAGATGTTACCTGATATTCAGTCTCTAAATTACTGGTTAATTTAGACAAAGATTCATAAACAACACAAATATAGAGACATACCCATTCAGAACCATAAACAAGCACTGCAAGCAAGAAGACAGAATTGTTTATTATATATAGGTGATTGATAGAGGTTGGTGGGCAGAACCATGAGGCGCTAGGAAAGAATTTACAGCATAGTGAAGAAAAGGGGAAATATTAGGTGTTTGAAAACCATTTCATGCCTATTCTTCCCAACCTTGCCAGCTATTATTCTTTCTGACTCTGTTTCTCTCTGTGTCTCTCTCTTTCTCTCTTACTCTCTCTCTCTCTCTGTCTCTCCCTATTCCTCTCCCTCTTCTTTTCCCTCTTCTTCCCTCATTCACAGGAGACAGTGTTTTAATGTTCTTTGGTTCTCCTGTGCCAACTGTTTAAAATCAGGAACTTGAAAGCTGTTTTCTGTTGAAGGCCTCTGGCCACGAATTAAAATCATAAATTGAGAGCCTTATACAAAGAAAACACTACTTCTTTCAAGAGTAAAAAAATATAGAAGATTCAATAAACTAATAGAGAAGACATTTATTAAATAGGATAAAAAGATATATTTCTGCTTCATATTTCTAGAGAAAGTGAGATATCCATTGCTAAGAAGCAGAGAAGGAATAAAAGATGCCCAGGATAAAGAAGCAGGTTGGAAATAGTAAGATTAAGTGAGAAGGGGGGATAAAAGAAAAAAGCAGGTAAAACCAGCATCTTCCCATCCTGCCCTTACACTGTCTCCATTGCACAAGTTCCTTACCCCTCATCTCATACACAAACCCATCCATCCCCTCGTTGACTAGATGGTACAGTGGCTAGGACACTGGGTCTGGAGTTAGGAAGACCTGAATTCCAATCCAGCTTCAGACTCTTACTAAATATATGACTTTAGGCAAGTCACTTAACTCCCTTGCCTCAGTTTCTTCAACTGTAAAATTGGGATTATAACAGTGCTTATCTCCCAGGGCTGTTGTGAAGATCAAATAAGATAATTTTTAAAGTGTTCAGCCCACCTGACATCTAATAAGGCCTTAATAGAACTGCTTCTTTCCTTTTGGGATATATTATGTCCTTTTCATCCCTGTTTGTCAATGGCATGGAAAAAATTCTGTCCTGGGAACTGAGAGTCCTAAACTCTAGTGCCTGATCTGCCATGAACAAGCTGTGTTGTCATTTAACCTCTTTGGGCACTCATTTCCAGATCTATAAAATGGAAAGGTTAAAGTGGATCACTTTTGAACTTCCTTTCAGAGATAAGCAGAACCCAGAAAACACTGTATATGGTAACAGCACTATTGTGGAATGATCAGCTATGAAAGACTTGGCTACTCTCAGCAGTACAAAGATCCAGGGACTTAAGTCAAAGAATGCTCCCCACCTCCAGAGAAAGAACTGTTGGAGTCATGATTTTTAACTGTTTATTTTGGTTTATATTTTGGGGTTTTGTAAGATCACCCACAAAAATAAACAATATGGGGAAATGGATTTCATGATAATATACATATAACCTAGATCAAATCTTCTGCCAGCATTGAGAGGGAAGAGGGAAGGGAGAGAGGGAACTAAGTCCCATCATATAACTTAGGAAAACTTGTGTAGAAATTTATTACATGTAATTGGTTAAAATATTTTTTTAATTTCCTTTCAGCCTGAATATTCTATGGTTTGAATTTCTCTGATGCTGTAGCTAGTTTTTCCCTTTTTGAAGAACTTTAAAAGCTTTTATTGTTATCAAAGTCCCATACCACATGCTCTCCAAAATCTTTTTTGACTCACCTGATGATCTAGGATCTCCTAAAGCTGTTTTGTCAGGCCTACTAAAGGCCACTCAACACATTTGTAGTAAGTGAGTTGAAGGAGACCCTGGATTGGCTGGCCTGGGGGGTCTCCTATGGAGCCAGACATGCTCTTAGCTAAAGGACCTGGTCCCTCTGGGGTAGAAAGTTGTGTCAAAGACACAAGGGAATTGAGAAGCAGCAGCAAGCTCTGAAATCTATAAGAAGGATGGGGGAAATCGCCCATCTCTAAATGGACCCCCAAGAAGTGGAGACATTTCTTCTGAGAGGGAAGCTTCTCTGAACTTAGACACCAATCATGTTCAACACAACCCCTCCATCTCCAGAAGCCAGTCAGGAGTTGCTGTGTCAACCCAGCAAAGACTGCCTAAACTTCAGAGCCTGAACAAGTGTCGAGCCCCATCTAGCAAGTCCCTGGTCACCCTGCTGTCCATTCATTAAGTGGGCAAAGCACTGTTCTGTGCAGGAAATCTCAAATGTCAGGAAGGAATTCCCTGCCAGATGGATGCAGTCCCATGTAGGCTGATGCCTCCTGCACTCCAGGCTACCATGACCCTGGTTCCACATCTCCCTCTCTACAAAGCTTGTGCTACCAGCTTCAATCCAACAACGCCACTGCCCACGCCACCATGATGGCGTCCCATGAATGCTCTGACCCCATCAGGAGCTAGAGGCAGGATCGGGGATGACCCAGAGCTGCCAAGCAGCTCTTTAAGAAAGGAGCCAGGATGCCTGCTATGTTCGAAGGTTAGTGGGTGGATCCAGAGGGAAGATTTGAGCCTGACGGGTTTGGAGGTGAGTTGGGTGGAAAGTAATGCAAGTAGCAACAGGAGAAAGAAATGCAGCCCCTGGTGCCCCTCCCTCATTCTCCAGGCCTCCTACCTCTCCACTCTGGCTCCTCTTTGTCTTTCTTTCATCCTCTTCTCACTCTCCCTTTTCTCTCTCGTTATCCTCTCTTCTAGGATGATGTCTACTTCCTCCCCTTTCCTCTGTCTCCTCGTTCTCTCTCCCCTCTTCTCCCTATTAAATTCTTTGGGCTCATGCTTTTCAATGTCTTGCCTCCCTCACCCTCACCTCTCACAAGCAAGCTGTTAGGGAGAAGAGGATATTTAGCCTCACTCCACAGAAGATGAATAGACTGACAAATATAAATGGAAGACTAGGAAATCATGTTCTCCTACAGACTGAATGCCTTGGGTGGGCAAGAGGGAGGAGGAGGGAGACCCAGCACTGGCATTCCTGGGTGCGAGGCACGAGGAGAGGTGGGCAATAATCTATAAGGAAACTCCATTAAAAAAAGAAAGCAGACATTCAAAACAATATTCTGGAAACAACAAAAGGTGTTTCTGCCAATTGCTATTTAGTCACTGTTTTGGGTAGCTGGAGAATTCTGATGAGCCCTTCCCACCGCCTCTCTTTAGGGGAATTACAACAGCTCTAGACCAGAGGCCCTGAGGGCTGTGGAAAGAATTTCACCTTTAACCATCAGTTCATCATCATCTTCAATTAGTAGTTGTTGAAGTACTGTACAAGAGAATAGGCATAGATACCTTTAAATCATGTACATCAAGACGCTCAGCAAAGCTTGCCTCGGTGTTGCTATTTTAAAATTACATTTATTTGGCATGGCAGGTTTCTAGAAAAGCCCTAGCTGGACAGACAAAATTATCCACATATGCATTAATCTTTATAGGCAACAACTACCCAGATTCCTAGTGGAAAATCTGGCTGGATGATGATAGGTCATACAGGGAGTGAGCAAGCCCCAGAGACAGCTGTAGTGTAGTTGCAAGAGCCCTGGGTTTGGATTCAGAGGACCTAGGATCAAATCCCCAACTCTGCTTCATAGTCCCCCCATGTCCAGGACATCACCTATGATCCTATGACGTTGGGCAAATCATTAGCCTTCTCTGAACTGCAGGTTCCTCATCTATAAACTGAAAGAGTTGGGTGAGATCATCTCTAGGATTCCTTACTGCTCTAAAGTCTGTGACCCAACTGCCAGTTTGAGAAAGAAGACAAAAACAATAAATTTCTTTTCATCCCATCCCATGTTGCAGAGTTTACTCTAAGAGGTGGGACCCAATAAGTCATTTACTTTTTCAAAATCATCATCAATGCTTCTGGGGCTTCTGGAGACCAACTGGGCTATATAGGGATGTTGGGCTGGGGCAGAGGGAGGAAGATGGTTTTCTTTGCTTCCAAGGGCCAAACACTGCACCCCCCCCCCCCAATGGTGATTCCAAAGGACTCAGGTAAACTAGGGAAAAGCTCACCATGAGTATTTGGAAGCCATTGACCTTAAATAGCCTCAACCTGTCTTCTTTGCATCACTCACATCTTAATGATAGAAATTCTGTAGTAGACAGATTTCTGTTCCACTGTTAACCCATCTAATCCATCATGGTCTCATCATTTTTCCAGTTGCCAAAGTGGAGTGCTCACGATGTTTCTTGCCTTCATATCTGCTGGTATATATGACCTATTAATCGTTTGGGGACATCTGGATGCACTGTGTCATAACCCAGAAAATGAGATGATTATAAGCAATAATCCAATAATAAAATCCCAATGAGCCAGTAAAATAGCTTCTTAGCTCTGTTCCACAAAATGACTTGGGTACAATAGAAGAATAACTAATGTCCTAAGTAGCCCTTACAGTACAAGAGGCCTGCCCTCTCCTCCCCTGGGTTCAGAGATGGAACCTTTCTGGGAATAATAGGCTGAAATGGGACCCTTGTGGGAAATTTTGCTCAAGGACATGGAATTTCAACTTATTCCACTGCTCTTAGTATTTGCAGTTCTCGGTTGGTCATAGTATCCTCTCTGCACAGAAGTCTATTACAATGAAAGATGAAAAATAATTTGCCATTAATCTTTTGAGTAGGAAAAACACAATAAAATCAGAGCTAGAAGGAAACTGGTCTCACACAGCTACTTGGGAGCAGAGCCAGCACCAGTTGGCTTCAGGAATCAATGCACTTAACTACCATTCCACATTGCCTCATTGTATATAGGCAGAAACATGGTATTGTTAGCAGGGTGACAACTGGCCCTAAGTTGTGGTAGAAGAAGCACTGCTTGGGAGTCAAGAACCTTGAGTTCTAGTCTTGGCTCCACAACTAACTAACATGTGACATTAGGCAAGTTGTTTAGCCTCTGTGGTCAGATTTCTCACATATAAAATACACATTTTATATATTTCATGTATTAATGATGGGACTGAACTAAAAATGTAATAAAGCCTCTTCTAGTTCCTTTATTATAATCTGAATGTCTTTTATTATGCAATCGAATCTTTTAAGGAACATTTATTGAGCCCCAAGTCTTTGCAGTGCATTTGGCCAAGTACCATGAGCCTTCTAGCAACAAATGCAATGATCTGGAGTTTGTAGTCTAGTTGAGAAGGTCTCCATTCTATATATCTATGGATTATGGAGTTTTGGAGAAGGGAGGTTCTCTAGTAGTTCTGGCTGGGTTCTTTTCTTTTTAAAGTAAACCCTTATTTTCCTTCATGGAATTGATACTGTGTATTGGTTCCAAGGCAGAAGAGCAGTAAGAGCTAGGCAATGGGGGGTTAGGTGACTTGCCCAGGTTCACACAGCTAGGAAGTGTCTAAGGTCAAATTTGAACCCAGGACCTCCTGTCTCTGGTCCTGGCTCTCAATCCACTGAGCCACCCAGCTGCCCCACTAGGTTCTTTTCTATTGGTGATAGTAGAGGGAGGAAGAGCACCTGGGGTAGTAATCCCTCATAAGTCTTTAGAGCATGGATATCACAAAAGAGTGGAAGAGATTTGTTTTGACTATGAATTTGGGTATGAGTCCTTTATCATTAATATCGTCAGATTAAATAAAATCTGTTCTATTCAGTGACCTGTTTGCCTAAATGTTTCTAACGTGGGTTGAAGACCCTAGACAACACCCAAATTCTTGGGTGCCCAGGGGACTCTCTGGTGTAAGCATGAGCCAAAAAAAGATTTGCATGAGAGACCTTCAACATTTAAACCCATTTGGCAGGTTGATTCACAGGTGCTACCAATATCAAGGAAATCCTGGATACAAGGATGAAAGACACATTAGTCAACAGCTATCTGCACTAAGTTACTGGAAGTTACCTGGTCTGTACGTGGAGCTGGCAGGAGAAACTGAGAGGTGTGCTCTGTTCCTGAGTCATGTTTCAAAGATGTCACAGCCTCCTGAGATGGTTAAATTTATCTTTATAAGAGACCAGTCTAACCATGTCATTCCTCTGCTTTAGAACCTTCAGTGCATCTTCCCTTTAGTATAAATTTATACAACCTGAAAACTGCTACCCACTTCCAGTGATTCACATGGAATGAATGGCAACATCAAAATAAAGCATCTCAAGGAATTATAAAGTCCTGGGAAGGAACTCAGAATCGATCACACAGATGGTAGTTTCAGCACTGTGGCCAATTGGAGATGCTGATTTTACTTCAATATGGAAGATGATATAAAACCTATATGACAAATAAGCAATGGGGAACTTCACAGAACAGGAGTAAAAGATGCCATCAGGGAAATATGATAGGAAAATCATATGGTGAGGGTGAAATTTGACATGTAGACATCCTAAGTTCTCTACTGGTATCCTTGTAAAAGGAGAAAATGAAGGCTCCCAACAGTTTGGGTGACCCCCATGCCATGAATTTATGGAAGGGCATGGGTAAACTTTGCTCAGAATGGAAATGTACAGATTGTTTATCATCTGTGTCACTGGAGGGACCATACAAATTATGGATGAACTCAAGTGAATATAGCAAGAGCCAAGAATTATTTGATGGAACAATTAAGAGGTAAGGATGTCCTATCCTAGTTCCTTCTGTTTTTTTTTTTAGTTCTGTTCATTCTTGACAAATGATCAGCTTAACTTCTCCTCCTGTTATAAAATCTCCTTGATAATATCTTCTACTCTTGTTCTTCTCTGTAGTTCCTCATTTTTACAGTCTACTTCAATTTCATCTAAGGTCAAATTTGCCTCCTAGTAGAATCTCTCATTCATCTTTTTTGTACTTGGGGAGGCAGCACTCTTCCTTAGTGTAGTGCATCCTGCTATATGGTTTATTACTGGGTATCTCTCAATTAATATTTTTCTTCCTACTCCTCCTACATTACCTTTGGTATAGATGTTGTCAGTTTTCTCCTCTTTTCTTTTTCAATTTAAAGATCTTTTGATTTGTAAGACTTCAGTTCACTAGATTCTTACCAACTCATAATATGGTATATATTCCATACTTGACCTGTAGCTTGAAATTTCTCTATTAAGTCATAATCCACAAATTCAAATCTATTATCCAAAATCATTTTCTTAACCTGCTAGTGACTTTCTGACTTACCACTCTGGGCCTCCCTCCTTACCTCATTGAAGGGGAAGGAGTCAGAAAATAAGTGATAGAGGAAGTATGAAAAAAAAATTTTACCAAAGATTTCCTAGAAAGAAAAAAAAAACTCAATTAAGGACCTTGAGCATATGTACATAAACCAAAAAGGGAAATGATAATAATAAAAGAAAATTATCTCCAGATCAGTTAAGGGTTAGCACAGATGACTATAAATAAATTATTATAAGACAAAGGAAAATGAATTCATACCTGATAGAGTAAAAAGCTCTGTGGATTCCCAAGAGACTATTAAGTCAGAACAAAATGTACCTGAATGATTTAAAGACAAATAAGAACTGTGAAAGCAGAATTTATGGCATGCATTGCAGGAACAATTGACAGAAAAGAAATATTTGAATCCATGGTAGCAAGTCTCATCAACAAAAAAGAATAGTTGATTGGGAATGCAAGTACACATAAATAAAGGACAATCTGGGAAAAGAGAATAAAAAACAGTAACATTAAAATAAAACATGAACTTATGAGCAAAACATATTGATCTCAAAGACGATATGCATAGAGACAGCTTAAGAATTATGGCTCCCAGAAGACTATGTCAAGTCAAAAAGCCTGAACACCATTATGAAAGAAATAACATACTAAAGCTGCTCAGAACTTCTGAACACAGGGAAAGGTGCCACTCAAAAGAATCCACGATTCACATCTAGGAAAAAACAAACAACTCTCTCTTGCAAACTCCAAGACACGTAGCGAATACAATCAATTCTTTTGACAATAAATTCTTCAAGCAACCTGGAGAAAGATATTCAAATATGAAGGAGAGAAAATGTGAAAAATATATTCCGCACCCACCAGAAACTGCAAGAAGGAATGGAACAATGTGTTCTGAAGAGCAAAGGAGCTCAAGATGCAACCTAAGATGACATTCTCTGTAAACCTGAGCCTAAACATTAATGAAAAAAGATGGGCCTTCAATAAAAAGAGAATTTCCAAGCATTCCTAGGAAAAAAAAACACCCAAATCTAAACACATTTGTTTTTCAAAACCTGAAACATCAGAAATATAAGAAAAGTAAACAAATATAGAAATCAAGGACAACAACAAAATAACGAAAGATTATTAAGAGATTTCTTTCAAAAAATGTCAAGAAGACAAGGGTAAAATTCAGATGTCAAATAGAAATGATGGTGGAGAAAAAGGCCTTAAAAATCATGAACAAAAACTCACCACAATACCCTGACCATAGATGAATGATTGTTTTTATGTGTGTGTGGTGTGGGACTAATTTACATAATGAGATGGTATATAAAAAGGGAGATAGAAAGAAGAAAATGGAAGGGAGTATGTGTTGTACCCTAATGAAGTCAAAAGTTAACAATGAAGGGAAAATAATTCTTGGAGTTATCAACTTATAAAAGAAAAGGAAGTCTACAGGAGAACAGGAAAGGAGACAAAGAAGGAACTAAAATGGGAGAGTGGGATAAAGGGAAAAATCTTCTTTTGTTGGTTGGAGGGGGAACTACTGGTGAATGCTAATGCTTCCAAGGGAAAAGGATATTCTTTATAGATCAAGACCATAAAATGGGTATAATCTGCAGGGATTTGTTACTTAGAAAGAACATTCATCCTGCCTCAGGAGAAGGGAAATCAGAGACCCAGAAGTAGTGGAGGGCTTGAACCCAAGGAGGAAACTTCAAAGGCAAATAGAAAAAATGACCATGGGGAGGGCAAAGGTAAATAATGAACTGCACAATCAGAAACATGGGAAATTTTCTACCATACTCTTCTCTCTTCTCTATCTTATATCTTCTCTATCACTCAAAGGATTTGGTATTACTAAGATGGGGCACAAAATAAAAAGGGAGTTAAATGGTAAGGAAATAATATAGAAAATATTTAAAGAGGGAACCTAAAATGGATCCTTTATAAGATTTCATTGTATGAGGAATACAAAAAATACAGGACTCATTAAGCATAAGGACCATGAATCAAAAAATAAAAGTCTAGAATGGAAAGAATGAAAAGATAAGTTATGAAGGGGATGAAGAAAAAAAATGCCCCTTTTAAAAAATAAAATTTCAAAAACCAATGAATAAAACAAATTGAAGAGGAGAGGAAGGGGGATTTTTTAAACTTTACTATTAACTGAGAGGGGAAAAGAGGAGAAGAATTAAATAAGTCGTTAAAGAGAAGGAAAAAAAGAACTAATAAATTAAGCAAAAGTCACAAACTAGGGAAAGGGATAACAAAAGGAAGGAGTGCTTGAAAAGGGGAGAAGAGAATCAGTGGAAATAGAGTTGCCTTTAAGTATATATTAAGCTAAAACAACTGAAGAGACAAAGTACTGTGTTGACAAATATCAAAATTGATCATTGATAGTATAGTGAGATCCATGACTATGTAGCCATCCCTCTAGGACAGTGATGGTGAACCTTTTAGAGATCGAGTGCCCAAACTGCACCCTCATGCCACATGTGAGCTGCTTCCCTACAGGGGAGGGAGGAAGTGCTCCCATTGGGCTGCTATGCAGAGGGGCAGGTGATATTTTCAGGTGCAGTGAAGAGAGGGAAGGGAACAGCTCCCTCTGGCATGCATTCTATAGGTTTACCAATATGGCTATAGGGGTACTTCCCCAACTTGTACTACTATTGGCAAATGGGGTCCCCAGAAATGTGGCTGGTATCTTAGGTTCTACAGATAATCCTGTTATCTGTACACCTAACCCTGTGTCTAATGAGACATTACTAGTTTGTTTCCCATTAATTATCAGTCAATGGATTCAATTAGCTCTTAGAAAAGACGTTTACTCAGATGGCTTAACAAGAACCATAATTTAAAAATATTTCCCCCAAAACTGGGGCACCCATTCCACAAATCCATACAGAGTCTATGGGGAAAGAGTGAGGACAAACTTAAAATATGGTGGTAGTGATGCATATGGAGAGGAAGCACATGGAACAAAGAAAACTTATGGCTCCAGAACTGCAGGACCTTCAAGTCTCTTTTTTCTTTCCAAGAGTCCTCTTAAAGTTCACTCTGGGCTGGGGCATAAGTGTATGAGATACACAATCCCTGCCTGACTAGGCTTGTACCTCACAAAATACCACATCTCTGCAGTTGGATGGGTTACTCAACTGGATTTGCTTTTTGCAAAGGCATGTGGTCTCTGGTCAATTTGTTGCTGTTTAGGGAGGTCATTCAACTGCTGGGCTGGCTCTTCACTGTATTAGTGCTGAATGGATCTGGGTCAGTCTGCTGGATTCCCTGGACTTTCTCTTCAATGGGCTTGATTAGGTGTTGGGATCCTAGGATGCTGAGTTGCTCTTCTTAGGTGAATTGCTACTGTGCTGTTTTGGAGAGGGGCAGAGGTCCTTCGCCTGGCATTGGCAAAATACTTATTAGCTCTGCTTCCCCAGGGCTTTGACTTTGAGGTCGGTTACCTCCTAGGCAGGAGGTACAAGTATATCTAGTGTTTTCTGTTCAACAGTTCTTCCTGGTTCAGTGCTGGTTTCCCTCTGTAAGGACTCCAGTACATTTCACAAATTCTTGTAGTCTTATGAAAATGAGTGCCTGGGAATAAAGGTGGTAAAATAGTCTGTATCCCAGAGCAAATTTATTTTCTCTGCTAGCCTAGTAAATCAACAAATGTTTATTAAGCTCCTACTAAGTGCCAGGCACTGCACTGAGGAAAAAACAGTCTAGGAGCTCACAGTCCAATGGGGGAGAGAGCCAGCATAAAGGCTGCTCTGCACCAATAAACTGTATAGAAGATAAATTGGAGATAATCAGTCAAGTTATGGGATTTTAACCAGGAAAGAAGCCAGGAAAGCTAGGGTAAGGATATGAAGAAGGAGGGTATTCTAGACATTGTGGGACAGCCAATGAATATGTCTGGTGTTGGAAAATAGACTGTCCTGTTCAAAGAACAGCAAGGAGGTCTGATAGTATCACTGTATCTAATAGTATGTTGGGGTGAGTCATGTGTATGATGACTGGAAGGGTGTAGGGGGGTGCTAGGCTATGAAGAAGGACTTCAAAAGAAAAATAGAGGATTTTCTATTTGGCCCTGGAGGCAATAAGGAACTCCTTGAATTTATTGGATAGGGGAATGGCGGTGGGGATGGCATGGTCAGACCTCCACTCAGGGAACATGACTTTGACAGCCGAGTGCAGAATGGACTGGATTAGAGGGAACCCATAGCACGCTATTACAATAGTGCAGGAGGAAGGTGATGAGGACACACACCAGGGTGATGTCAGTGTCACAGGAGAAAAGAGAGCACAAATGGGAGATATTATGAAGGAAACATTGACAGGACTTGGCAACTGAATGTGTATGTGGGGTAAGAGAGAGGAGGAGTTGAGCATGACACCGAGGTTGTGAACTTTGGCAACTGGGAAGATGGTGATCACTTAGAGAGGAGGATTTGGGGGGAAGGGGTGATGATTAAAGGATGAATAGATAAAGAGGTCAACTTTGGGCATGCTGTGTTGAAGATTTCCGTAAGACATCCTGTTGGAGATGTCCAAGAGGCAGCTGGAGATAGGAGACTGAAGGTCAGCAGAGAGGTTAAGGCAGGATAGATGTGAGAATCTTTTAACATACTTGATTCTAGGAGAGCCGATGAGATCACCAAGTGATTAATATGCAGCTGAATTACTCATAGCCTCAGAATCACTTCTAAGGTGTAGAACATTTTGGTTATATCTGAAAAGATCATACCTTTACATTTTGTTGACTGTCTTTCCCTCTTCAACCTTTAATTTTGCTAGTTTAAATAGGACTCAGGCTTTACAACTGGACTAAGGAATTATTATTCTTTATTCAAAAGAAACAGGATAAATAAAAGAGGTCAGTAAGTACATAGTATTATATAGTAAAAAATATATACTCCTGTGACAGACAAGGTGCAGGGGCCAGAGGGAAAAAGCTTAAAAGAATGCTTTGGTGAATAAACAGAAGCATGGATTTCATCAGAGTATACTACAAAGCCTCTGGTCAGAAAGAGGAGACAAGTTTGGCCTAGAAATAGGATAGTAGTCATGTGAGACTTCAATTAATTGAGCACCTGCTGGAGCACGCTCTCCTTTCTTTCTCTTCTCCCTCCCTCTTACTCTTTCCTCCCTCCCTCCCTCCCTCTCTCTCTCTCTCTCTCTCTCTCTCTCTCTCTCTCTCTCTCTCTCTCTCTCTCTCTCTCTTTCCCCCCCTTTCTCTCTCCCTCCCTCCCTTTCTCCCTCTCTCTGTCTCTGTCTCTCCCTCTCCCCCTTTCTCTCTCTCTTCCCCATCTCTGTCTCTCTGTCTAGCTCTGTCTCTGTCTCTCCTCATTCCGTCTGTCTCTCCTTTCTTTGTTTCAGTCTCTGTATCTCTTTTTTCTTCTCTTCTTCCTTCCTTCTCTCTCCTGAAAGCGAAGCATCTAATATTTTCTAGACTTATCTTGATAATTTCAGCCTTCAAAGGGTTGAAAACGGTAACAATTAGAGCTCTCCCAGGGTGGAATGCAGTGCCTTAGGAGGTAGTGGTTTCCCCCTCATTAGAGGCATTCATTCAAAGTCTGGAGGACCAATCGTTCAGTCTGTTGTAGAAAGGATTCTTCAAATATTACCTAGGCCAGGTAGCCTGTGCTAAATTCTGGGTGTGAACTTAACGAATTTTTCACTTGTCCTTGCAACACATGACCACCACAGATATAACAGCAGTAGCAACATGTGTGGAGAGAAAGAGGGAAGGGAAGGAACAATTATTAAGTACTGTGCCAGGCACGGTACTGAGCACTTTACAAATATCTCATTTGATCCTCACAGCAACTATGGTAGGTATGTGCTTCACTTATACCCATTTTGCAGCTGAGGAAACTAAGGCACACCGGAGGTTACGGGACATACAGTCAACACATCTGATGCCAGATTTTAACTCTGCTCTTCCTACGTCCAACTATGCTAGTGTAAAGGATAATTTTAGTGTTGTGACTTAAAATCTAAATTAATTGGTTGCCATGGGAAATCCCAAAATAATAAAATACCCAAGTCATCTGGAACTTATGGTGATTTTAATTAATATAGAGATAAGGAATTAAGGAGAAGAGAGAGGGAGAGGAAAGAGTTAATTTACCTTGACAGCTAGCTTAATTGCCACAAAGAAATAGGAATTCTAAAAAATCCTTCACAAAATTTTTCCAAAGAAATAAATTTAAGCCTCAATGCTTGATAATAGTGCAAAGGTAGACCTAGGGCACTATAGTGGAAAGGGGATGGCATTTTGAGTCAGAGAAGCTGAGCTCTCAGGCCAGCTCTCCCATGTGCTGCCCATATGATCTCAAGCAAGTCCATTAACTTTTCAGGATCTCAGTCTTCTCATCTGTTAATTAAAAACAGTGGTTTTACTAGAAGACCTCTAAGGCTCCTTTCACCACTAAATCTGCGACCCTATGAACTTCCTAAGGAGAACTGTCCAAAGAAGTGGGCTGCCTTCAGGAAGGAGTCGCTTCCTTGGTCCTCCCTAGAATGTCTTCAAGAACGATGGTGTAGACTAAATTGGTGTTTCAGATATGGGTATGGTTCTGGGCATGGGTTGGAACTGATGTCCTCTGAGATCCCTCCTGGCTCTTTATCCCTCCTCCAGGATATGGGAACTCCAATGCCTTTACCCTACCAGAGCCACATAGACTGTGAGGGAGTGGTCTTTCTGTTGTTCATCCTGAAAATTCCAATCGCTCGAGCATATTAACAAGAGGGAAGGCAACCAGTAACTTCCATCATGTCTTTGCATAGATTCATGGCTTTTGCCCTTCCCCATATATTTATAAAAGCAGAAGGAGGATTACCTCTGGACAGAGAGGACCTGGTACACTTAGACAAATTTCTTCAGGTCTCTCGGATGGTTTCCTCATCTGTAAAAAGAAGGTGATGACTGTAAATCACTTTCAAAATTGCTTCCAACTCTGACTCCTCTGGGATGTTTCCTAATCAATAACACGAGCTCTGAAATTCATAGAATCGGGCTATTGATAGGTCAGAAAAGACCTCGGCATTCATCTAGTACAACCTCCCACGTGGCACAGAAATTCCTTCCGTAGGTATCCCCTAAGGAGTGGTCATGTTCGAAGATTTCCAGTAACGGTTCAATAGCTTGCTGGAATGTGCTTGCCATAAATCTCTCCCAACTCTAGTGCTCCCAAAGTGATTTTCCTAAAGTGTAGGGAGGTGCAACCTTGTCACCCCTCTCCCAACTGAATAAACTTCAGGGATTCCCTATTACATCTAGGATCAAATACAAATTCCTGTTTGATATTGAAAGTCCTTCATCACCTACTTCATACCCTTCACCTTTCCAGCCTTCTTACACCTAATGCCCAACCCACACCCCCTTGCTGTTCCTGGAACAAGACATTTCACCTCTTGGCCCTCAACTTTTCCTTTGACTGTCTTCCAAGCCTGGAATATTCTTCCTCTTCAACCCTACCTCCTGGCTTCCTTTTCAGCTTTAAGTTTCAGCTAAAAACCTACCTTCAACAGGAAGTTTTCCCAATCCCTCTTATGTCTAGCGACTGCCTTCATTTGATTATTTCCTATTTATCCTATACATAGTTTATTTGTACATAGTTGTTTACATGTTGTTTTGCCCATGAGACTGTGCTGTTTTTTGAGGGCACTGATTGTCCTTTACCTTTCTTTGTAACCCCAAAACTTAACAAAGTGCCTAGCACATAGTGGGTGCTTTAAAAAATATTGATTGACTGACTGACAGAAAACTTACTATCTACTAAGGCAGGATATGCCATGACCATTGTGATTAGTTTTTCCCCCTGTAATAATGGTACTTTTTCACTAGATGTGATGACACTTTAGTGGAGTTCAAAAGGGAGCTAGGAAGGTAACAGGGGGTGGAAGAGATAGGAACGTGGAACCGCTAAGTCTCCTTATGGCTCTTGGTGAGGTCCTCAGCAAGGAAATCACGTCCTGCTAGGTTGAGGTCCCAGCTCCAAAAGCCAAGAACTCCTTACGGATCTCTCCCAGGTCTCTCCTCCTCTCCCAGGATGTCTTGCTTTCCAACCGACATTGTTGTCACTCAAGCTCTTCTTGCAAAATTCCATCTTTCCCTCTTGCACCCTCCCTTACACTCCCTGGGGTTCCTTTTATTTTTGCATCTTATTAGTACCTTCTTCTCTTCGCATCCAGTAAAGTTTTCTTTGTAACAAAAAAGAAAAGGAAAGAAAGTTTAGGAAAAAAACACCAACACATCAGCTGTTTCTTCTAATAGTATATAGAATTTTCTACATTCCCCTCTTTCTACCTCCGCATTGAGGGTGTGGCAGTTGTCCTTGCAGGTACCTCCCCGACCCTTACTCTAGCATTCCCATCTGTCATTCAAACTGACTGCAAGGGAATTGTGGGAGACTAGCTTCCAACCATGTGTGACTGACTCATGACTTAATTAAGTTTTCTGATTGGCTACTGAACTGAACTCTGTAGATATGCTGAGAAGTGACCCTCCCCTTGCCTGCAGCTTCAAAGCAAGTAAGGATGACAGCACCATCTGGAAGCCCGAGGAGAGAGACACCCTTTAATGGTTAAAACATATTCTTTACTGACCTACAGTCTCAGGTGGATCTCTCCCCTGGTCTACTCCATGTCTGGCAAGCATGCCTTATTCTCATCCCAGCCCCAGCGAGGTGATGCAATGGTTAGAGTACCAGACCTGGAGTCAGGAAGACATCTTTCAGACTTCAAATCTGGCCTTGGACACTAACTAGCTGCGTGACCCTGGGCAAGTCACTTAATTCTGTTTGCCTCAGTTTCCTCATCTATAAAATGAACTGGAGAAGGAAATGGCAAACCACTCTGGTGTCTTTACCAAGAAAACCCCAAATGGGGTCACAAAGAGTCAGACACGACTGAACAACAACAAGCACCCAGCACCTCACTTTTCCCCCTCTTCTGCCTCTTAAAACTTTCTCAAGCTTTAAGGTCTAACTTCTTCTATAAAGCATTCCTTGGTCACCTCAGCCAGGCACAATATTTCCGTCCTTGGAACTCCTTTGGAACTTATTGTCTATAGCCTTCATAGGGAACTTATATGATATTTGTGTACTGAGTCTTATCCTTACTATTAGGCTATGGGCTCCTTGAGGGTAAGCACCATGCATGGAGCATTGTTTTTGTATCACCGTTGGGTGGCTCAGTAGATAGAGTGCTGGGCTGGAGAAGACTTGAGTTTAAATACAGCCTCAGACACTCATGAGCTATGTGACCCAGCAAGCCGCTTAACCTGTTTGCCTTAACCCACTGGAGAAGCAAGGCAAGCCACTGCAGTGTCTTTGCCAAGAAAGCCCAATACAGAATCACAAAGAGTTGGACACAAGTGAGCCATAACAACAGTTTCCTAGAGTTGTATGGATTGTCCATCAATATTTTCTTGATGGATAAACTCATTAGTTCTCCACACTCACAAGATACTTCTTCCCAACTTTAAAATTCCATTACTCATTATCTAATTAAATATAAAGTGTCTATTGCTGGTCTGACCCAGTATGATGAAGGGGAAGGGATGTTGGACTTGATTTACAGGAGTTGAAATTTAAACAACTTCAATTCAACAAATGTTTGTTAAGTACTTACTATGTACAGGATGGGGCAGCTAAGTCGTATAAGTGGATAGAGCCCTGGACTTCGATCCAAGAAGAGCTCAGTTTAAATCTGACCTGAAATACTTCTTAGCTGTGTGACAGGTCAATTAACCCCCATTTGCCTCAGTTCTGTATCTATAAAATGGAGGCACAACAAGGAAATGAGAAACCACTCTAGTATCTTTGCCAAGAGAATCCTAGGACAGAAGTTCATGAAGTCACATGTAGTTGGGCAAAATCAAACAATGACAATGCACAAGGCTTGACCTTAGATGCTAGACATGCAAAGATTGAAAGTTAAATAGTCCCCACACTCAATTCAGTTTAGCAAGTATTTATTAAGCAGGCATTATGGGCAAAGCCCTGACTGTATTTATGAAACTGATTTTCAATTGAAAGGAAATAGTAATTACATGAAAAAAATATGATTAGAAATAAATGTGTGACTAGACCTCCAGAGAAATTAGATCTGATTAAGTAAATTTGAGAGTCATATGCTTAGAGATAAAAATTAAATCTATAGGAGCAGATGAAATGGGGAAAAGGAGTAAAGAAAAAGAAGAGTTAAGGACTCAAGACAGAGCCCACATAGAATAGTTGGAGAAGTTGGAAGAAAACCAGAAAAGAGCAGTGTCAGAAAGCCTGAGGCAGGAGGGTATCAAGGAAGGAGTCAAAAGTGTCAAAAACTTCAGAGAGGTGTCAAAGAGGATGAATCTAAGAGAAGTCCATTAGATTTAATGATTAAATGATTACTAGTAATCTTGGAGAGAGCGATTTCAGTAGTGTGATCAGATTGGAATGGAGGTAAAGAGTGAACAATAACAAAGCATAGACAATTGAGTATAGACTATGCTTTTTAAATATTTGTAATGAGGGCAGCTAGGTGGCACAGTTGATAGAGTACTGAGTCTGGAGTCAAGAAGACCTGAGTTCAAATGTGACCTAAGATATTTACTAGCTTTGTGACCTTGGACAAATTATTGTATCCTGTTTGCCTTAGTTTCCTCATCTAGAAAATGACCTGGAGAAAGAAATGGCAAACTAGTATCTTTGCCAAGAAAATTCCAAATGGGATCATGTAGAGCTGGACACAACTTAAACAACCAAACAAAATGTATTTATGTGTATGTATATATATATATATATATATATATATATATGTTTACATACATATATACATATACATACACACACACACACACACAAAGGCACAAAGAGTTTGGCAATGAAAGGGGGAGTAATAGTTTGAGAGAATGGTAAGGTCAAAGGAAGATTTTTTAGGAATGAAGCAGCGGTAATCCAATGTAAGGCAATGATAAGAGGGCCAAGGATAAAATGAAGATGAGATAGGATAAACTCCTAAAATATATGGGCATTGGCAAGGATTGAGGGCACAAGTAGAGAAGTTTTGTCTTGATAAGGAGAATCTAATAGGATGTTGTCAAATATTTATCAACCAGCTCTCTTGGAGGAAAACATATTCCTGTGATACACTTCTAAGTTTAATCTACAATATTAGCATTTTCTACATCACTTTCTTTTTTTTAACATTATTTTATGTGGTCATTTTCATACATTGTTCATTGGAAACAGATCATTTTCTTTTCCTCCCCCCAACCCCCCCCCCACCCCTTCCCTAGTCAACGCGCAATTCGTCTGGATATCACATGTGTCCTTGCTCTGAACCCATTTCCTTGTTGTTGGTATTTGCATTAGGGCGCTCATTTAGCGTCTCTCCTCGATCATGTCCCCTCAACCTCTGTATTCAAGCAGTTGCTTTTCCTCAGTGTTTTTACTCCCTCAGTTTGTCCTCTGCTTGAGGATCATTTGTTTGTTTGTTTTTTTTTCTCGTAGATCACTGCAGGTTGTTCAGGGACATTGTAAAGCCATTACTGGAGAAGTCCATTACGTTCTCTTGTACTACAATGTGTCAGTCTCTGTGTACAATGTTCTCCTGGTTCTGCTCCTCTCACTGTGCATCAATTCCTGGAGGTTGTTCCAGTCTCCATGGAATTCCTCCACTTTTTTATTCCTTTTAGCACAATAGTATTCCATCACCAACATATACCACAGTTTGTTCAGCCATTCTCCAATTGAAGGGCATCCCCTCATTTTCCAATTTTTGGCTACCACAAAGAGCACAGCTATGAATATTCTTGTACAAGTCTTTTTCCTTATTATCTCTTTGGGGTTGTGACAAGGAAATCACTTTAAAAGACTGAAATATATTAATTTAGGTCGCCAAGGAATTCAGCTATGTAATTCCTAAATGAAAACTCAAGTCAGCAGTCAACCTTTTGTGGAGTTTTTAATTACAAACAGGAGGAAGAAAGGTATTAGAGAGAGAGAGAGAGAGAGAGAGAGAGAGAGAGAGAGAGAGAGAGAGAGAGAGAGAGAAAGGGGAAAGAAGGGAATAGGGCTTAAATACCCCCCTCTGTTTAGGCTGGGCCAAAAGGCCCAAGCCCTTAGATAGCTGAGGCAAAGAAAGAGATCAGTCCCTCTCACTCACGTGACCAAAATGGAGAAACAGTCTCAGGGGCCTCCACCTCCAGCCTCCTTCAGAGCAAGCCTTCTCAGAGCACTACCTCTCAGAGCAAAACCTCTCCAACCACCTCCAGAGCCACCTCGCTCAGAGCAAAAACTCCTCTCCTCCTCCTGTCCTCAGACCCTGCTATCTTTAAGGAAACCCTCTAAGTCCCCTCCCCTCAGTTCTCACATCTACCAATCACTGTCCATGTCTTCCCTGTGCCAATGGTGGCTCTAGCTTAACCCAGGACCGCCCAGAGGTCTGCCCCTTTGCACATGTCTGTTGAAGGTCATATTCTCAAATAATTAAATTTTGATCTATGCTGCAGCCCTTCCTAAATCCTGTTAGGACTGAGTAGGGTGGAGATTGTAAGTTCCAAGACCTGGTTCTGTCATTCCAAGTATCTCTATTGTATCAATTCTAAAATCAATCATGACTCAAAGAACTTCCTGTTCTATGCTTAAGCATAGGTCAAAGCCCTTTCCATTGTTCAGCAAAAGGTTTCTGTCCTAAAGTAATCTTAAGTAGGGAGGAGAAGGACCCTCTCATGCCAAGGGGGTTCACATTCCAATAGACTATCAGTAGGAAATTTTTCAAGTATGAAATTTCCCAATGGTGAAATTTCCAACATTTATAAGTCTAAGAAATTTTAAGGTTTACAGGGTACAAACCCAGCAGTGCTATGGCTGGATCAAAGGGCAGACAGTCTTTTATCGCCCTTTGGGCATAGTTCCAAATGGCCCTCCAGAATGGTTGGATCAATTCACAACTCTACCAGCAATGCATTAATGTCTCTACTTTGCCACATCCCCTCCAGCATTCATTACTTTCCTTTGCTGTCATGTTGAACAATCTGCTAGGTGTGAGGTGATACCTCAAAGTTGGTTTGTTTTGCATCTCTCTGATTATAAGAGATTTAGAACACTTTTTCATATGCTTATTAATAGTCTTGATTTCTTTAACTGAAAATTGCCTATTCATGTCCCTTGCCCATTTTTCAATTGGAGAATGACTTGATTTTTTGTACAACTGGTTTAGCTCTTTATAGATTTGAGTAATTAGACCTTTGTCAGGGGTTTTTGTTATGAAGATTGTTTCCCAATTTGTTGCTTTCCTTCTAATTTTAGTTAC
Organism: Monodelphis domestica; assembly: GCF_027887165.1. NCBI lineage: Eukaryota > Metazoa > Chordata > Mammalia > Didelphimorphia > Didelphidae > Monodelphis > Monodelphis domestica. Next base: position 598,307,303 of record NC_077227.1, on the reverse strand, counting down.
ATTGGTTTTGTTTGTACAAAACCTTTTTAATTTGATGTAGTCAAAATTATTTATTTTGCATTTTGTGACTCTTTCTAAGTCTTGCTTGGTTTTAAAATCTTTCCCTTCCCAAAGGTCTGACATGTATACTATTCTGTGTTCACCTAATTTACTTATAGTTTCCTTCCCTATGTTCAAGTCATTCACCCATTCTGAGTTTATCTTGGCGTAGGGTGTGAGGTGTTGATCCAAACATAATCTCTCCCACACTGTCCTCCAATTCTCCCAGCAGTTTTTATGAAATAGTGGATTTTTGTCCCAAAAGCTGGGATCTTTGGGTTTGTCAAAGACTGTCTTACTGAGGTCATTTCCCCAAGTCTATTCCACTGATCCTCCTTTCTGTCTCTTACCCAGTACCAAATTGTTTTGATGACTGCTACTTTGTAATATAGTTTGAGATCTGGGACTGCAAGGCCACCTTCCTTTGTATTTTTTTTCATTATTTCCCTGGATATCCTTGATCCTTTATTCTTCCAAATGAACTTTGTTATGGTTTTCTCTAATTCAGTAAAATAGTTTTTTGGTAGTTCAATGGGTATGGCACTAAATAGATAAGTTTGGGTAGGATGGTCATTTTTATTATGTTAGCTCGTCCCACCCATGAGCAATCAATGTTTTTCCAATTGTTTAGATCTAGTTTTAGTTGTGTGGAGAGTGTTTTGTAGTTGTGTTCAAATAGTTCCTGTGTTTGTCTCAGCAGATAGATTCCTAAGTATTTTATATTGTCTCAGGTGACTTTAAATGGAATTTCTCTTTCTAATTCTTGCTGCTGAACTGGGTTGGAGATATTTAGAAATGCTGATGACTTATGTGGGTTTATTTTGTATCCTGCAACTTTGCTAAAGTTGTTGATTATTTCGATTAGCTTTTTGGTTGATTCCCTGGGATTCTTTAAGTAAATCATCATATCATCTGCAAAGAGTGACAGCTTGGTCTCCTCATTGCCAATTTTAATACCTTCAATTTCTTTTTCTTCGCTAATTGCTACTGCTAGTGTTTCTAGTACAATATTAAATAATAAAGGTGATAATGGGCATCCTTGTTTGATTCCTGATATTATTGGGAAGGCTTTGAGTTTTTCCCCATTGCAGATGATGTTTGCTGATGGTTTTAGGTATATACTGTTTATTATTTTTAGGAAAGGCCCTTCTATTCCTATACTTTCTAGTGTTTTCAATAGGTATGAGTGTTGTATTTTGTCAAAGGCTTTTTCTGCATCTATTGAAATAATCATGTGATTTTTGTCGGTTTGCTTGTTTATATGATCAATGATGTGGATGGTTTTCCTAATATTGAACCATCCTTGCATTCCTGGTATGAATCCTACCTGATCGTAGTGGATAACCCTTGTGATGACTTGCTGGAGTCTTTTTGCTAGTATTCTATTTAATATTTTTGCATCTATATTCATTAGGGAGATTGGTCTATAGTTTTCTTTCCCTATTTTTAACCTGCCTGACTTTGGGATCAGTACCATGTTTATGTCGTAAAAAGAATTTGGTAGAACCCCTTCTTGGCTTATCCTGTCAAATAGTTTGTATAGTATTGGGGTTAGCTGTTCTTTGAATGTTTGATAGAATTCATTTGTGAATCTGTCTGGACCTGGGGATTTTTTCTTAGGGAGTTCTTCGATAGCTTGTTCAATTTCTTTTTCTGATATGGGGTTGTTTAGGTAATTTATTTTTTCTTCTTTTAGTCTAGGCAATTTATATTTTTGTAAGTATTCATCCATATCACTTAGATTGCCATATTTTTTGCCATATAATTGGGCATAGTAGTTTTTAATGATTGCCTTGATTTCCTCTTCATTAAAGGTGAGATCTCCCTTTTCATCTTGGATACTGTCAATTTGTTTTTTTTCTTTCCTTTTTTTAATTAGACTGACTAGGATTTTGTCAATTTTATTTGTTTTTTCAAAGTACCAGCTTCTGGTCTTATTTATTAAATCGATAGTTCTTTGACTTTCAATTTTATTAATTTCCCCTTTGATTTTTAGGATCTCTAATTTAGTCTTCATCTGAGGATTTTTAATTTGTTCACTTTCTAGTTTTTTAATTTGCATGCCCAATTCATTGACCTCTGCCCTTCTTAATTTGTTTATATATGAACTCAAGGATATAAATTTCCCCCTGAGTACTGCTTTGGCTGCATCCCATAGGTTTTGAAAGGATGTCTCACCATTGTCATTTTCTTCAATGAAGTTATTAATTGTTTCTACAATTTGTTCTTTAACTAGCTGGTTTTGGAGAATCATATTGTTTAATTTCCAATTAATTTTTTATTTATCTATCCATGTATCCTTACTAATTATTACTTTTATTGCACTGTGGTCTGAGAAGGTTGCATTTATTATTTCTGCCCTTTTGCACTTCTTTGCAATGATTATGTGCCCTACTACATGGTCAATTTTTGTGAATGTACCATGTACTGCTGAAAAGAAGGTGTATTCCTTTTTGTCCCTATTTATTTTTCTCCATATGTCTACTAACTCTAATTTTTCTAAGATTTTATTTGCTTCTCTTACCTCTTTCTTATTTATTTTTTGATTTGATTTATCTAGTTCGGATAGGGGAAGGTTCAGATCTCCCACTAGTATAGTTTTTCTATCTATTTCATCCTTGAGCTCCGCTAGTTTCTCCTTTAAAAATTTGGATGCTCTGCCATTTGGTGCATACATATTGAGTACCGATATTCCCTTGTTGTCTATACTGCCTTTTATCAGGATGTAATTACCTTCCCTATCTCTTTTAACTAGATTTATTTTTACTTTGGCTTTGTCCGATATCATGATTGCTACTCCTGCCTTCTTTTTATCATTTGGTGCCCAATAGGTTTGACTCCATCCTCTTACTTTCACCCTATGTGTATCTACCTTCCTCATGTGTGTTTCTTGCAGACAGCATATGGTAGGGTTTTGGATTCTAATCCACACTGCTATTTGCTTGCGTTTTATGGGTGAGTTCATTCCATTCACATTCAGAGTTGTGATTATTAGCTGTGTATTTCCCAGCATTTTGATTTCTACTCCTGGTCCTGCCTTTTCTTCTTTCACTATTTCCTTCTATACCAATGTTTGTTTATAGTCAGCTCCCCCCCCCATTCCCTCCCTTATTTTACTTCCCTTTCTACCCCCCTCCCTTCTTTTTCCCTCCCTTATTTTCCCCTGTAGTCTTTTTAAAATTTCCCCCCCACCTTCTCCTCCCTTGTACTGCTTCCCTCCCCACCAGTCCGTTTTTTTCCTTCTACTCCCCTATAGGGCGCAAATCTATTCTCTTCCCCAATGGATTGGGTTGTTCTTCCCTCTTTGGGTCAGTTTCAAAGTACATAAGAGTTGAATATTTCCTGTCTCCAACCTCTTTACCCTTCCAGTGTATCAATGTTTTCCCCTCTCCCGCCATGAGCTTCTTTGTGACATATAAGTTTACCCCCATTTGTTTCTTTTCCCATTTCTTTTAGTCATAACCTCTTTTCTTTTTTAGCTCTAGTCATGTATATATATATACATACACATGTATATGTATTTATGTATGCATATATCTATATACCTATTTATGTCTTGTCCTTTCATCCTACACAGTTTATCACTGTTCCCTCTGAGTGTAATTCTTCTAGCTGCTCAGGTGATAGCAACAGTTTTTAAGAGTTACCAAGGACCTCTTTTCTTATATGGATACATATCATTTTAACTTATTGAGTCTCTTAAAACATTTTGTTGTTGTTGTTCCCCCCCCCCCCTTTTTAATTACCTTTTGATGATTCTCTTGAGTTCTGTGGTTGGACATCAAATTTTCTGTTCAGGTCTGGTCTTTTATTTATGAATGCTTGGAACTCTTCTGTTGTGTTGAATGACCATACTTTTCCCTGTAAGAATATAGTCAGCTTTGATGGGTATTTTATTCTTGGTTGTATACCTAGTTCCCTTGCTTTCTGGAATATTGTATTCCATGCCTTTCGGTCCTTCAGTGTGGATGCAGCCAGATCCTGTGTTAACCTCACTGTGTTTCCATGGTATCTGAATGGCTTCTTCTTAGCAGCTTGTAATATCTTTTCTTTCATCTGATTGTTTTTTAATTTGGCTATAACATTTCTTGGTGTTGTCAGTTGGGGATTAAATACAGGGGGTGATCTGTGGATTCTTTCAATCTCCACTTTCCCCTCTTGTTCTAGGATCTCGGGACAGTTTTCCTGGATAATTTCCTCTAGTATTATGTCCAGGCTTTTTCTTTTGTTGTGGTCTTCTGGTAGTCCAATTATTCTTAAATTGTCTCTTCTTGAATGAGATGCTTCACATTTTCCTCAATTTTTTCATACTTTTTGTTTTGTTTTATAGTGTCCTGCTGCCTTGTGAGGTCACTTGATTCTAGTTGTTGTATTCTGGTTCTTAAAGATTGGATTTCATCTCTGGCTTTTTGGTCATCTTTTTCCTTCTGGTCTGATTTTCTTTGAAGATCGTCTTTCATCCTCTTTACCTCCTCTTTCATCTCCTTTGCCTTATCTTTCATCTCCTTTGCCTCATTTTCCAGCTGGTTGATTTTGGCTTTCAAGACACTATTTTCTCATTTTAGTTCAAGTGCCTCTGTTTCCAGATGACTTATCTTAATTTTTAAGTTCTTTTCCCAATTGTCTTCAGCCTCTCTTAGTTGTGTTTTGAGTTCTTCCACAGCCTGTATCCAATTTGCTGGGATTTCTGGTTTATCGTTTGCTGATCTCTCCCCCTCTGTTCTATTTGCTGAGTAGTAGCTGTCTATTGTAGTTTCTTTCTTATTTTTCTGTTGTTTGCTCAAATTCACCCCTTCTTTACTCCCTGTATTTGTCTGTGCTCTCTTTCCTCTCATTTTCTTTGTTTATTGGGGACTTCTATCAGTCTCCCCTCTTGGAGCTTTAACAGAAGATCTCTTGGTGTAGTCTCTGGGGGAGGGTTGTTGGGGGTTTGAGCTTCCCTGTCCTCTGGAGGCTTTTGATTGGCTTAAAGTCCAGCAGTCAATGAGGATGGGTGGGGAGCCTGGGCTTCCCTACGTTCTAGAGACTTTTGATTGGATTAGATTTAGCTGATTCTTTCAGAAGACTCTGCTCTCTAAGGGGGGAGGGGTCATGGCCTCCCTGGGCTCTGAGGGATCCTGATGGGATTAGGTTCAGCTGGTGTGGACCAAATGATCCCAGAGCCAAAAAAAGAAAAAAAGAAAAAAAAACCAACCTCCTCCTCCACAATCTGTGTTGAATGCCTGGAGACTGGCCCAGGTTACTTTCAAGGTAAGCTCTTTGGAGCAACCCCTTTGCCGGCCCTGAGGTTTCTCTCCTTTCAGTAGCTCTGAAGGCTCCTGCTGGGGTTGGGTTCAGCTGGGTGCCCTAAAGCTGGGACCTCCCTTGAGACTCAGTTGGAAGGACTCAGCCAGAGGGCTACAGGCTTCCCCCTTCTCTCTATGTTTCCCTGCCATCTGTGTTGGGCTTCCTGGAGACTGGCTCAGGCTGCTTTCAAGGCGAGTCCTTCAAAATAGCCAGCCCTGGGGCCCTTTTGCTGACCCCGAAGTTCCCGCTGCTGCCTGGGCTCAGCACTCTGGGTTGGGGGGGATGGGTCCTGGGACCTTCCTTCTGCCTGCCCCTTAGATCCGAGTGATCTAGGGTTATGGCTTTTGGGGGCTGTACCTTTTGATCCAGGTCCGGGAGGAGGGATCACCGGGTCTGTCCTATTGTTCAGCTTGAATTTTGGTATCCTAGGAGCACTCAGTTTGCGATTGGTAAGGAAGGGTTTCCGAGGTCTGAACTTTCGCAGCTTCTAAGCCGCCATCTTGACCGGAAGTTACATCACTTTCTTAATTCTATCCAATAAACAAAATGCCATATCAAGCCCTTATTTGTTGTTGTTGTCTATTTTTATGGTGTCGATGCTCACACTGAAAATTTGACTATTGGTTCTTGAGAGCTAGTTTGAACTGGCTCCAGCACACCTTCTGTAAGGACTAATTTCTCCTTGGAGACTAGAGTAAAAGAGGAGATAATGAGTGATGTAAAAATATGGAGTAGGAAACCAAAGATCCCAGCTTTGGGAACAAGAAATCACTACTTGACAAAAACTGCCAGGAATATTGGAAAAGAGTATGGGGAAAATTAGGATCAACATCTTACTCCCTATACGAAGGAAAACTAAATATGGGCAAATTACTTATATATAAAGAGTGAAACCATAAATAAATTAGGTGAACATAGAATAATATACCTGTCAGATCTGTGGAAAAGAAATGAACTTAAGAGCAAGCAAGAGATAGAGAATATTGCAAAATATAAAATGAATTACTTTAATCATATCAAATTATATAATAGAATCATGTCAAATAAAAAAGGTTTTGTACAAACAAAACCAATGCAACCAAAATTAGAAGGAAAGCAACAAACTGGTAGAACTTTTTATAAGAAAACTCTCTGACAAATGTTTAATTTCCCAAATATATAAGGAAATAAGTCAAATTTACAAAAAATCAAGCCATTCCCCAATTGACAAATGGTCAAGGGACATGAATAGGCAGTTTTCACAGGATGAAATAAAAACTATCAATAAGCACATGAAAAAGTGTTCTAAATCCCTCCTGATTAGAGAAATGCAAATTAAAACAACTTTGGGACACTACCTTATACCTAGCAGACTGGCTAATATGGCAGCAAACGAAAGTGATAAATGTTGGAGGGATTGTGGCAAAATTGGGACACTAATACACAGCTGGTAGAGTTGTGGATTGGTCAAACCATTGTGGAGGGCAATTTAGAACTATGCACAAAGGGCTTTAAAAGAATGCCTACCCTCTGACCCAGCCATACCACTGCTGGGTTTGTACCCCAAAGTAATAGTAAGGGGAAAAAACTTATACAAAAATATTTATAGCCACACTCTTTCTGATAGCAAAAAATTGGAAAACTAAGGGGTGTCCATCAATTGAGGAATGGCTGAACAAATTGTGGTATCTCTTGGTGATGGAATACCATTGTGCTAAAAGGAATAATGGACTGGAGGAATTCCATGTGGAAGAAATACCTCCAGGAATTGATGCAGGCAAAAGGAACAGAACCAGGAGAACATTGTACATAGAGACAGCTACATTATGGCATAATCAAATATAATAGACTTTCCTCCTAGCAGCAATGCAATGACCCAGGATAATTCAGAGGAACCTGTGAGAAAGAATGCTGTCACATCCAGAGAAAGAAACCTGGAAATGGAAATGCTTTAGAAAAATATGTGATCAATCATGTAATGTGATAGGGATATGACTGGGGTTTTGATGTTAAAGGATTGTGCTACTGCAGATATGAATAAGATGGAAATAGGTTTTGAATAATGATACTTGTATCAATGATACCAGTGGAACTGCTTGTTGGATTCAGGAGAGGGGAGGAAAGAGCAAGGTGAGGAGGGAATTATGAATCATATAACCATGGGAAAATATTCTAAAATTTAAAAAGGGAAAAAAATAAATAGAAAACAGTGATATAAAAAAATTATGGAGTAGGGGAGATGAGGAAACCTTCATTTTCCCAATAAGGTAAGAGGCAAAAAACATCTGCTGAGAGAAGGGGATTAATGGGTGGTACCAGAGCTTGAGAAGAGAAAAGCTTCAGATCAGTCATTGATTGGGAATAAATAAGAAAAAGAGTGAAAGTCTAGGCATGCAGTAATGATGGTACATTTGAGATGAGAAAACATGAATTCTTAGTGAACTCAGTTGGCTTAGTTGTGCACCTACTTCTAGTGGTATTCAGCAGCACTGAAGTAGAGGCAGAGAAGATAGATGGTGGAGGGGTGCTCAAACTTGAGGATTGGCAAAATACAAATGGAAGTAGGTTTAGAGGACAAGGAGCATCAGAAGTGAAAGACAATTGGTTAATTATAGTTTAAATTACTAAGGTAAAAAAATATGTCCAGAATAGCCATGATAATAGGCTAGGAAAAAGAGGAGAGAGAGAGAGGTTGTGGTAAGGCTGACAAAGAGATTTAAGAGGAGTGAAAAGGAAAGAGATGCACAGACAGGAGACTGTGGTCAGAGGGAAATTTCAGAATTCAAAATCATGAAGGAGGTGCACATATGGATGATAGTTTAATCCAAAGAATGGCCATTCTCTCAGTGAGCTACTGAGCTGGAATGAAGATATAAGTCAAGGAAGTTGAAAAAATTGTTCAACTGAGAGGCCATGGTGTTTGAGGGGATATTAATATTTATGTTGAAATCCCCTAATATGAGTGCAGGTATTAGAATGGACAAAAAGATTTTTAGCCACGTACCAAACTCCTTGAGAATGAAGAATAATGATCCTGAAAGGTAATAGTAACAAGGATCTAGAAGAATTGATACAGTTGAGTGGAGCAACCTTCAAAGGAAGAGAGATCTCTGAGTGATGGGAGCAGAGGTGGGGGAGAGCCGAATCTGGAAGTAAAAATGAAGGGCGAGGAATATAATTATTCCTCTTGACCGATTAACATGAGAGAAGGAGCAATTAGCACTGGAGAGGGAAGCTGGAGATCCAGGGTCTTTTGGGGACAGGCCAATTTCCATGTACACAAGATAGAAAGTATGAAAAGAAGAGGTCTTAGACTTGGCAATTATGTGGTTGAGGGCAAATTACATCATTTCTCCAAGTCTCGGTTTCCAAAGCTATAAAATGGAGGAAATATTACAATTATAGAATTGTGTAGAAAGTACTTTGTCAATTCCAAAGTGCTTTATAGATGCGTATAAGCATTATTATCATCATCATCCATCTTTCAAGGATAGGTTATAAGCAGGGTGAGAGTGGAAGCCGGGCCAAACTGGGAAGGCTGTGTTTGGGATTCCTATCATTTTGGGGGAGCAATAGTTCCCTAGTCTTCAGCCCCTGGAGCTCACTTCTGCCTTTTCTGCTTCACCTTGAACCCTTGCTGGCTTTTCCCCAGTGACACTAAAAGGAAGGAGAATGATTGCTTGGGAAACAATATCTGAGCCAATGATACATAAGTCAGAGATCGTTATATGGGCAAGTCCCTTCACCTTTTGAGCCTCAGTTTCTTCATCTTCAAAATGAGAGTGTTGGGCTAGATGATGCCCAGGTCTAGCAGTCTCTGATTTCTTGCCACTTGACAGAAGTCCTGGGCATCACTGATGGATAAAGTAAAAAAATATAGCAGAGAAATCCTGTATCACACAAGATGACCAGGTCTTACTACTGATAATCTGCAAAAACAGTTTGCTTTGCAACAGGCCGCCTGTCCCATTCTGTATGCAGGTGTGCCAGACTGACACCTGCCAGGGTGCCTGGGGGGTAGGGTACCAGCCCACGGGAAGGTAATCAAGCGGCCTTGAGTCAGCTCTGCTAATGAGCATCACTTGCCGACTGAGTCAGCTCAGGAGGAGAGGAGCTCTTTATTCCTTTCTGGCTTCATGCCTTCTCTTGCTCTATCACAGGGCAACCGTTGCCAAATGACTTTCATGTTCGTATCAGCAAAAAGAAGGGAAAAGAAGGTAACCAGAGGGACAGAATGAGTGGTCCGTGGGACACAGTGGTTCACCAGTAAAAAAACAAAAAAGTGGGCAATAAAGAATCTTGTCGAAGCTATTGGCTTGAATTTTTCCCACATGGATTCCCTTCTTTTCCTGACCCCATCACTCAGTTCCCATCCTCCTACCTGGAGCTTTTGAATAGCAGATCCATTGTTTACTTACTGAACTCATCCCAAATGAAGCCTTTGATCTCTTAGAAAATTCCCTGGAGATGCCATGGAAAGCAACACAGTGGAAAGAGTGTGGAATCAGGAGCTAGCGTCCCTGCTCGGCTACTGATTAGTGATGAGATTTTAGACAATTTACTTAACCTCTCTGCCCCTCAATTTTCTTATCTCTAAACTGGGATATATTCTGCCCACACTGCCTAAAGGATGATCCTAGGATGGTGATGGTGCTTTAAAAGGTGTGCAGTGCTCTAGATGTAAGGTATTGTTAATGAGCCCCTAAATAAACATTCGGGTGCTAGAAAAATTTTCAATTAAAAGCTTACCTCAATTATAAGAGTGTTGGCAAATATATTACCATAGATTGGGCCCTGTTCAATTACTGCTTCTTAGATGCTCCGCTTTCAGGCCCCAACAGGGCCATAAGACCTTTTTCTTACAATTCCTTATCGCTTGGGTGAGAGCTCTTGAAAGGCACAAGAATGGAAGATGAAAATCAATTGCAAGCCAAACCACCTATATATCTGGGACTTAGGCTTGCAGAAAGGTGTAGGCTGGGTGTGATTTATGCTAGCCTCTCCCCTGGGGTCTGAAGGAGGTTGAAGAATGAAGCTTTGAGTCTCTGATCTACGGAAACCCTTAGGCTAAAAATGCCCCCAGACTCCTCCCCAGATGGTACCCAAGGGGAGACTGAAACTGGAGATTTTCGAGGTGAAGCTGTATTCTTTAGTGGATAGATGGAGCCCGCAAGGCAATAAATATATCAGAAACAAGGCCCTTTGCACCGAGGTGGCACAGCTAAAGAGGGTCTTTAGTCTTACTCTGCACCACGGTTTCTTTGGGCACCATTTCATCTCTGTAGCAGATGTTTCTGTGGGCACCATTTCATCTCGGTGGGATGTTTTCCACCGAAAGAAACAGAATCTGTGAGTCGCTGGGAAAGAACGTGTATGGCCTCGGGCACTTTCACAGCTGGCAAAATGCCATGAGGTAGACTGGAAGGAGGCACGGTTCTGCACACTGCTATACAAGTCTGGGGGCTTTTTCCTCCTTTGCTCTCTGGTTGCCATATAGGGCAGGAGGCAATGAGCTGCCCGTTGCCATCCGATGGAGACTTTGGGATTTGGACTACTAGGCAGCAGACTGTGGGGTCCAAGACTCTATCTGCCAACGAGTGGCACCAGATGAGCATTACTGGAATCTGCAGCACCTCAACTCTGAGATAAGCTGGCACTGTGAAGAAGACTGAAGCAGGGGAGGAAGACAGTTCATGCATGCACCTTCTGAGGGGCTTGGTGAGACAGACGGACAGACAGACAGACAAGAAGACAGCTCTTTCCATGGGATTTTCCCCACTTTCCCTAGTTTCTAGTTCTGGCAGGGTGCAATGCCTTTTCCTTTAACCCTTTCTTCTACCTGCAGGTACAGTTGGTAGAGAATTCCTCTGGCACCCTAAAGATGAGAAGACAAGAGGGAGGACATTTGGAGAGATGCTGGAGGCAGGTGATTTTGTCTTCCTTTGATTTTCACCAGCTTTGCTAAACTATGTGACCACACTGTGTTAAGCTGCTGTCTCTGGGGAATGGGTGTGTGTTTCTTTGATAAAGAGAGAAGACTCCAGAACTGAGGCAGGAACTCCAGAGTCAGGGATCCCCAGGGTTGGATAGTCTATCATTCCATCTCATTCCTTACTCAATTCTGAACTTGGCCAGTGTAGATTGAAGCTGCTCAGCACGAAGGATTGGGTCTCAGCGCTGAGGCAGGGGATTGGAGCATCTTTTAGATGGCTCAGTCACTCAAACGCTGGCCCTGGAGTCAGGAAGACCTGGGTTCAAATCCAACCTCAGATACTTACTAGCTGTGTGACTCTGGGCAAGTCACTTTACCCTGTTTGCCTCCATTTCCTTCTCTGTAAAATGAGCCAGAGAAGGAAATGGAAAACCACTCCAGGATCTTTGTCGAAGTGAGGATTGAAAACAACTGAACAATAGGCATTTGCAACCCGAGTGCCCTCTGGCGGTCTGAAGTGACATGGCACCCTTTTGGGAGACTCCCACCCATGCACCTGGGAGCCTTTGCTAAGACCAGCTAGCCAGCAGCTTGAGTATCTCCCCATCTGGTGGAAAACTTCAATACTACACTCCCTCGCTGTATAATTAATTTAGTCCCTCACTGCCATCCAGGAGGGTCAATAAGAGTAGCTAGCATTTATGGAACCCCTTCAAAAGGTATTTGGAGTTTTTACAGACACCTCCTCATTTTATCCTCACCACCATCCTGGGAAGCAGATGCTTTTGCAATCCATTGTTCTTACAGATGAAGAAACTGAGTCTGAGAGAAGCTGTGACTCACCAGGGTCACAGGGCTGGTGACTGAAGCAAGATCTGAACTCAAGCTCAGCTTTCCTTTCGCTACACCACCAAATCTGGACACACAGCAATGCTGCTGTTGCAATGTCTCATGTATCACATGCAATGCACCTACAAAGTATCACATGCACATTCTGAAAGAGAAGAATATCCTAAATTACCTTTCTGGCCATCTTTGCTACCTGTCACTACTGTTTTATTTATTTATTTGTTTATTCATTCATTCATTCATTCATTCATTCATTCATTCATTCATTCCTTTGTTTGTTTATTTGGTTTTTTATTTGTTTATTTATTCATTTCTTTTTTATCCTTTACCTTCCTTCTTAGAATCAATACTATTGATTCCAAGGCAAAAGACAGTAAGGGCTAGGCAATGAGGGTTAAGTGACTTGTCCAGGGTCACACAGCTAGGAAGTGTCTAAGGTCACATTTGAATCAGGACTTCCTGTTTCTAGGCTTGGCTCTCAATCCACAGAATCACCTAGTTGCCCTTTGCCATTACTGTTTTTAATAGCTCTCAAATCAATGGGTTTATCATGACACACAAGATTCCCCATGGCTCAGAAGAGGTCTCAGAATTGATATTATAGTTAAAGAAATCCTAGAAAGTCAGAGCTGGAAGAGGCTTTAAAGACCATTTTGTTTGACTCACAACTTTTAGGTAAAGGAACAAAGAAATGTAAAACGATTTGCCTGGGGCTGCATAGATAATTTAGTGGCAGAAGCAAAGCTAGTGCCCAAGGCTCCTCCTGCTCAGCCTTGAGTTCTTTCCTTTACATATATTTTCCATTTCTTTTTTTTTTAAGTAATTTTTCCCTCAATTACATGCAAAAACAATTTTAACCTTCTTTTCCTCCCTTCCTCCCCTCCCCCTCCCCGAGACACCAAGCAATCTAATTTCAATTTTATATGTGCAATAAGGAAAAACATTTTTTCATATTAGTCATTTTGTGGAAGAAAACTCGAGCCAAAAAAAATGAGGAAAGAAAATAAAATAAAGCATGTTTCAGTCTGCATTCAGACTCCATCAGTTCTTTCCATCGTATTATGATCCATCTCAGAAAGACTCAACAAACAAAGGATGACTCACAGGATGGCTCTGGCAGGAGCAGGTGCCATGGGGAGCCCTTCCACTCTCTGCCCCCTGAATTCTAGTCCTTTCTCTGTCATTACAGCTATTAAACTTTGGCCATGTAACTTTATCTCTCTGTACCTTGTTTTTCTCAGTCAGCAAATTATGTCGAAGACATGCTGAATAATTCTAACATTTTATGGTGCTAAGGTGAAGGAGATGAATATATAGATGCTATAACCTTGAAGTCAATTTTCTGGTACTGATAGGAGAAGAGAATGGAGTCTTTTAGGGTTGATGTAGGAGTAGAGAGTGATATTTTGCTTTAAAGCAAAATAGGTAGGTGGCACAGTGGAGAAACTGTCAGACTAGGAGACAGGAAGACCTCAATTCAAATCTTGCTTCCAACACTTATTAGCTGAATGGCCTTGGGCAAGTCATTTAACCTTTCTCAGCTCCAGTTTCCTCATCTATATAATGAGGCTCATAAGATCACCTACTTCCCAGGGTTATTGTGAGGATGAAGTGAGTCAACAAGAGCTACATAAGTGCTAGGCATTGTTATGACTTTTTCACCTAATTCCATATTGCCCTCTGAAAAAAAATTTTTTTTAATCATCTAAAATTAAAGGTGTATTTGTCTTTCCTGTCCTACAGCACTGACTAGGACGTTCCATAAATTTATATGACTGGGCAAAATTCTCATGATAAGAAATTCTCAGCCTCCCTTCACCCAGCAAATCATTCTCAAATGGCTTTCTGAGAAGAGCAGATATTGCACATAGTTTGGTCAGTGGCATAAAGGAAAGAGAAACTGAGCAAAGTGCCAATGACGTGGTGTGCAGATAGCCTGAAGATAGAGTAGATGAAGAGGCTGAGCAAAGGGGGGAACCAGTGAAGGTTGTAAGCCTAGGTACATGGGGCATCAGGGTTGGTTCTAGCCAGATGGGAGTTGGTGATGTCTAGATGAAATAATTAGGGGCAACAGGATGGTATATGAAGGTTGAAGAAAGTAGAGATAAAAGAAGATATGAGTGTAAATGAAGTAGGAAACTAAAAGGCTATGTTTTCAAGAGGACTAGGAGGAGGTGGCAGAACCAAAATGATAGAACAAATGGCTGAATTCTCCCAACGCTCTCCTCCAAATAATTTTAAAATAACTCCTGAAATCAAATTTTGGCACAGCCAACAAAAGATCAGAGTGAGATACTCTTCTTCCCTAAGAAAACTTAGGAGGTTGCCAGGAGTGGTTTGTGATATGTGGGTAGGGACCTGCCAAGAGTGCACGAGTGCCAAGAGGGCTCTTGGGAGTTCTCAGCCCAGAGATGGTACAGGAAGTAAGACAAATGGCCAAAAAAGAGATCACAGAGGACCCTTTGCTGGCATTGGGTGAAGCTAGTACTGGTTTGGCATATGCCAGGACAGAGGAGCTCATAGGGGAGAAGGGTAGATTTTCTGAGTAAAGAACTAGAGCACAAAACAGGAGAGCAATGGCTATGCCTTTCTGTGGAACACACTACCTTGGAAGCACCCCAAACTTGCAGATTCTCAGAACTAGCTTTAAAAAACAGCAATATGAAAAATTCTGAAGCTTGGGGGCAGCTGGGTGGTACAGTGGATTTAGAACCAGGCCCAGAGATGGGAGGTCCTAGGTTCAAATCTGACCTCAGACACTTCCTAGCTGTGTGACACTGGGCAAGTCATTTGACCCCCCCCCCCATTGCCAAGCCCTTACCACTCTTCTGCCTCAGAACCCACACACAGTATTAATTCTAAGATGGAAGGTAAGGGTTAAAAAAAAAATCCTGAAGCTTGGGAAAGTGTCTTCCATCCCCAAACAAACAGAGCCCAACTATAACCTAAAATTCAAAGTCAAGAAATAGGCTGGGAAATGTGCAGAGAAGAAAAAAAAAAGAACTTGACCATAAAATACTACAATGGCAGCTGGGAAGACTAAGGCATAAACTCAGAAGAAGAGAACAATGTGAGAGCAGGTCATAGCAAAACCTCAGAGAAAAATGCTAATTGGATCCAAACCCAACAAGATTTCCTAGAAGAGTTAAAGATTAGTGATAGAAGAAAAATTGGGAAAAGAAATGAAATGAAAGTGATGCAAGAAAATTGTGAAAAGAAAATTAATAGCCTAGTAAAAGGGCACAAAAATCCATGAAAGAAAAGAACTTCTTTTTTTAAAAAAAAAGCATACTTGTCTAAAAGGGAAAAGACATGTTATTTTTTAAGCTCACTAAAGAAAATAATTCCTCAAAAATTAGATTGGACAAGTGAAAACTAATGACTGTGAACCATTAAGAAACATTACCACATAAAGGGAACCAATGAAGAAAAATGTGAAAGCTGGTTCCTAATGAGTGAAAAAGGATATGAGAGGGGGAGACTTGTGGATACCTATAGCTCCCTAGTGAGAGGAGTAAAAGTACAGAATACAGGGGAGGGGATTCCAAATATAGGGAGCCAGGCTTAGAAGAGGAGAGCAAACAGATGGTTTTAGTCACTCTTTCCTTCCCTCTGTTGACATTGTTCCCTTTTCCTATCTTCCTCCTTCTTTTAATTTTCCCCCTCCTCTGCTGTTCTCCCGATTCTATAATTTCCTTTTTCTTCTCTCCAGTGTTTTTCCCTTCATATTTTTCCTTTTCTCTCTTTCTCTAGTTCTTCCCCATCAAGCTTCCCTCTTATTATCTTATTATTGCTTCATCTCTCTTCTAATTTGTCATAATTTGGGACTGAATCATTTTATTATATTATTTCCTCAATAAAGTTTTGTGTTCCAAGTTTTTCAAATAGCAGCAAACATTTATGAAGCATCTACTATATATGCAAAGCCCTGTACCAAACCAAGGTGATACAAACATGAAAAATGGCCCAGACTCAGTCCTCAAAAATAACTCATTTCATAGACTTCTAGAGTATATAGCATACAGTATACCCAAATAAACGTGTGTAGTACAGAGTAGAATATACAAAATATAAGGGGAAAAGAGATTTGCACAAACTACTTTTTTTTAAACCATTACCTTCTGTCTTAGAACCAATACTGTATGTTGGTTCTAAGGCAAAAGAACAGCAAGGAGAAGGCAATGGGGGTTAAGTGACTTGCCCAGGGACACACAGCTAGGAAGTGTCTGGTGTCATATTTGAACCCAGGACCTTACATCTCTAGGCCTGACTCTCAATCCACTGAGTCACCCAGTTGCCCCCTGTACAAACTACCCTTGATTTAGTAACAAAGTGCTTCTTATGTTCAAAAAATGATTGAGTCAAATGTTTTACATTTCCTTTAAAATAAATCAAAGTTTTTAAGCTCAAATATTCTGATTTTTAAGGCTTTCTATACGTTTTCCTAATGTGAATGACTTTTAATTGATCTTCTTCCTATGGTCATTGGCCACTATTAGAGAAAATGTTCTCCGTCCCTCATCTAGTCTCAGGAGCTTGGATCACTGCTCCCTCTAGTGGCCCTTGGATAGGTTGCATTAGGCTGCATCATGAGAAGGAAACAGGTTGCAATTAAAGTGCATTGACAAGAAACCTTTGCCACCAGGGAGTTTAGGGACACAAGCCATCATTTGAGTGTTGCTCAAGCTAAGGGTTATCTTGATGAGCCTCATATTGCTCTTCATATGGCTTGTTTATAGGACATGGAACTTCATGGGCTCCCATAAGATGCAATCATAGCAAAATGCTAGACTTGAGTTCTAATCCTGCCTTTATCATTCGCTAGCTGTACAAACTTGACCTGACCGTGAATTATACAAACATCTTGAGTCTCATCCACCCAAAAGTACAGAGACTTGGGAGATACAAGCCACTGAGTGCCTATACCAGTGACAGGGGCATTTTGGGACAAAACTCTGGGATGGATGTGGAGTACGAGTTCAACCTGGTCTCTAGGGATCTAATTACATTCTTATTCTTTGTTGCTGGAGTTCCATAACTGTAAGAGGTCTTGGCCTCTTGGAATCAGAAATAGACACTGAAACCACTCAGGCATTACAGGATCGTGAGAGAGGGGCAGGGCTGTCCCTAAATTATAATTCCCCAGGCTTTGGTGTATGTGTTCCCTGATCCTGCTTCCTATCCTCTGATTCAGTCAAGATTTCAATGAGATAAAAATAATTTCTCCTCCCCTCCACCCCCCCCCACATAATCTTATCCAATCTAGAGCCATCTCAGACTAGCCTGGGAAAGGTGATGGTCAAATTTTCAGTGTGAGCATTTTTGTTGTCATTCAGCTTTTTTCAGTCATGTCTGACTCTTAGTGATTCCATCTGGAGTTTTCTCGGCAAAGATATTGGAACTGTTTGCCATGTCCTTTTCCAGCTCATTTTACAGATGAGGAAACTGAGATAATTATGATTAAGTGACTTGCCCAAGTGTCTGAGGCCTGATTTGAACTCAGGAAGATGAATCTAGCTGTCTGTGTGAACAATTACACTTCAGAAACTGGGAAATTCTACAAATCAAAGATTGGCATTGTTTTGTTGATTATCTAGGTATAAGAAAATTAGGGAGAACATGCTAATAATGCAGATTAAACTTTAAAGTGTGTCCTGTGTCCATTTTTTTCTGGAGTGTCAGCACAACTCTACTTATCATCCCTATTTACCTCAGCCATGTCTCTTCACAGTCCTTATCTTCTGTCCCCCTGTACTCTTTAGAGCTTGATGTCTTTTTTTTTTTTAAATAAACTCCCATCTGTCCTGGATCTCTTCAATTCAACTCTTTCCATTTTCTTATACCAATGGAAACCCAACTTTCCCCTGAAGACACTGAACCTCCTGCCACTATCTCCAATGGAGGAATGGCCATATTCCTTGCTTTTACTTCCATTTTCAGGTTGCCTTCTGCCACCATCACTCAGTAACTTGTCTTTCACTTCTTCTCTATCACCTAATTCAATTCCTTGTTGAAGTTCTCTTCCCATTTCCATGTTATTTGCCTTACTTTCTCAGAAAATTCCATACCTCACTCAAAATCTTCTTCTACCCTAACTCTTGCCTTGATACCAAGGGATTTTAATACAGACATCAATATCCCTTGGCTTTCCAACTCTAACTCTTTAAACTTCCCTGGTATCTATCTCCATTTTACCTCAGCCTCATATAGGGTTTAATCTGGCCCATAAATGCTCCATTCCCCTCGCTCTGAATTCTGGAATTTCCTTCAACTCTAACTTCCTATCTCTCTGCCTCACTCTTCCTACATTTAATCTTCATCTGTGCCCTAACCTTTAGTCCTTCTGCTCCTCCCTGTTCTTCCTGGCCATCATCCCTCCTTTAGCCTTTACAGTCACTTGTTGATCTTCGTCTCTTCTGGATGGATGACCTGGTCAACCAAATGCTATCCTTTGACTGACAAACTCTGAACCTGACTGCGGAATAATTCTGACTGGGTTCATTGCAAATCTATGTTTTATATGAATTAAATATCTAGGGGACCCCTAATCCAGAAAGACTCACCTTGTAGACAGGCACCACTGAGTCACGTGTTTTAATTTGCCAGCATGACAGTGCAGTTCCTGAACAGCGGAAGTCAACATATGTGAGGTGTCTGCTAAGGTGGGGACTGATTAGGGAATCTGAGTGAGTAGGAGGGATTCAACTAGGTTTAAAAGGCCAGCAGGACAAGCATGAGCTCTCTGCCATTTTTGTCTTGTGGGATCAACACTCCTTTCTGTACTTGAGCTGTCCTGCCCTTACAATCTTTCCCTGCCAGGGCTGAATCTAGCTCAAGGCTGGGACTGCCAGCTGCCTATCTAAACAGTTTTGGGAAAGCCTGGGCTGCTGCCCAAGGGGAACATGGGGTGAAAGAGACATGGGGCAGCCAGGAGACCTTCTAGGTAGACTCTCTCTTTCTCTTTCTTACTAATAAATAACTCTAATTTTAAAAAATCTCCAAGATTCATTTAAATTATAAAAATGATGTACTTTCATCTGGATTCTCACTGCTTCAAGATAGTTTTTTTATTCTTCTCTGATTGACTCTATCACATTTTCCAAGTGGCTTCTCTAGATATTCTCTCTTCCACCCCCTCCTCTGCTGTCTTTTCTCAACAGAATACTTTGTTTCCTATTTTACTGAGAAAATAGGTCAGACATGAGTTTCTTCTTCCCTATTCCAATCTCAACCCATTCCCACGTTGTCTTCCTCCATTCTTTGCACTTTTGCTTTAGTCTCTGTTGAAGAGATACCTCTTCTCCGTGCCAAGGCTAACACCATTACCTGTGCTCTTATTTCATGTCCACCCATCTTTTCCAAGAGCTTGTTCTTTTGAAAATTCCTTCACTTTCTCCTTCAATCTCTCCCTTATATATTGGCTCCATCACTGACAAACTCTATCTATTTTTTAATTCCTTTCACTTACTCCACCATTCCCTCAAACAGCTGCTACCTTATATCTCTTCATCCTTTCATATCCAAACTCCTAGAAAGGGTTTTCTGTGTTTGTCACTTCCATTTCCTTATCTCTCACTCATTTCTCAATCTTTTGCTTTTATCCTTACCACTCAACAGAAACTTCTCTCTCTCTCTCTCTCTCTCTCTCTCTCTCTCTCTCTCTCTCTCTCTCTCTCTCTCTTCTCTCTTTCTCTCTCTCTCTCTCTCTCTCTCTCTCTCTCTCTCTCTCTCTCTCTCTCTCTCTCTCTCTCTCTCTCTCTCTCTCTCTCTCAGAATCAATACTAAGAATAAGATAGAAGAGGGTTAAGGGCTAAGCAATTAGAATTCAGTGACTTGTCTAGAGTCATACAGATAGGAAGTGTCTGAGGTCAATTTGAACGCAGGACCCCCTTTCTCCAGGCACCAATGATCTCTTAAATGCTAAATCTATTGCCTTTTTCCCAGTCCGCATTCTACGGGAGCTTTCTAAAGCTTTTGACACTGTCAACTACTCCTACTCCTAGACATTTTCTCCTCTCTACCTTCTATGATACTACCTGTCAGCTGTTCCTTTTCAGCTTAGTTTGTTGGATCCACCTTCTTCCACTAGAAAATAATAAACATTTTACATAACATTTTAGCATTTTCAAAGTACTTTACATGTTTTATCATTTATGGCTCACAATAATCCATTAATGTGGCTTTATTGTCCTCAGGCAGAAACTAAATGACTTGTCCAGGGTCACACAGCTAATAAGTGTCAGTAAGATTTGAACTCAGCTCTTTCTAATTCCAGGGCTAGTGTTTTATTCACATCACCTGCTAGTTATGGACCTTCTCCAAGGCACTGACTTGATTGATACTCTCTTCTCTTCTTTTCTCAAGATCTCATCAACTCCCAAGTATTTCACTATCTTTTAAAAGCATGTGATGACCACATCTATTAATTAACTCTAATCTTTTTCTTGAACTCCAGTCCTATATTACCAACTGCTTATGCATCATACATGAACGTCCAGGCAGTTCAAATTCTGGTAGCTTAAGCTCAGCAGACTCAATGTCTTCTCCCTACCCTCTCAAAAGTCATCCCTTCTCCAAATCTCTCCATTTCTCTTGAGGACTGCACCATCCTGCCCATCACTCAGATTCATAGCCTTGGAAGCTGTCCTCAACTCTTCACTCTCTCTCCTAGGCAGTCAGTTAACAAATCTTGCTGATTTTATCTCCACATCTCTTGTTTCTGTCTTCTTCCCTGGACTCACATAACCTCTGCCCTAGTTCAGGTCCTTATCAGCTCTCACCTAGAGTATTGCAATAATCTCTTAATTCCTTCCCCCTCCCCACCACTTCCACTACTATTTCCAGTTTCTTCCCTCCTTGATCCTCCATTCAAATACTCAAATATTGAAATAGAACTGGGATATCATCTATTTGGATATTCCCTCTACAAATGGAGATCACAGATTGGTCTGTGGAACTCCTGTCCAGGTCTAACCCGGAGTTTGCCACAGGAGGAATTGGACGCATGCCTTGATGTTTTCCTGACAGTTTAGGGACCATCATTTTTCCTGATCTCCCCATTGTTAACACCCTACTCCTCTTTAATCTTGGGACATGTGCTGTTCCTCCAGCAACTATGTTCTGGTTTGGACTTTGTGTATTCCGGGCTTAGCACAATGTAGGTTTTAAATACATGTTTCCATTGAAAAGAGCCCCATTGATTTCTGGGGATCCCTGCTCCCTCCCATGATCTATCAGATTTATAACGTGACTCTAAGGTTCTGGGTTCCCTAAAAGGGAATTTTGTGCTTGGGGTTGCTAGAGTCAACTCCCTTCCTTTTAGACCTACACAATTTGAAGAATTCACAGTTAGAGCCAAGCAAAAGGTTCAGGTTGTTCCCTTACTGGCAGGTAGGTGGCACAATGGATAGTGTCTGGACCTGGAGTTAGGAAGACCCGAGTTCAAAATCTGCCTCAGATACTAGCTATTTGAATTGGACAAGTCACTTAATATCTATCTCAGTTTCCCAAATGAGGATGATAATAGCTCTTAGCATTGTTCAGTAAGGGTTGTAATAGCTCTTAGCATTGTTCAGTAAGGGTTGTAATAGCTCTTAGCATTGTTCAGTAAGGGTTGTTATAAGGATCAAATGAGAAAAATATTGTAAAGCACTTAGCACAGTATGCATAACACATAGTAGGCACTGTATAAACATTACCTATTATTCTGATTTAAAATGGGATAATAGCACTTACCTCCTAGGGCTACTGTGAGGATAAACTGAGATAACATATAGCACTTTGCTTTAATGTACTACATAATAATAATCACGATTATTAATGATTAGTCTTTGAAGCTCTTTGGGGGCAGTTAGGATTTCTTCTTCTGAAGCCCTTCTGACTTTAGTAGGAGCCAAATAGGGTTCAAAACATCTTCCTGGACCTCCAGGCAGTCAAAATAAAAAGGAGGAAAATAGAACCACCCTGTAAACCAGAGATAATTTGTTCTTTCCCTTTTACATTGCTCTCTTTCTTCACCTACCTCTCTCCTTCCCACATTTCTCTTCCCACTCTAGCTTTCTTTGCCTGCCTTGTCTAGCTCTGCTCATCTCTCTCTCCCCCCCATATTTATTTTCCACCATCTGTCTCTGCCTTCTGTTTCTTGTTCCACATTCCTCTCCATATTCACATGACTCTCTCTCTCTCTCTCTGTCTGTGTGTGTGTGTGTCTGTCTGTCTCCCTTCCCTCCCCCCTTATAATTTTTCCACTGGGTCTAATTCTCCTTCTGTCTCTGGTAGCAAAAATGTTCTCCTCTCCCAAAATTCACTGTGGATTGAGGGCCAACCTGAGACCAGGGATCACATGTGACATGTTAAAATGTAATTGTGAGGTCTTAAGTGTTTTAAAATTGGAAATGAACAATTGGACCAGAGATTATGTTCAATAGGACATGTGTATGTGAATCCTTGAAACCAATGGAGGGGATAAGAATGCACACTTCTGGCTATAATGGAACCCACAGGGGCTGATATATCAGGGTACAGGGTTATGAAGAGCTTTGAGAGCTTCTCAGAAAACTGGGAAGGGGAGGGGAGGGAACAACCTGACTGTGAAAAGTGCCCAGCTGCAAAAGTCAAAGAGAGGAGGCAGAAATAAAAGAGGATCCCCAGGGGTATCGCTCAAACAGGTGAGGCAGATGGCTTCAGTGTGACCCAGAATCCCAAGAAGCCAAACATGGAAGTCGACTAAAAAAGTGCTTTCCTCTTCTGGGGACCCAAAGTGATGAAAAGAAAACAGCTTTGGGCTGGAACCTGGAAAGCAAGTGTGGATTGGTATGAAGATCTATAACCCTAAGGGTTGGGGCCTAAAAGGGGGTGGAAGGCGTTGTGGAATAGAAAAGAGCTGGGAGAGTAAGGAACACCTGGAAACAAATGCTTAATGCTTTAAACCTGTGCCAAATTCACAGTAAAATGAAACCTATTTCTCAACCTGGTACAGTTTGTTGTACACTTGTTTTGTTTGTTTTTCTTTAATTTTTTTTTCTCTATACCAAGAATGCCATTTCTGTTGCCTGGGTTTCCACAATTTAACATTTTTTCCCTAATTTAAAACAAATCCTGAACTTTGTTGTTGTGCCCTTGAATTGATGTTCTGTGTTAGACTAAAGTGAGAAGGGTGAGAAAATGGTATTCCTGCCAAAGCAGATCAATCTCTCCCCCTTGCACTTATGGGTGATTGCCCCAGAAAGGCAAATTGCAATCCTGAGATAGGACAGGAAAGCCGGTAGGGATGTAATAAAATTATTTACATGGCATCCTTTGTTTAGGATTTAGTTGCTCAATTCTTTCTCTTCTCTTCTTTCCCTTCCACCTCTTATTCCAGTTGCTCTCTTTCCCACATCACTTCCTCTTGAGGAAAAGTACTGGATAGAACATAGACTGGAAATTAGAAAGACCTGATTTCAAATCCTAGATCTTCAATAGCTGGGTGACCTTGAGCAAATCATTTAACCTTTCTCAGCCTCAGCTTTCTCATCTATAAAATGGGGGGAAGCAGCTATCTCAGAAAATTGTTGTGAAGATAAAATGGAATCAAATAGGTGAAGTGCTTTGCAAGTTTTAAAGGGATATATACATACATACATATATATATATATATATTCGCTATTATTATTATTCCTGTGTTTTTACTCCACATTTTCCCACCCTACAGAACCTTCCACATTCTTACTTTCATTTCTCTTCTTTCCCAGATGTCCTCCACCTAATCAGTCCTCTAGTATGTCTCTCCCTCTCCAGCCCTGAAATGTCTCCCTACCAGGTCTCTCTTCCAACCTTATCTCATTTTCCCGTTATCTCTCCTCTCACATATCTACTCCCTGAAAGTGTTTCCACCACATGCTTGTGCCTTTCCTGCCTCACTTCTCTCTTCCTTGGTCATAAATTCTTTAACAGTGATGCCTGAGAGTTCAGGATTTTGACGGTGGCATCCCAAAGCTCTGGATTCCACTTTTAGCCATCTCTCCGCCCTGCCCACAAGCAAAATCCCAGTCCACAGAACCAGGTAATGAGTCCCCCTGGAGGCAGCTTCATATACTGGATAGAATACTAGACTTGGAGTCAGGAAGGAGGAGCATCACATCCTCCTTTCTACACTTAGCAGCTATGTGGGACAACCTGAATTTCTCTGAACCTCAGCATCCTCGTTTGTGAGACGGGAATACAAAAAGCATTTATCTTCTAGGGTTGTTGCAGGATCAAACATGTGGGCTCACTTTGCCATTTTACAAATAAAGATGAAAGCAATCCCATCTTCTTGGAACCAGTCTAACCATCCTGCAATGTGGATGACCACATAAAAGAAAATTTATTAGTGTGGTAATCATAGATTATTATAAACTATTAAGGACAAGGAGATTATCATAATCATAATTAAACAAACAAACAAACAAAATGTGGATGGGGGCAGCTAAGCGGTCAGTGGATTGAGAGCCAAGCCTGGAGGCAGAAAGTTCATCTGGTCTCAGACTCTTCCTAGCTGTGTGACCCTGGGCAAGTCACTTAACCCCAATTGCCTAACTCTTACTGCTCTTCTGCCTTGAAACCAATACTCAGTATCGATTCTAATACAGAAAATCTTTCAAAAAATTAAAAAGGTGGATGGTATGTGAAAATAGCATAAGAATTGTACCTTGTAAACTCTGGTTATTCTATCTTATATCATAGAAAAGTGTATTAAAATTACCTAATGTGCAAGGATATTGCCTTATCCATCTATAAAATAGATTTTGGGGACATAGCTGCTTCTCAGAGTTTTAAAACATCTTATCTTATATTCTGGTTTGAAAAACTTCTCCATCAAAGATATGTATAAGGAATGAAAGCGTTTAAATAATAATTCCAGCCTTTTACCTGTAGACAGCTGTAATAAATCTAGGATATGTTTCTTAACTATATAAAGTGCTTCACAAACTATAAATGTTAACTATTCTTAATAATAATAAATATCGATCGGCAAGATAATGATCCAGTTCTGACAATTCTGAGGGACATATGACAAAGAATGCTGTCCCCCTCCAGAGAAAGAAATGTTGAAGTAGAAGTGCAGGTGAAAGCATGGGATGTATCACTTGTTTATTTGGGTTTATGTTTGGGGGTTTGGCTTTTATTAGATTACTCACAAAAATGAACAATATGGAAATATATTTTGCCTGATAATACATGTATAATCCGGATCAAATCACCTGCCAGCACTGGGAGGGGGGAAAGGAAGGGAGAGAGGGAGATGTTTGATTATATAACTTGGGAAAACTTCTGTGGAAATTTGTTAATATGTAATTATAATTGTAAATGTAATTGGTAAATATATTTAAATGTAAATGGAATTGATAACTATATATTTAAAAATAATAAATAGCTCATTATATATGCTATATATGTATATTAGTATATTTTAAAATAATACATGATAAATTTAAAAATAAAATAAATAATAAATTTAAATATATATTTAAAAATAATAAGAAATAGCTGTCTAACTCTCCAGTTTCTGAATAAGATTGAAAAGGATAAAGGAGTGTGGAGAAAGGATTCCATTCTTGGATGGGTAATTAAAACATTTTTTTAAATAGATGCTTTCAATATATACAAAATTCAAGCCAGAATTAAAAATAAGCTTGTATAAAAACAACAGAAGCTTCAGCTATATAAAATAAATAGGATCTGAGATGTAAGCAATTCTGTTTTACAATAAGTTACGTGTACAAAGGCTTTAAAGTCCAAGCCTTACCTCTCAGTGTCAGTCAACATGTGGCTCTAAGTTTATGGGGAAGGAAGCTGCTTAGTTAGTGGGGAGGCAGCAATGTGGCAACAGTCAAGAGAAGGGGGAGGTAGAAAGACTGGGTAGGGCCATTGGAAGAGAGAGTCTATTACCCACAACAATGCCTGAGACAATCTAATGGGGTTGGGGAAGTGATAGAGGACACAGTCCCATCTCCTGTCCAGTCTTGTCAGAAAGGGGGTCACCTATCCTCAAGAGAAAGAATCTCTGGGAGAAAATGGCCCCAGGAGAGGAGACTCTTGGCCACAGATCTGGGAGTGGTTGTACCGTGCAGAATAGGAAGACTATGGGATAGCAGCAGAATGCTCTCTCCTTGCATTCCTCAGATTCTAGACCAAGCCTCACTTACCCCCATGCCAGTTACGACTCTGCCCATCCACGAAATCAAAGGGGGGTGAGAGGAGGCACTTCTCTGGCCCAAACACACGCACTCAAGTTTAATTTCTAGGAGACTATGTGGGAACAATGGTAGAGGGGTCAGGGCATGACTTTCAATGGAGTACCCTCTTTTGCTGTAACCTGAAGTTATCAGCTTTCCTCAACAGTGTTTTTCACCAGGAAATGTTATCTCTTTCCTCTTAAATTGAGCTTCTCAGAAACTACAGGGTTTTCCAAAACCCTTATTTGGAATTTCAAATATGCCAGCAGTAATTTCCAGACACCTCAGCCGCTAACCACGCGTTCCTCCTCCTTGAGTCTCCAACTCACGTTATTCTCTGCCCACACATAATTTCCCTTAACATGGCGCCCCTCCACATGTTCAAGCTGGCCTATCCCAATTTCATGCTTCTCCACCCCATTATTCCCCCACCCCAGCCCGTACGCATCCCGGTCCCAGTCATAGCATAAAATGCAGTAATCCAAGTCCCGCGGCTTTTTTTTCCCTCCGCAGATATTTCACAAATTCCTGTAGGTAGAAATTGATGCCTTAAAAATGTGGCCAATGTAGATGGGAGGGGATTTATCGATTGATTTCTCCCCAACCCACTTATTGAAATGGGCACAAGACAGAGGCTCCCCTTTGTAAGTACATGAAGTCCTCGCATTTGTCACCCCTTTGGGCAATGTGAAGTTCTTTCACTAAAATGGTTAGAAGTATAAGACAGCCGGCTACTGACTCCAATTGTCAGCCGTGTGCCTGGTGCCCTTCCAGAGGGAGACCCACTCTCAAAAGAGTGAATCAAGGCAGGAGGGACCACTAAGGAGTGTGAGCTTCGGGAGTTGGGAAGAGAGAGAGAGAGAGAGAGAAACAATCTTGAACAACAGGAACTGAGCTTTGGAGCAGAGAGCAACCAGCTAAGGGAGCCCAAACGAGTTATCTGAACTCATACACGTTGTGCCCCAGGAAGGCAGCCCGAAAATAGATACCAGGAGCTCAGAGTCCCAGAGGTCTGAGTCTGCCTGGGTCACATGCGTTCTCCCTCTCCCTCCCCCCCTCCCAGGGACCTATTCGGTCTTTCAGACTCATTTTGCCACTTTATGATTTAGATTCTTTTAGAGGGAAAACATTTTAGATGGTTAGAAATGCAATCTATGTGTGTTCCCACCCTTCCCACTGATGCTTTGGTTGGGGAGTAGGAGGGTATAGGAAATGTTTCCTAACTCCTGTTCTTACAATACCATCTCAGTAAATGCCTCTGCTTTGAGCTAATGATGTCTTTTGGCTGATGGTTAAAAGTAAGCATCCTTAGGGAGGCTTTTGCAGAGGACGAGAGTACTTGAACCTGAAATTGCTCCCTGAGAGAGCCCAGCCTGAGAGATTGAGTTTGGGAGAACCCAGAAGGAGCACTACATGTGCTATAAATTTTCCATTATTTTTTTTCAGGGACCTGTACAAAGTAGCATGCTATTCAGGTCTTGTTCATTTTCCCAAAGAGAAAACAGCAAGCACATCAAATTTTGTTTACAGCTTTTGAAATGACAGGCTAAGCAAATTAACTAGAAAAATGTTGGCTTTTAGAACAACATTTCCAATGAACCCTGGAGCAAGGGTTCATAACCTTTTTTGTATCATGCACCCCTTTGTTAGTCTGGTGAATCCTAAGGAACCCTTCTTAGAATATTGATTTAAATCTGAACAATTTGGAGGGATGTACAAGAAAAAACACTATCCACATTCAGAAGAAAAACTGTGGGAGTAGAAACACAGAAGAAAAGCAACTGCTTGATCACATGGGTTGATAGGGATGTAGACTCTAAATGAACATCCTAATGTAAACACCAACAACATGGAAATAGGTTCTGATCAAGGACACATGTAGTACCCAGTGGAATTGCATGTTAGCTACTGAAAGAGTTGGGGGAGGGGAGGGAAATAATAGGATTCTTGTAACCAAGGAATAATGTTCTAAATTGACTAAATAAATAAATTTAAATAAAATAAAAATTAATTAATTAAAAACAATATTGATTTAAAATGCATAAATGAAAATGTATTAGGTTATATTAGAAATAAAAGGTTAGTGAAAATTAGGATGTATTTTTTCCATCAGAATTCACACACCCTCTAAAAATATCCATAGACTCTTTGATTGTCCATGGACCCCAGGTTAAAAAGTCCTACCTTTGAGTATAGCTTATGTCTAGATCTCTATCACTTTTTCATTTAAAATCTCTTCTTCCTATGCAAGCATTCAAGGTAATGGTACATATCAAGTGTCGGAGAGCCTTTACCCCCTTCCCCACCTCACAGAAAATTAAAACAATGGAAAAGATTATTTGTAGCCCAATTATCCTCCTCTAAGGCCCACTTTCCCTCCCAGAAACCTTTTCAGTCTTTCAGACTCATTTTGCCACTTTATGATTTAGATTCTTTTAGAGAGAAAACATTTTAGATGGTTAGAAATGCAAGCCCCTGACATTTTGGTGATTCCCATCTTGTTTCCAAGGATCCATATCAGCATCTAGCCTTAAAATGTTATTAAGGGATTGGTGCTCTCCCTTAAGGAAATGAACTTGTAGGGGATATTGCCCTTCCATCTTGTGGTTCAGACCCTTGCTGATAGGGAACAGGTCTTTGATTGCTTATTTGTACACTTTAGTTCTTTGAAAAGGTCTGCTCTGGCATGTCTGTACCCTTTTAGAGGAAATTACAATTCCCAACATCCTTAGCCAATAAATTCTCTCCAATGGATCTATAACAGCCCAAGCTGTTTGATTTTTTCCTAATCAAGACTTAAAGGGATGTCATCAAGGTCTTCAATGAAGGCATGCACATAACTTTTACAAGGAGATATACCTCCCTCAATCTTTATTAAAGAGATGAAGAAATTTCCAAATCAATCCCTCTTCATTCTTGAAGAAGAAAAATCAACAGTTTATTTTTCCATCATCAAAAATGAAAAATGAATGAAGAAAAAAAGATATGCCAGTCACAAAGAGAGTACAAGAGATAACTGAGGAGCAATATGTGGGGTCCACTGTTATCCTTATGATGTCAAGAATAAGTGAAGAAAGCCTTTAGCATGTTGAGTGGAAGCTCTGTGCCAAACATGGGAGGACTTGGACAAAAGTCAGATCAATCACACCTTCCCATTCTCTGCTCCCACGCTTATTCTCCCAATGCTGGAGAAAGAAATTAAAGGAAGCTGAGGGAGAGAGATATAAAGGTAAAATGAAAGGCCCACAAACAAAGAATAAACAGGGGAGAGGAAGAGGGAGGGAGAAAGGGTGGGGAATAAACCAGATGCCTTTGATGACTTGAAATAGCGAAGGCAAGATCACACACGAAGCTTTTTCACAACACATTTCCTTTAAAACTGTCATGGGAAGGAGGGCAACAAGGAGGTCAGAATCAAGAGACTATGAAAGGAACACTCCTTATACCATTATTTTCTTTAGGCTGCACGCAGCCCCTGTAGCTCCAGAGTTGAGGGGATTCCTAAAGAAAGGCCCAGATCTTTTCATAGCAAAAGGTGAGACTGTCTTCATATGTTGTGCTGTCTGCTTGCATTTCAGATTCCCCCCAAAATCATATGCCAGCCTCACCCATCATATGCTATGCAACTGCTGTGACAAGAGGAGGCGGCTAAACTAGTATGTCAGGGAGGAAGGAATAAAACATAGTTATTTCCCTGATTTAAACTTTGGTATTAACCCAGATTTGCTAGAGAACAAAGGGTCCAGAAGGCATCTGAAGAAAGACCATTGGGAATTCTTTTCTTTGATTTATGGAAACAACTAAGGCCTGAAATATCTGATGGTTAAGAATCAGGGTGGTGAAAAGGAATTTGAGGGTAGTGAGGCCCCACATGTTGCAAGGGATGACTCCCACATGTAGCATGGTAGGGGAAGGGGCTCTATGGCTCAAAGGGAGGAAGAATAGCTTCTTCTACCTCAATTCTTCTCCAAAGAAGACTATTTCCTGCCAAAGAAAAGAAGCAGGAGTTGGGGGCTAGAGGGGGCTATTCTGCTCTCCTCAGGAAGATGGTAGAATCATATCTTTCTGCTCCGTTAAATTGTATTAGTCTATGGGACCTGAGTTTCAGATTTAATCTAATTTCTGGTTGCTGTTTATAATTGGGAAGAAGCAGGACCCCAAGCTTTATATCTGAAGCTTAACTCCTTTCTCAACAAATGCTGGTCCCACAATGAACACATCTAGCAACTATCAAAGAAGTCCATTTATCCAGTTCCACAGCAAAATAGAAGTCAGAGAAAATATACATAGGAGATGTAGGAATACCAGGCAACTAGAGTAAAGGAAGGAGCTCTCACATTGTGAGCAAGAAAACTCAACTCAACCAAGAGACAGAGTTCTGGATCTCACCTAAGGGGAAGCTCACCAAAGTCTCTAGAGTAGCAAGTTGGGATGGGGATAGGATGGGGACACCAAGCTCCTCTCAAGCCTTCCCAGAATCTTTTCTTTTAGCATCTTGAAGTAGAATTGGCATCTCCCATCTTCTCTCTGGAAGCTAGAAGCACTCAGCAGTCCCAAGAGATGCAACAACTAGAAGACAAATGGAAGATTCTCAAACTCGAAGGAGGTCTAAAGAAAACAGAAAAGCTCTTCTTTCTCTTGTTTTCAACAACTCAGCCTACTCCTCATACAAGCTTAGGGCATTGCTATCCACCAATGAGGAGAAAATTTGGGTTAAGTAGAATTACCCAAGGATCAGGGAAGAGGAGCACAGGAGAGAAGTATTTGCAAAAGAAGAAGAGGAAAGGAAGGGTACTGGTAGGCTATATGGAAGGAACCCAGATGTGGTGGATGTGAGGGCAGGAGAAATTAAGGGTAAAGGGGATGCTGCTTTGTTTCAGTATAGTTATGAAGTATCCCTATTTTCTTGTTGATCAAAAGGTGGACTTTTTCCTTTCACATTACTAAAGAAAGGTGGTCGTTTGAGGGCACAACATTTAGTATCATTTCATGACTACAGTTTCAGAAGACCTTGCCTCCTAGATTACTGAGAAAATCCTCTCCCTTTTCCTGTTTACTTCACACTTGAAAATCTTCATGGAAATTTTAAAAAATAAATTTTTATTGTTTTTTTTTTGTCCATGGCAAAAGTAATCAGAAGAATTCTTGATTTTCTGAACTGAGGGCACCTCTAGTGAAGGGGAGGAAGGGAAGAGAGAAAGCATTTACTAAATGCCTAGCATACACCAGGCCCTGTGCCAAGTATTTTTCAAATATTATCTCACTTGATTCTCAAAATAAACTTTGAGATATAGGTGCTATTATTATTCCTGTGTTGCTGTTATTGTTGCTCAGTCATTTCAGCTGTGTCTGACTCTTTGTGATCCTTTTTGGGGGTTTTCTTGGCAGAATTACTAGCCTGGTTTGCCATTTCCTTTTCTAGCTCATTTTACAGATACGGAATCTGAGGCAAACAAGGTTAAGTGACTTGCCCAGGGTCACACAGCCAAGTAAGGGTCCGTGTCTGAATTCGAACTCAGGTCTTTCTTCCTCCAGGCCTGGTACTCTACCCTCTGTGTCCCCTAAATGCCATGAAACTAGATACATCTGTGCTCTGACTCCTTTCTGATGGATAGGTGTCTTGCTGGCATGGCACTGCAATCCTGATTAGTTCTCTTGGAAGAGAGGAGCTCCAGCATCAGGAGTTGTCATTGTTGTTTGCTTTACATTTCAAAGAGAACCCATGACATCTATGGTGTGATGTCCTGACTTGAGGCAGAGTGGCACAAAGTCATCGGCTTCGCTCTCTTCCAGAGTCATTGAAGTTTGGTGGCAAGACAAAGTCACCATGACTGGCAATGGTTCAAAATGCAATGGCCCCAGATTTGGATTCTTTAATATCTGATTGACTCAAAGGACTCCATAGTGCTTGCTTCAGCTGTCTTCGTGGCCATTGGAACACATTGTTCTTGCCCCTCCGTTCTGCCAGGGGAAGTCTTCACATGCCCATCACCAGGAGAATCCTGCAGCTGAAGGACTAAAGAAAGCCATATCTGGCCAGGAAATCTGGACTTTGTTAAAAGCTGCTTAGATGATGAAGGCTGGAGGGGAGTGACAAATGGCTGTTCAGCAAATTTCACAAAGTTAAATTTACCTTCTGTGGGGAGAATGATGAGTGTAAATGGAACACTGGAGGTGTTTTATATTTTATGGAACTATTATCACACACCTCTGAGTCTTTTATGTCTTAAGCATTTTCTTTAGTGTAGGAAATAAATAGCTTGTACTATCCATGTTGGACATTGAACAACGAGGTGGCTTAGTGAATAGAAAGATCTGAGTTCAAATCTAGCCTTAGATACTGGATAGTTGTGTGACCTTAGGCAAGTCACATAATGTCTCTCTGCCTTATGTTTCTTCATCTGTAAAATGGGGATAATAATAGCAAATAATAATAGTATCCACTTCCTTATGCTTGTTGTGAGAGTAAAGTTATGTAATATTTATAAAGCACTTTGTAAACCTTAAAGCCTAGCTATTATCATTATTCCATTAGATTGCAAGCTTCTTGTCTTTTACCAGTTTTTGTAACCCAGTGCTTAGCACAGTGCCAGGCACATAATAGCACTTCACATGGTGAAGATTTATTGAGAAGGGATCTTGTAGCCCACATTTTGGGCAGACCCTACACAATAAACTGACTGTTTTAGAGAGTCCCCTGGAGTTATTTTAAAGTGGAGCCAGAGAGAAAGAAACCTGCCCTTCCCTCAGCTTTTGGATCAGCCTTTCAAACATGGGTCTATTTGATCCCAAAGCAGAACCCCTTTGGCCTCCCACCCCGCCTGGACCATAGTGTCCTTGTTTTAACATGACAATTACTTCCAGGGGGAGGACCTGCTTCCTTCATATTAAACCTTCTTCCCTTTTAACAAAGAAAATAATACAGCAGAAGTCTCTGTTACACTAACTGCAGCTGACAATGTATACAACAGTCTGCCCTAATAATTCCTTCCCTCTTTGTCACGGAGAGAGGTATGTTTCTGTTCTTGAGGGCCATCATTGATTTTTCATTTATTCAAATTTTAAATTCTTTTTAGTGATCTTTTAATTTATATTATTGTAGTCACTGCATACTTTGGTGGTGGTGGTGGGGGGGTTGTACCAATCCCTATATCTCCACCTGTCTCTGATGAATGAATGAATGAAAAGAAGAAAACATTTTAAATGGACTAATACTTGCCAGGCACTGTGGTTACAAATGCAGAAATGAGATGTGTTCTCCTCTCTAAGAGAGGAGATAAAACATATAGATGGGTGGTACCTAGGGAAGGCAGGGGGGTGATGAGAAGCCACTAGGAGATTCAGAATCATCTTTGATATTTTCCTCTTCTTCATCCTTGATATCTTACTAGTTGACAATCTGTTATGGTTGTTGTTTTAAAGCAAAAGACTAATATAGGAGGGTAGGTTTTTAAAAATCACAGGGAACTTCTCTGTTGGCAAAAAGAGACAAATCTCCCACAAATTCCCTATGCTGCCATTGGGAGAGTTAACATTCCACTAGGATTATATATCAGCTGAAATATATGTCTGAGGATTATATCTCAGCTGAAATACCTTTGGTAGTCCATTCCCTAAGTCTTTCAGAAACTCACTATGTCTTATTGCTACCAGCTCACCCTCACTATTGCTTCCCAAAGATTCTACCATCTAATTCTAAAGGTGCCACTTGAATCTTCCTTGGAGACATGCTGCTCTCACCTGCTGTACCTTTTGCCAATAAGATGGTGTTACCATTTGTTAGAGGACTTCTGCTTCTATTAGGACTTCTTTCTCAAAAACAAAAAGTAGTATCATTCCTTTAAGAGATTGTCCATGCATAGAGTGATTTTAACTCTTTTAATAGTCAGACTCACATGTCCATATTGCCAGGACAGGAAAAAAGACTGGGTTTATTTTTATTTTTTTTTAAACCCTTACCTTCTGTCTTAGAATCAGTTCTGGGTATTTGTTCCAAGGCAGAAGAGTGGTGAGGACTAGGCAAAGTGGGATTAAGTGACTTGCCCAGGGTCACACAGCTAAGAAGTAGCTGAAATCAGATTTGGACCCAGGACCTTCCTCATCTCCAGGCTTTTTTCTCTATCCAGTGAGCCACCTAACTGCCTCAAATTTCCCATTCTTATTAACACTGCTTCAGCAGCATCTATACTAAATAGAAACATCTCAGACTGGCACTTAAGAATTTCTACAGTTTGATTCCTACTTACTTTTCCAGACTCATTTCACATTACTCCCCTCCACTAATTTTATATTCTAAGACTTAGGTGTTACCTGAATTCCCGCATTAGCATGAACCACCCTTTATGCCTAGGATGTATTCCTTCCTCTTCCATTCTTCTCTGAATCCATGGCTTCCTTTTTGGCTCTGTTTCAGTATCATTTCCATGGGGAAATAGTTATTTCTCTATCTTCCTCAAATAAGGATGTGTTTACTTCACTAAGAAGGCAACTGGGAGGCATAGTGAATTTAGGCTCAAGAAGAACTGAGTTCAAATTTAGCTTCAACACAGAGTAGCTTTGTAATCTTGGACAAGTCACTTTTAACCTCTGTTTGCTTCCATTTCTTCAAATGAAAATGGGACTAATAATACCCTTTAACTCTTAGGGATTTTTTTTTGTCAAGATCTATCGAGATATTTGTATAGCACTTAGCTCAGTGCCTGGTACATAGTAGGCACTATGTAAATGCTAGATTCTTCTTATCATCATCATTCTCCTTATCATATTATATTTCTCCAGTAGACACATTGGAGTTAATAAATGTGTATTGGATTAGATAAACTCACCTCTCAAAAAAGACAAACCTACAATTTCAACATGCTACCACCAGATGGGAGTAGTACTAAGGTCAAGTGGTCCAAAGTTGGCATTTGGTTGAAATTCAGTGATGCTCTCTCCTTTTAGTCTTCCAGAATCAAGCAGTTATAGCTTTTCTACATCAGGGTAACAACAATTTAAGACAGTTGAATATCAGTTGCATTTACTTTTAAGACGAAGACATCCTAGAAATGTTAACTTTTATAGGAGAAAAAAAAAGGTGGAGTTCAATACCATTTCCATTCAGTTTTAACTTAACACTGATCAACTCTGAATCTTGGCTCTTATATTTATTAGCTCTTCTCCACAGTTTGTTCTTATCTTTCAGGCTGTCTAAATACCAAACTTTCCTGGATGGCTTCTCTTCCAGTGGATGGCTAATTTCTCTTTGACTCAACACAAAAGCTCTATTCTCCCAGCCTGGGTTATTAGCTCACACTTATGACCATTTTAATTGATGTTTTAAGGTTTACAAAATGCCCTTTATGCTTTAGCCCTGTGAGTTAGGGAGTATGAATAGGTATCTTTTCAAGATCACACCCAGGTGCCATCTTCTCCTAGGAACCTTCTCTGACCTGTTCTTTCCTCCTACCTGATAGTGAACTCACCTTCCTCAAATTTCCTAATTCACTCTCTTTTGATATCTATATTGCCCCTCACTCATATGTCATTTTTAGTAGTACACTGGGGTACCCTCTCCTATTAAACAGGAATCTCTGAGAGGCAAGGACGATGTCATTATTTCATCATCATATGCCCCATTTCCCAGCACAGCATCTTAAACCATCATAGCT
The DNA here is from genome assembly GCF_027887165.1 of Monodelphis domestica. Taxonomy (NCBI): domain Eukaryota; kingdom Metazoa; phylum Chordata; class Mammalia; order Didelphimorphia; family Didelphidae; genus Monodelphis; species Monodelphis domestica. Next base: position 598,271,370 of record NC_077227.1, on the reverse strand, counting down.
TAGTGGCCTCCTCAAGTCTCAGTGCCAACTGGCATATAATAGGTGCTGCTGGCATATGTTTCGAGGGGAACATGAGGTGCAAGCAGACACAACAGATGCTTAATAAAGATTTATTGAATAAAATTATCTTCATTTACAGAAGAGTACAGTGGGTAAAGCACTGGGCTTGGAATCCAGATCCTGCCTCAGACACTGTGTGACTTAGACAGGAGAGAGTCATTTAACATCTATTTGCTTCAGTTTCCTCAACTATAAAATGGGGATAATAGGAATACGTACCTCCCAGGGTGGTTGCGAGAGTCAAGTAGGCAATATAGGTAAATCACTTAACACAATGTCTCACATATAGAAGGTGCTATATAAAAGCTAGCTATTATTAAGATGAGGAAACCAAGGTTCAGAGAGTTTAAGTGAAATCATGTATGGACATATGACTAGTAAATGGCAGAAATAAGACTTGAGCTTGGGTTTCCAGTTCCAAGTCTAGTGCAATTGAAACTAAGAGCATGAAAGACCTTACCTTGCCTTTTAAGTTATCCTGTTTCCTTTATTTTCTTTTTACTGTGCTCAAGAACCCAGAGCTTATTTTACCTAGTTATAATTTTTTATCTGCCCATAATTCCTTATATCTTGTTCCTCCTAAAAACTCCTCTTCAAATCAAATTAAAGAGCCTACAAAGTGATTCATCTTCACAGTGACCTTTAGTCTCTCTGCTCCCAAGTAATTTCCCAAAACATCCCATCTCTTCTAGCTATACTTTCCTCCTTTCCCAATCTTGATTCCACGATGAACCACTCCAACTCTATATCATCCTCTGTTCTTGAATCCTTTGTTCCCTTGTCTTTCACAGTTTGACAAACCTCGATGACCTTTGTTTACTCCTACCACCTGTGTCCTTCATTTCTACTCACACGCTGCTGAAGGGAACTGGAAGAAATGGCAAAACCAAGTTGACTGGGACTTCTACCAAATTCTGCTCTCTAATTGAAGCTGGGCTCTCACTAAAATAATGCAAACCTTTCCCTCTTCCCTAATAGATTCCCTACAGTGGTGGGGGTGATGAAGGAAAGGAGTAATCTGGAGACTAGAATTTTGGTTCTGACTCTGCCACTAACTAGCCCTTTGTCTTTGAGCAAGTCATTTTGCTAATGCAGACCTTAGTTTCCTCATCTGTAAAATGAGGGGGTTGAACTAGATAGAGAGAGGGGGTAGAACTGAGGTTCCTCCCAGTTCTAAATCTCTGCTCCTAAGATCTGTAAAATGAAGGGAATTAACTAAGCAAGCTCTAAAATTCTAAATGTGTTGAATTGTATTTCATTTTTTGCTTTTGGGGGGAAGAGTTTTTAATCACTTATCCAGTATGTGAATTATATCCCCTTTGCAGGAAGGAATGAAACTGACTTAGAAACTGGGGTACCTGATTACTTCTCGGTCTGGTATTTCAAGATGGATGGGCAAAAGGTGTCATAAAATAATAAAGGCTTGCCTCATAGTTTCCTAGTTGCCTTTATTTATGCTTATTACATTACTTCTCCCTGTTGTCATCTGGAAAATACTTCTCATTTTCTAAACACTTAAGCTTTGAAGACCATATTTTCCATAGGAATGTCAAGGGTGATTCTGGGTCAACTACAAAACTGGGTCTCTGTTCATTTCCTGCTAGAGGCGTCTTTCTCTGTCACTCATGATCTCACCATCTTGGCTCCATTGTAAGAAAAGAAGCCTGGCATTCTTGGATCATTTCCTTCAAACTCTGCCAATGACATACACTTGTACACACACTGATGGCTTGGGAGGGTGAGGGGTGGTTAAAGCTAATCCAGATGGGAAAGGAACAGAGACCTAGAGCTTAGGAATGCTTCTTGGCTTGAAGCCTGCCTTCCCGAATCCAGAAGAGCAAGTCAGGTAGAGACAGAGAAAAGCAGAACCATTTTGGGTGACCCAATATTTTGGACAAGACAAAAGTTCTTGAATAAAAATTGTGTGAAGTCAAAACATGAGTTTTTTAAAAAGCTACCATAGGCTATCATGTTCTTTTCACAGATTCAGAGTTAAAAGGGGACCGAAAGACCAATGAATCTAATCCCTAATAGTATAAAAAAATCCTTCTAATGATCTATCCAGTTTTTGCTTGGCTATCTAGCCTTTGCTTGAATATCTTGAGTGAGGGAGAGCTTTCTTGAGTCAGCCCATTCCATTTTGGATATCTTTAATTCTTAGGAAGTTTTTTCTTTACAACAATATGTAATTAACCCACTAACTCTCTCACTGCTACTCAGGTTCAATTTGGAGGCTAACCCATCCTGTGAATCTACCAACAGGATTGAAAGAATACTTAAATAAGGTAGTATTTAATTGAGATGAAATAGCAAGATAAAGAAGAAGGGAAAATCAATAAATCAAATTAAAGCCCTACAAAGTGATTAAATACAAAGTAGTTAGGGAAGAAGGACATTGGTATTTGAGCAGTTCAAGACAATTTTCAAGATGGTAGCACAAGCTACATTTTGAAGGAAAAAAAAGGGAAAAAGGAAACAGGAGAATTCTTCTCTGATCTGATACAAAAATGCATTCAATCTTCTATAGACTTCCAAAAGAACAGAAGACAAAAAGTATTTATTCTGTACTCACACTGTACTAAGGACTGGTGATGCAAATACTCACAAAAAGAGAAACAGTTCTTGCCTTGAAGGAACTTCCATTCTAATAAGGGAAGATAATACATTTAAAAAAAAAAGTTGGAGAGGGAGCACAGTGACCATATCTGGTAGAGAATCAGATACACATTTGGATAGGGAATGAATCTTGGACAGCCTGGACCCATTCTCCAATTGGAAGCTCCCTGAAGGGCGCTCACTGAAAGGAAAAGGGGCAGGTTTGGCAGAGGGATTCAGGACACTGAAGGAAGTCTCGGGATGAGAAGGCAGTTGATCAATGGTGGCAAAACAAAATACAGAGAGATTCAGAAGCATGGCCACATGGGAAAATCCTAAGAATTTATAACACAATCTTTTCTTTAATTTCACTAGTAAGCAAATATATAGGGGGATGTATATAATTTCCTCCAAGGACAGTGGGAAAAGATCTAACTCTAGGCCAGTAGGTGGTGCAATGGATGGGTCTGGAGTCGGGAGGACCTAAGTTCAAATCCAACCTCAGACACTTAATAGCTGTGTGAGTTATGTAAGTCACTTAACCCTGTTTGCCTTAGGTTTCTCATATGTAAAATGAGCTGGAGGAGGAAATGGCAAGCCAGTCCTATATCTTTGCCAAGAAAACCCCAAACAGGATCACAAAGAGTTAGGCATGACTGAAAAAGACCAAACAACTGGGCATTTGGTTCAAATCCTGCCTTTGATACTGTATGTGTGACTTTGGTCAAGTCACTTGACTTTCATGGGCCTTAATTTCCACTTCTGTAAAATGAAGGGATTGAGCTATCTGACCTCTGAGATCCCTTCAAATTTTAGATATATTATCTCTTTAAGAATCAAAAATTGGATGGGAAATTGCTCTGGTTTCTGTGCCATCTGTCTTGCACCATAGCTCAGTCTCTCATTCTTTACTCCCAGCATTGACTGTGTGTTATCCTCCCAGGTACAGGCATTCTTCTCAGCTCATCTAATTCTGAATTCATCAGACTGGGGAAGGTGCAGGGACAAGAATAAGCATTTATTAAGCATCAAGAACTGTGTCAAAAACCATGCTAAGGGCTTTAACAATGTATCAACCTGCTAGATCCTCACAACAATCCTGTGAAGCAAGTGCTATTATTATCCCAACTTTACAGTTGTAGAAACTGAGGCAAACAGAGTTTAAGTGACTTGCACAGGTTCATAAAGTGTCTGAGGTCAGATTTGAATTCAGGTTTTCCTGACTGTAGGTAGAGTTCTCTAGCCACTGTGCAAGCTAATTGCCTTTGAGGACTGCTGAGCTTGTAGACATGGATCTTCTGTGACAGTCTTCTTCTTTCTCCTTTACTGGAGCCATAGCCCAATTTATCCTCTTTGTTTCCAGGTGATTAGTCAGTCAATAACCATTTATTAAGGACCTTCTCTGTGCCAGGCACTCTGCTACGTGATTGGGATACCAAGAAAGCCAAGACAGTCCCTACCTTCACCCCTTCCACCAGATGTTCTGATTTTTAATCCTTCCTTCTCCAAAGACTCTCCATCAATCATTTTTTAACTCAGAAAGCAACTGCTTTATCTCAAGACCTACCTGGGGAAATAGAATTCCAAGAATTTTTCCTAAGTTATTATTTTTTCTGGGTCCTAAGGATCATGGGAAGTGAAGTTCTAGGCAATTTTCTCCTGAGACATATCTGTCATTAAGATGAATGTCTGCTTCTATTTAACACTCAGGCATTACTCCTTCCCTTTGGCACTAAGCAGAATAAGTCTAATCTTTCTTCCATAGGACAGTCCTTCAAATAATTAAGACATTTCTCATGTTCCATCCTAAGTCTTCTCTAGTATGAAAATTCTGCAGCCTTCTATTGACATGACATTATATCAAGGCCATTCATCACTCTAGTCATTCTCTTCTGGATGGTCATTCTTAAAATGTAGAACCCTGAATACAGTGCTGTATGTCTGATGTGACCCAAACAGTATACAACAGAGTGAGAAGGAAAGAGATTAGAGGTGGGGAGATGAGTTAAGAGGCAACTGCATTGTACTTAACACTGTTGGCACAGGGGATAGAGAACAAGATCTGGAGATGGGAAGTCCTGGATTCAAATTTGAACCTCAGACATTTCTAGCTAGGTGACCTTAGGCAAGTCACTTACCCTCCATAGCCTAGCCCCTACTGCTTTTCTGCCTTGGAACGAATAGATAGTATTGATTCTGAGTCAGAAGGTAAGGGTTTAAAAAAAGAGAGGCTACTGAAGATAGTTCATGGATAAGGTGATATGTGAGTAAGGGATAAGGTTTGATAGTCTTTGCTCTCCAGAAGCTTACAATCTAATGGGAAGATAGCACAGAAACATATATAAGCAGAATAAATTATATGTAGGTGAAATAGGAAATAATTAAAAGAGGAAAAATACTGGAATTAAGAAGGAATGGTCAAAGGGGCAGCTGGGTGGTTCAGTGGATTGAGAGCCAGGCCCAGAGATGGGAGGTCCTGGGTTCAAATATGGCCTCAGATACTTCCTAGCTATGTGACCCTGGGCAAATCACTTAACCCCCCATTGCCTAGCTCTTACTGCTCTTTTGCCTTGGAACCAATACATAGTACTGATTCTAAGATGGAAGGTAAGGGAGGAGGAGGAGGAATGGGGAAGATTCCTGCAGAAGATGGAATTTTAGTTGGTACTTAAAAGTAAGTTAGAGAAGTCACATGGAAGGTTCCTGCTGGCACACTTATTCTTTAATCTCACATACACAGCTTTTTTAGGTGGCTGAGGCATATATAAAACCCTCTTTACACAACCAGTTTAAAGAAGGTCCAGAAACTTGGAACAGGGCAGTCTACTGGAGTGTGGGGTGAAAAAGCTGGGATTGAGACTGTGGGAAAAAAACCATAAACAAAATTAATCACAAGGACAAAGTGCTGACTTAAAAGAAGGAGATAAAAATTAAGACAAAGGAAATAAGTGAATGGAAGAAAACACAAACCTAACCATAATAATCTGAAACCCAGCAAACAGTTATTAAACTGTTCCCATATAAAACAACTCTATAGTACTGCCTCACACCTATCAGATTGGCTAAGTTGACCAAAAAAGAGAGAAAAAAAGGAAAATGACAAATGCTAAACAGACTGTGGGAAACTAGTACTTTAATGAATGATTAGTGGAGTTGTGAACTGGTCCAGTTATTCTGAAAAACAAGTTGGAACTGTGCCCAAAAAGCTATTAAAACTGTGCCTACTCTTTGACCCAGTGGCACTGGGCTAGATTTATACTCCAAAGTGATCAGAGAACAAGGAAAAAGACTCACATCTACAGAAATAGTCATATTAGCTCTTTACATGGTGGCCAAGAATTGAAACCTGAAGGGTACTCAGCAGTTGGAAAGTGGCTGGACAAGTTATGGTATATATTATATGGTGAAAAAAGTGATAGTGATGATAAAGGGGATAGAAAGATGGTGGACAGAAAGGCTTCGGAAACACTTTATGAACTGAAACAAAATGAAGGGAGTAGAAGCAGGAGAACAATTTCTACAATAACCATTAACAACAATATTGTAAAGATAATCAACTGTGGAAGATCTGGGAACTCTGATCAACACAATAACCCACAATAGTCCTAAAAGACTCATGATGAAATGTGCCATCCTCTTCAAGATGGATAGTGGACTGAGAGTGTAGATTGGAGAATATTTCTTTCTTCTTCTTTTTTTTTTGAACAGGTTAATATGGGCATTTGTTTTGCATGACTCTACATATTTTAACATGTTTTGGGTTTCTTACCTCTCTAATGGATAAAGGGGAGGAGGGAAAGAGAGAATTTAGTATTGAAAATAAAATAGAATTTGAAACAGCTTTTGACCAAATTATCTTCCATGTCAGGAACGCTCTTCTTCCTCATCTCTTGAGATCTTTATTTCCCTTAAAGGCTCAGGAACCTCCTCCCTGAGTGCTGAGAAAAAAAGTTCCTCAAGGGGAGGAATGATTTCATTTGTATAATCTGGGCTAGTCATTTAACTTCTTAGTGTTTAGGCCAATAGTCTCCAACATTTTCATTTAAAACCTCAAGGCTTGAACATGTACCACCATGTATATATGTATTCATTTGGAAATTTTATAGATCCATTCCTGTACTGCTAGTGATGGAATTCTAAAAAAATCACAAAGTAGGAATTAAAATGGAATGAGATAGTGATGAAGTAATAAATTATTCCAAAGTCAACAGGAAGTCACTGGACTTTACTGAGTAGAGTAATGACATATTCAGACATATACTTTAGGAAAATCATATTGTTAGCCATGTGAAGGGCAGATGTGGAGAGGGGAGAGATGAGAGGAAAGGAGAATGGTTAGGAAACTAGCACAATAGTCCAAATGAAAGGTGGTGAGGACCTGAATAAGATTGATGATGATGGACAAGGTAAGAGCAGAGGAGACAGATGTCATTGATGTCATGGAAGCAAAAACAAGATTTGGCAACTGATTAGGATAAGTGGAATGAGGCAGAATGAGGTATTAAAAATGATAGCATGGTTGTGAACCTACTTGGCTAGAAGGAGAATGGTACCCTCAAGAGAAACTGGGAATCTAGATGGCACAATGGATAGAGCAATGGAAATCAGGAAGACTCACCTTCTTGAGTTCAATCTGACCTCAGACCATCCTAGTAAGGTCAAGAATCACTTGAATATGGCCACTATCCCACCTCAAACAACCCCTGGCCCATCAGTTCAGATCATTGCTCTAAGGAGCTCTTGAAGACTTTAAGGTAAAGAGAAAGACCCTAGGCAAGTCACTTAATCCTTTTACCTTAGTTCCTCATCTGTAAAATGAATTGCAAAAAGAAATAGCAAAACATTCCCGAAGAAAACCTTAAGTGGGATCATGAACAGTCAGATATGACTGAATAACAATGGTAACTGGGAAATTTGGAAGAAGACTGCTCAAGAAAAAGGGGGGAGGCAGGGCACTTTTTCATTGGTTACTGCCCTAGAGCCAGGAGTTCTCAAACTTTCTAGCCTCAAGATCCTTTGATATTCTTAAAAATTACTGAGGATTCCCCTCCGAAGAGCTTTTGTTTATCTGGGTTATATCAATCAATATTTACCATATTAGAAATTAAAGCATCTTGATTATGAAAATAGTTTTGACTTTGCAGATTCCCTGAAAGGAACATAGTATTTACCCTCTGAGGGAGCTGCTATGAAGCCATAAGGTGATCTGAGGATAGAGATTGATTAAATAAAGCATGAAGATCAGAGAGAATGTGGATTTTCTCAGCAGCACTTGCAAAAGCTGGTCTTATATGTCTGGATAATGATTAGGTCATTATTGCCCTGAGGAGGGAATTGGGAGTTTTTGACAGCAGGAGAGGTTAAGTGGGAGACTACTAAGTGAGGGAATATTAAGAGATAAGGGTAGATGTGATTGTGTTGGAGGTGAATCAATTGACCTTCTTAGGGAAAGTGAGATGTGAATCACATTTCCTCTACCTGAGAGATGCATACCCTTGCAGGTCAGGCTATGGACCACTTGGATCAGATCCTTAACCGTCCTCAAACAAACCCTGGTCTCTCAATTTAGAGATCATTGCTCTAAGCAGCTCTTGAAGACTTTAAGGAAAAGACCTAAACTGGTAGAAGAAATTTCTTGATCTGGAGAAAATCATAGAGAAAAAACCAACAACCCTATTCTATCCCTGATGCTTAATATGGATTCTGACAATCAGTCAATCAATTAATCAACAAGCATTTATTAATTGCCTGCTATGGTGCCTTAGGAACCAGGGGCATAAGTACAATATATGAAACAATCCTTACTCACAAAGAACTTACATTCTATGTGTACCCTTTGATCCAGCAATACCACTACTAAGTTTGTAACCTAAAGAGATAATAATGAAAAAATGTTTGTACAAAAATATTCATAGCCACACTCTTTGTGGTAGCAAAAAATTGGAAAATGAGGGGGTGTTCCTCAATTGGGGAATGACTGAACAAACTGTGGCATATTATGATGATGGAATACTATTGTGCTCTAAGGAATGATGAACTGGAGGATTTCTATATGAACTGGAAGAACCTCCAGGAACTGATGCAGAGTGAAAAGAGCAGAACCAAAATAACATTATACACAGAAAGTGAAACAATCCCAAGGGACTTATGAGAAAGAATGCTATCCACATCAAGAGAAAGAATTGTGGGAGTAGAAACACAGAAGAAGAAAAAAAGTCCAATCATTTTTTTATATGGATATATGATTGGGCATTTGATTTTAAAAGATTTCTCTATTGCAAAAATGAATAATACAGAATAGTTATGTGATAACATTTGTATAACCCAGTGGAATTACTTATTGGATCTGGGAGGGGTGAGGGAAGAGGGGAAGGAAAGAAAATGAAACATAGAAATATGGAAAATTATTTTTAAAATAAAAATAAAAATTTTAAAGAACTTACATTCTAATGGAAGAAGACAACAAGGACATACAAGCATATGTAAAGAATAAGAAAGAGAATAAGTGTAAATAATTACAAAATATTTAAAGATAAGATAGTTTAAGGGGAAGTATACTTTGACACATGGACATATTTTTTTTCCCTAACATGGCCAATACTTTGCTTCACTGTAATGCTTGTGATATTGGTTTTGTTTTTCTTGCTTTCTTAATGCAGAGGGTAAAAGATGAGAAGGAGAGAAAGCAGACTAGAAAATTTTAAAAAATTTTAAAAAGTTTTAAAATCAAATTAAGAAAAAAGTCAGAGGGAGTACAGTAAAGATGGCTGCTTAGAAGCAGCGGAAGTCCAGTTTGTGAAAACCTTTCCACACCAATCAAAAACAAAGTGCTTTGAGGGGAAAGAAAACCAAATTTAACAACAGGACAGAGTTGGGGGACCCTCTTGCTTGACTCAACTTAAAAGGTACACAGAAAAGGCTGAATTCTCGAGTTTAAGGAAAAGGAAGAAGGAAGGTCCTAGGACTCTTCCCCCACCTACTGTGCTGAGTCTCCAGTGGTTGTTGGAATCTTGGAGTAAGGGCTCCAGCCCAGAGGGAATGCCTTGCTGCCACAGCTGTTCCAGGCTCAGGGCTCTAACCATAGCTGGCAGGGAGGCAGCTGGAGAAGAGGTACAGAGGTGAGGGCAGCCTAGTTACAGCCACTACTCTCCAACTTGGGCTTCTGCTTCTCAAGGTTTTGGGCTCAGTTCACATCCAGCTCCCCAGATCAGCTCTGCCCCAGCTGCAACAATGACAGAATACCTTGATAATAGGGCAGAAAGCATGGTTCCCTTCAGTCTCCACACCTTCACCTACACCTCCAGCTTCTGCTGCCAGCTGAGGAAATCTGACTTCAGGACTCATTAATACTCCATCAGCCTAATCTAGTCAATCAGCAGAGCAGAGAAGAAGCCCCATCAGGACAGAATAACCCAAACCCACAAATTCAGCAAATAATCAGAGGAGCAAGATTATAGTCAATGACAGGGGGGAAAGAAGGAAAAAAATATGAGTAAGCAACAGAAAAAGAAAAAAGAAATTACAATCGACAGCTTCTATCCAGGAAAAGAACAAAGAGCAAATGGAACAGAGAAGGACCAAGGAATACCAGGTAAAAATGCAGAAACTCCTGTGAATTGGACTTAGGCTTTGGAAGAACTCAAAACATAACTCAAAAAACAATTAAGAGAGGCTTAAGACAATTGGGAAATGAACTTACAGAAAGCAAAATAAGTCATCCGAAAACAGAGTCACATGAACAAAAACAAAAACAAAAAAAAATAGTGTCATGAAAGTCAGAATTGAACAGCTTGAAAACAAGGCAATAAAAGATGACCTACAAAGAAAAACAGACCAGATGGAGAAGGATGACCAAAAAGCCAGGAATTAAATTCAGTCTTTAAAAATTAGAATCCAACAATGAGAAGCAAATGACTTCACAAGGCAGCAAGAATCTATAAAATAAAATCAAAAGAATGAAAAAATTGAGGAAAGTATGAAACACCTCATACTGATGTATTCATGTATGTATTCATACATACATATGAAACACTGATAAAACTAAAGACATGGAAAATAAATCCAGAAGATAAAATTTAAGAAGTATTAGACTAACAGAAAATCATGACAAAAGTAAAAATCCTGGACATCATTCTACAGGAAATTATCCAAGAAAACTGCCCTGACATTCTTGAACAAGAGTGAAAAGTGGAGATTGAAAGAATCCACAGATCACCTCCTGCATTTAATCCCCAATTGACAACACCCCAGGAATGTTATAGCCAAATTCAAGAACTACCAGACCAAGGAAAAGATACTACAAGCTTCTAAGAAGAAACCATTCAGATATCATGGAACCACAGTTAGGATAACACAGAAGTTGACTGCATCCACATTGAAGGACCAGAAGGCATGGAATATGATGTTCCTGGAAATCAAGGGAACTAGACCTACAATCAAGACTCAACTATCCAGAAAAACTGACTATATTCTTTCAGGGGAAAGTATAATCATTTAGTAAAATAGAAGACTTCCAAACATTCCTAAAGAAAAGACCTGACTTAAACAGAAAATTTGATGCCCAAACAGAACTCAAGAGAATCACCAAAAGATAATTAAGAAAGGGGGAAAAATTGTTTTAAGGGACCCAATAAGTTCAAATACTTTGTATTCCTATAAGAAAAGTTGATGTTGGTAACTCTTAAAAATGGTTATTATCATTAGAGTAGCTAGAAGTATACTTAGAGAGTATAGTAACAAACTGTATAGGATGATATGTCAAATATATATATATATATATATATATATAAGAAATAGGGGTAAAAAAGAGGATAATACTAAGAGAAATGGGGGAAAAAAGATAAAATGAGGTAAATATATATTGCATAAAGAAGGGGGGGGGGGGTTGAGGTGAGAAGAATACCAATACAGTGGAAGGGTGAAAGAGGTTGGAAACAGTTTCCAAGAAAATTTTAATCATTAGAGTGGGAAGGGTCAGTAAGGTTCAAATGGAAGAAAAACCTTCAACTCCAAATTCAGTCATCAACATCATCATCATCATCAACATCAACATCATCATCATCATCAACAACAACAACATCATCAATGCCATCAACATCATCATCAACACCAACATCTAACTATCCATCTTTTCCTGGCCCAGGAAAGATTTTACTGGGTGACCTAACCTAATAGCATACTATGCAGAGTATTGAATGAGAGGCAAAAGACCTAACTCTAGGCTTGAGTGCCTCTCTGTGTCCTTGGGGAGTGAAAAGAAAGGCTTCTTTTTCCTGGACTGTTTCCTCATTTATAACTGAAGCTTACCTGGACTCTGCATTAAGTTAATCAATTAAATCAAAGAATAAACCAGGTGTAAATAAGAAAAAAAAGCTTTCTGTAGCATGGTAGCAAAGTTCAGAACATTAAGACTCCTGGTATAACTTGGACCCTTAAGTCCCTGCATGACTAGGGCACTTTGTTCCTTCTCAGGTTGGAGATATTGACTGGGTCAGCACCTTTTCATTTCTAGACTTAGGAGCTCCTTGCCAATGTAGTTTATGCTTAACATGTTCAAATAACACATTGATTCAATGCAAAGAGCACTTAATTAAAATGGAATAAAATATTAAATAACAAGAGGAAAAAGTCACAGTTAGAAGAAACCAAAGAGATCATCTGGTCTCACGCATACCTCAAAAGAAGTCTCTTCTCTTATCCCAACAACTAGGGGTGCCTGGAATGCCTCTAGTGAAGGATAGCCCAAAGCTCCCAAGGCAGCACATTCCACTCTTAGATACCTCAGATTATTAGGAAAGCTTTCCTTTCATCAAACCTAGATCTGTCTCTTTGCAACTTCCTTCTGTTGCTCCTAGGTTCTGTCTTCTAAGTCCAATTAAGAACACGTCTGGGGGGCAGCTGGGTAGCTCAGTGGATTGAGAACCAGACCTAGAGATGGGAGGTCCTAGGTTCAAATCTGACCTCAGCCACTTCCTAGCTGTGTGACCCTGGGCAAGTCACTTGACCCCCATTGCCTAGCCCTTACCACTCTTCTGCCTTGGAGCCAATACACAGTATTGACTCCAAGACGGAAGGTAAGGGTTTAAAAAAAAAAAAAAGAATATGTCTGATCCTTCTTCCACATGACAACTCTCCAAATATTTGAAGAGAGCTCTCATGCTTCACCCTTCCAAGGTCTCTCTTCTGCACACCAAGAGTGCTCACCCTTCCACTGATATGTGGACAGTGGGATCTCCAGACTTACTCACTTCCCTAGTCATCTTCTAGTCTGTCAATGGTCCTTACAAAATCCAGCAAACAGATTGAGAGAGATGGGGCTAGACCTATGATTTTATTGGCATTGGGAACTCCCAAGTGAGGAAATCTCCATCAGTACAGATCAGCATCTGTTCTGCAACATTCAGTCTTATAGAGTTTCTAAGATCCGAAGAAGTTAAGTGACTTGCCTAGGATCACATAGCCGAGTATGTTGGAAGTGAGACTTGAACTGGGTGTTTCAGACTTAGAAGAGAGCTCTCTTTCTACTACACAACTCTGGTTCTCATATGGCAATCAGAATTGAAGCCAATATTCAAGAGGTGGTCTAACCATGGGAGAATTGGAGGGAGGGGAAGATTATCACATCTTTTTTATTCTGGATATCAAGGCTTTCAATGCAACCCAAGTGTTTATTTTTTTTTAGCTAAACATCTCATGGTTGACCCTTGCTACCTAACAAAACTCCCAAATATCTTTTAGAGCAAATGTTTCTGTCTCCATTTCCTTCATTCTCTATTGATGAAATTGATTTTTGAGCTTGTGTTAAATTACATTCATTCCTATTAAAGTCCATCTAAGCTTGTAAAAAAAAGTCAGTGCTTGAGTTCTTTCTTGCAGTAAAAGAATGGTTCTATATAGCAAAAGCAAGGACAGGGTGCATTCCAGGCCTGAGGAGCCACTATTGCAAAGGTGAAAAGATGGGAAATGGAATATCTATAGCATTTGAGGAACAAAGAGACAGCCACTTTGTCTGGCATATAGCAAGCACTTAAAATGCCGGATGACTTATTGATTAATGAGTGTCTCCCCAATTTTTAGTGCTCTTTCCTCCTGACCCCAAATTACCTTATATCTGTTTGTATTTACTTAACTATATATGTGTGTGTGTGTGTGTGTGTGTGTATTTACTTTCCTCCAAAGCATGGGAGTTCTGTGTGAATAGGGTAGTTTCATTCACCATTGTGTTTGCATCCTCCGAGCCTACAGCACAGTGCCTGCCACAATTTTGTCATTGTTGAGTCATTTTCAGTTGTGTCCGACTCTATATTACCCCATTTGGGGTTTTCTTGGAAAAGAAACTAGAGCAGTTTGTTGTTTCCTTCTCTAGCTCATTATACAGATGAGGCACTGAGGCAAACAGGGTTAAGTGACTTTCCCAGGGTCACGTAACCAGTAAGTGTCTCAGGCCAGATTTAAAGTTCACAAAAATGAATCTTCCTGACTCTAGGCTTGGTGCTCTATCTATTCCATCACCTTGGTACTCTCCACACAGTAGACGGTTAATAAATGCTTGTTGAATATATTTCTATTTTCTAATTGCCAATGAAATAGAAACTATTAAGCTTTGGGATTATTTTCTCTTTGGGAGCCCTGAAGAGCAAAACCAGTTTACCTCCAATCCTCAGCAGCTACGATTTCTCTGATCTTTCCCCTTCTCTACCACTTCTGCAATTTTCTCTAAGCCTCTTCCCTATTTTGCCAGCTTCCACTTTGGCCTGGCTTCTCCTGTCCACCAGGGGTCAGGGTTTCTTCACTTTGGCTCAATTTTGGGGTTCAAGCTTCCCATCATGCACCCTGGGCATGGATTTAGTGATGCTTCCCTTGGCTGCTCCTAGGTATAGAGTTAAGGGTTAGCCTATGGGGGTGTGACGGAGGAGAGGTCAGTGAAAAGCTACTATCTCAAGTGCTGCCTGGACATGCAGGCTCCTTCCAGTTCTGGCCCCCTTCCTTCCCATCCATGGACACCTTCTCCACCTGGTCCTCTGGCAAGGTAAGAGGGTTTTACAAGGTTCTTCCTTGGGCAGAAAGGTCTTTTCATAGTTGTGTAGGCCCTATTTTTTAGGCTGGTGACATTCAGACATGGCTTCTTTCCTCTCCAAGATGCTCCTGCCTTGACCCTGGAGGGGATAATAAAAAGGAAATGACTTGCTTTTTCCCCTCTCTGGGGCTTTGCTCTTGTTCTGGGTCTCTAGATCTCCCTTCCTTCTCTTTATTTCCCTCTCTTTTCTTCCCAGTCCATCTTGGGTCTGGAAGGAGCAGAATAATTTCTAGTTATTTGTTTAACTTGGGGGGATAGGGTTCAGAAGGGATGGGGTGCACAAAGAGGGAGGCAACCCTCAAAATGATTAAATATGAGAGGAATTTTGAATAACACTTTCTGTTGAGATCTTTTCCATGCTAATGATCCTGGCACGTAGTTCTCTGTCTCACACATGCATAGGATCCAGTTTTTCTCACTTCACTACTTTCCACCCTTCAAACCACCCAAGAAGAGAGAGAGAGAAAATCCTGCACCAGGCATGATATCTGCTAAGCTGATGTGTTTTGCCCAGATCCTAGGAAATACATGAGAATATTCCATTTGGCTAGGAATGCCACTTTGGTAGCCTACCAACAGCAATATGCCTGGAAAGTACTTGACACTCCATTCCCATATACTTCCCACTGATCTTGATCTCTATGGGGGCACAATATTTTCTAAAATGTAAAGTTTGGCAGAAGAGGAGTCTGGAAAGTTGGAGAACAGGTGACCAGCCCTGTGGTATAAATACAAGAGAACTTGGAGTGAGAAAACCTTGGGAGAGTGATGACTGGCCTGCTCATTCTCTGTGACATCATATGAATCCCCTAACTCCTCTGAGAGCCAATCGCCTCATTTATAAAACTGAGCCTAATACTTATACATTCTGTACTGCTAACAGTGACAAAATTCTTTGTAATTTCTCAATCAATAAGCAATATCAGCTGCTGTTATTACTTATCTGTCCTCCCTAGGTTCAGTCAAGTTGACTTTCATTGAGACAGCATAAGTAATGTGTCCCACAATAAGAAAGTCACCCTGGAGTTGATCTGAGAGGGGTGGCAGTTATTTAAATGGGAAAGAGAAAGCCATTGATGATCATATTAATAGCTAGCATTTGAATTTGCATTAAATATGTTTTATCTCTTTAAGTTTTACAAAGTGCTTTTCATATGTTACCTCACTTGATACTCACAAACAACCCTGTGAATTGGGTGCTATTATTTGAAATGGAGGTTTTAAGGGACTTGCCCAGACTCATACAGTCAGTGGCAACTAAGGCAGGATTGGAACTCAGGTCTCCCTGGTTCCATTTACAGTACTATATCTGCTAAACCACCCCAATCCTAATGCTATCTTGATACCACGACTCTGACTCTTACTAAGATAGGCAGTATGAGTAGGTTTAATGAGTGAAGCCATCTTTGCAGCTGAAGGGATTGTAGAGTACAATAGAAAAAGTCTTGGGGTCAGAATTGAATGAGCTCAAATGCCATGTGTTGTCATTTTAAAATTTCCTCCATCTTGCTTGGTCTAGCACACAGGAATGTGCACACTCACACTACATGGGCATGAGCTAGCTAATGAGAAATCAGAAACAACTAACTGCCCCCCCACCCCGGGCTGTCCTAAGCCAAGCTTGAGCCACCATTGGCACCTGTGAGATGCAGGAAGTGAGGTAGAGAACAGTCTGGAGTTCTTGTGACTTCCTGTGGAGAGGGAGAGATGCCAGTTCGATCCTGGAGCTCGAGGTTGGAGGAGCCCCACAAACAGCTTTCCTTCAGATTGGTCACATGAGTGATAAGGTCTGACTCCCTTCTCTGCCTTGGCTCTCCAAGGCCTTAAACTGCTTTGGCTCAGCCTGAGCCAGAGCAGTTTTGAGTTAAACTCCTTTTCTTCTCTTCCTCTCTCTCTCTCTCCCTCTAATAATTTCTTCCTCCTGTTGTAATTAAATCACCATAAAAACTCCATCCTGACTTGAGTGTTTTCATTTAGGATTTTATAAATAAAATCCTTAGCGACCAATAATTATTATGTTCAGTCTCAACCCCTAAATTTAACTTAACAGTGTCATCACAATCTCTTTGGTTAAGTGTTTAAGTCAATTATTCTTCCTGAGATTCAGTTCCCTCATCTTAGAAAATGTGGAAGTGTGCTGTTCCAGAGATGGCTTGGCAGCACATCTCAGAAGGAAACAGATAGAAAGTTGGCATTGAAGAGAAAATTAGAAGGTTTTATTTAGGATGTATGGGAATCATGAACACGCTATATCCTTGAGAACTAAGGAGTCACCCAATTTTAGACCCCTAAAATACAAATAATAGTTTGTGCTCTTGAAAAGTGAGGCTGGCAAAAGTCAGAAATTTAGTTTAGGTTTTTTCCCACCATAGTTTGTAGAAAGTAGAAAGTACTTTAGTTTTCTAGCATCTCTAGCCTGTTCTTTTGGGATAAGTCAAAGCACTCTTTTGAAAAGAAGGTGCTTGCACCTTCAGTAAAGCTTTCCTTTTCTCCTTTGGCTGAACAAAACCAGAAGTAGTTGATGCAGTTGAGCCTTTTTTTCTAACTTAGGTTAGTCCTTTGTTCAACAAGATCTGTGTTCTGGCTTCTTTTTGTTTAATTGGATCTGATTCTTCATGACCTGGTTTTCCTGGCAAAGATATTGGAATGGCTTGTCATTTCTTTATTTAGCTCATTTGACAGATGAGGAAACTGAGGCAAAACAGGGTCAAGTGACTTACCCAGAATGTTCAAGATCAGATTGGAACTCAGTTCTTTTTGACTCCAGGTCTTACCTAGCCTGCTCTGGCTTCTTGAACTCCTTTCATTTCAATTTAGGATTTGTTAAATACCTATTATGGGCATTTCCTGAGGCACTTAATTTCCTTTTGAAGCAGCCTAGCATAGTAGATAGAGCATTAGACTTGTAGTCAAGTCATGATTTGACTACCTCAGACACTGAACAAAGGAGCAAACCTTTCTTAGTCTTAGTTTCCTAAGTATAAATTGGGATGATACTTATAGCAGCCAACTCACAGAGTTGTTGTCTAGATTTAATGAGATAATATTGAATTAAATTTTAAAACATAACTTTATGGAGGCAGAGAATGTCAAGACCTATGATTTCAGTGCTGTGAGGACTTCCCAACATGAAAACTCCTTCCACCAATGCAAATAGTCAATTCCTTTGTAATATAATCTTAGAAGCATTAGACCTGCCCAGTAATACTCTAAACCCATGTCATATGCAGTCTATGTCAAAGATTTGAACCCATATTCCTAACTAGAAGGTCGATCCTCTATCTACTGTATCAGACAGTCTTAAATACATTATATAGTTATTATCATCATAATTTTTCATAGTGGAAGAGAATGGAATAAACATTTATTCAGCACTTTGCATGATAAATTTGAAATAATGAGAACTTGAGGCACAAAAGATCTGAGCTTAATCTATTTATTGGCAATATTAGCAGTTACTAATGTTCCTTCAGTAACTGAATATTCCTAACACAGTTAGAGCAGCTTTATAAACACACTATAGTGGTTATATAAGGACCAGAGAAACCCCCTTAAATAATACTGTGATTGGTTCTTGATTATGCTATCTAACCATCTGACTAAGAGTCTTCATCCATCATGGCAACCAGAAAACCCAAATTTGACTAACATCCTCTTGGAAGGCTTTATGAAAGCCACCCCCTCAGTGCCTTCCCAGACCAGGGATTTTCCAGAGCCCATGGTGTTGTACAAAGGGCATAGACCTATTTAACTTCCTCTAACATTCCCCAGAAGGTTCCTTATCAACCACTCCCTATAGCAACGAAGCCCAGTAATAGGAAAACATCTTGTGAACAGGTTATATCATCTATTGCTCTTTCTTATCTACATCAGTTGTCATCTTGTTTCGCCTACTTATTGAGGGTTGGGCATTAGAACTGCCCAGTAATACTCTTAAGCCTTAAAGCTTGGTAGCAATGGTTACTGTTATGATTGACAAAACACTTGATTATAAATAAATAATCAGTTTCATGCTTTACTATGTGCCAAACACTGTGAAAAGTACATTTTAAAAAATATTATCATACTTGAGTCTTACAACATACTCCGCTAAAGCCAACAATTGGCATTTTCCATTGTCTTAATTATCTAAATCTCAGATTTTTGTGTCAATCATTATAATGGATGGGCTCCTGCATTTTGGATCTGGTACTTATTCCATGAAAGATCTTCCAGATCAAAAATGCTATTTGTTCTGGGTATGGGAAACTAAAGGATAAAAGAGACTGTTTATAGAATTGACCACAAGAGGAATATTTGTCTAATGAAGCAAGGCTTTGACAGATAAAAACAATTCCTGCATTATTCTCAAGAAGTGCAGGAAATACATGAAGAAAAAAAAAGAGCACTGGATTGTGTCAAAGGACCCAAGTTCTTTTTTCAAAGTCTCCAAACTCAGCCCGTTTCCTTGTCTTTAAAATGTGGATGATAGACTTCCAGTCAAGATGGCGGCTTAGAAACTGCGAAAGTTCAGACCTCAGAAACCTTTCCTTACTGATCGCAAACTGAGAGCTCCTAGGACACCGAAAATCAAGCTGAACAACAGGACAGACCCGGGGAACCCTCCTCCCGGACCTGGATCAAAAGGTACGGCTCCCCAAAAGCCAAAACCCTAGATCACTCGGATCTAAGGGGCAGGCAGAAGGAAGGTCCCAGGACCCATCCCCCCCAACCCAGAGTGCTGAGCCCAGGCAGCAGCGGGAACTTTGGGGTCAGCAAAAGGGCCCCAGGGCTGGCTATTTTGAAGGACTCACCTTGAAAGCAACCTGAGCCAGTCTCCGGGACGCCCAACACAGACGGCAGGGAAACATAGAGAGAAGGGGGAAGCCTGTAGACCCCTGGCTGGGTCCTTCCAACTGAGTCTCAAGGGAGGTCCCAGCTCTAGGGCACCAGCTGAACCCAATCCCATCAGGAGCCCTCAGAGCTACTGAAAGGAGAGAAATCTTAGGGCTTATAATCAGAGAGATGCAAATCAAAACAACTTTGAGGTATCACCTCACACCTAGCAGATTGTTCAACATGACAGCAAAGGAAAGTAATGAATGCTGAAGGGGATGTGGCAAAGTAGGGACATTAATGCATTGCTGGTGGAGTTGTGAATTGATCCAACCATTCTGGAGAGCAATTTGGAACTATGCCCAAAGGGCGACAAAAGATTGTCTGCCCTTTAAAGGATCCAGCCATAGCACTGCTGGGATTGTACCCCAAAGAGATAATAAGGAAAAAGACTTGTGCAAGAATATTCATAGCTGCGCTCTTTGTGGTAGCCAAAAATTGGAAAATGAGGGGATGCCCTTCAATTGGAGAATGGCTGAACAAATTGTGGTATATGTTGGTGATGGAATACTATTGTGCTCAAAGGAATAATAAAGTGGAGGAATTCCATGGAGACTGGAACAACCTCCAGGAAGTGATGCAGAGTGAGAGGAGCAGAACCAGGAGAACATTGTACACAGAGACTGACACATTGTGGCACAAGAGAACGTAATGGACTTCTCCAGTAATGGCTTTACAAAGCCATCTATGAGAAAAAAAAACACTATCCTCAAGCAGAGGACAAACTGAGGGAGTAAAAACACCAATGAAAAGCAACTGCTTGAATACAGAGGTTGAAGAGACATGATCGAGGAGAGAAGCTAAATGAGCGCCCTAATGCAAATACCAACAACAAGGAAATGGGTTCAGAGCAAGGACACATGGGATACCCAGAGGAATCGCATCGGCTAGGGAAGGAGTGGGGGTGGGGTGGGGGGAGGAAAAGAAAATGATCCGTTTCCAATGAACAATGTATGAAAATGACCAAATAAAATAATGTTTAAAAAAATTAAAAACAAAAAAACAAAAAAATGTGGATGATATTGTTTGACTTGACTACCTAGCCGAGCTGCTATGATATCCAAATGAAATAATTTATGCAAAATGCCATATAAAAAAATCTAAGATGTTTTTCTTGTTATTACCTGTTTATCAAGAAGTCTGATTTTCCAGTATGTATAATTTATAACAATTTATATAATTTACTATAGTTTATTATGCTATATTTATACAATTTATAATAATAGCTAACATTTTTATATCACTTTAAAGTTTACAAAGCACATTTACAAATATCTCATTTGAGCTTCACAACAACTTTGGGAGGTAGGTGCTGTTATTATTCCCATTTTACAGATTGGGAAACTGAAACAGACAGAATTTAAGTCATTTCCTCAGTCACACAGTTAGTCAGTGTCTGAGTCTGGATTTGAACTCTACACTTCGAACTCCAGGTTTAGGACTCTATCCACAGCATCACCTACCTGCCTCATGGTGCCAGCAACCCAAGACAGTTTAGACAAGGCCAGTCCTGCTTTCTTTAGATGGTGACTGTTAATACCTGATATAGCTTAAATAGGATATTATAGAGAGAAAGAATCCCACTGTCTGCTTAAACTGGGCTTATATTATACCTTCATGAGATCACTATATAGGTTAGGTCTGCCTGGTTCTTTAATTTCAAAGATCTAGAAACTCATTTTAATTTATCCATCCATACATACATTCTTCCATCCATCCATCCATCCATCCATCCATCCATCCATCCATCCATCCATCCAAAGGTTCTGTGGGACTAATTTATACTAAGGCAAACTCTAAGAAAGGAGCAAGTTGGTGGCACAGTGTTGGGTCTGAAGTCAGGAAGACCTGAGTTCAAATCTGGCCCCAGACACTTACTAACTGTGTGACCCTGGGCAAGCCATTTAACCCTGTTTGCCTCAGTTTCATCATCTGTAAAATGAGCTGAAGAAGGAAATATCAAAACCCTCCAGTAATCATGCCAAGAAAACCCCCAAAAAAGTCATGAAGAGTCAGACAAGACTGAAACAAATGAACAGTATAAACAAAAACTAAAAGAGAATGACTTAAAAATTGAAATGCTAATACATACAGTAGAACATTCTACAAATAGCTATATACCTCTTTTCTAGTATTAGGGCAGCAGGGAAACTGAGTTACTAATCAGAACATAGCCTGGCGAACATAGAATAAGACTAAAGTGAATAGAATCTTTTTATGTATAAGTTCCTTAAAGGCAGGGACTTAGTTGGTTTTTTAACATCTATGTAAACACAGCAGTTCCCTACAATATTTCTTATCTTTTATTATTTATTATTATCTATTATTAATTCTGTCTTTGAAGCTCTTCCTTGGGGGGAAAGATTTCCTCAGAAACTATATATTTTCTAAGATTATAATTTATCTTAACCTGAGTTATATTTTCAATTGTTTTATAAATAGAAATATTAACAGCAATACATTTACAAAGCATCCCTTAGAGTTAAGCTCTTATGCTCTCCTCAGATTTTTATTAGCCTAAATTTCACTTGTGTAACATTTGTATTACACGAAATAGATATTTTCTTAATGTGATACACAGGCTTTAGCCCTTTTGTCTTTTAAAAATTAATCCTTTTTTATGGCAGCATAATAATATTTGTCTAAGTTTCTTAGCAGTAATATTTGATTGTAATATTTTATGTACTAAGTATGCATATATATTATAAAGGTTTTGTTTTAATTTTTTTGAAAAATGGAGAAAGAGAAAATAGATTTTTGTTAATTAAAAAATTAAATTAAATTTAGAAAAATAATACTGCTGGTGATAGTAAAAAATGATCAAGGCAGATTTTTACCCATTATAACTGCTTTAATTATGGTCCTTTCTCTTCCTAATGTTACTACGTAGGCCAAAGTTGGCCTAGAATTCTCTCAGTTTAGAGTACCACTGGTTTCAAATCCTATTCATTAGCAACCCTGCTTCAGGAGGATAGATTGTCTACACACTGTCATTGAACTTGTGACTATTACATTGCCCATGGAAAATGGGAAGTACCCTCTCCCTGGCCCTCACTTTCTGTCCTTGATTAGCTTCTCAACCATAAATCATTCATTCATTGTAGGAACTGTTCTTCCCACCCCTAAATCTCAAACAAGGAGCTTGAATAGCTTTTCTAAAAACTACTTTTGCTCCTTAGCTTTGTTGCCTATACTCTGAAATGAGGTGCGCAGTGAGAATCTTAATTCTTTTCCTCATGAATGCTGTATTTATTGGTAAAATTCCAGAGGATTAAAGTTTTAGAAAAAATCAGGAATATTATAAGCATTCTACAATCTGATATCATAGACCTGTTAGATATCCTACAGAAGATATGAAGATGTGACCAAGAATTCTATGTGAATGAGTTAGTTACAATCCCCCTGCTGGAGAGAGTACCCATGTATATCAGATCACAGAGCTATTAATAATCATCATAGACCACAAATTTTTTACAGTCATAATAAAGGAAACTTGCTTTCCTAATTTGGATGAAGGTCATGTGTGATATCAATCTAACAATTCATTAATTATTATTATGGTGATAAGAGGTATATCAATAACTATTAACCTGAATACCTATTTTCCCATCTCCAAAAAAAACTTTTTGAGAATCTATTGTTAGGGTCCAAGTTGCAGACTACCCAAGGAGCATACGAAGACAATGCAATTCAAGCAAGGGAAAGCCTTTATTACTAGCACGCTATCACTAATATGCTAGGGGAAAGCTCAGCAAAGGAGTTCCGTTCTGCCAGAGTTGGGACCCTACATATATACCTCACAATGTTGCTCAATCTGGATTATTATTCAAACCCTTGTAAACCTTAAAATTTCTTAGACTTATAAATGTTGGAAATTTCACCATTGGGAAATTTCATACTTGAAAAATTTCCTATTGAGAGTGGGAACTCTATTGGAATGTGAACCCCATTGGCATGGGAGGTTCCTCCTCCTCCCTTCTTAAGATTACTTTAGGACAGAAACCTTTTGTTGAACAATGGAAAGGGCTTTGACCTATGCTTAAGCATAGAACAGGAATTTCTTTGAGTCATGATTGATTTTAGAATTGATACAATAGAGATACTTGGAATGACAGAACCAGGTCTTGGAAATTACAATATCCACCCTACTCAGTCCTAACAGGATTTAGGAAGGGCTGCAGCATAGATCAAAATTTAATTATTCCAATCTCTACCCTACTCAGGGTAACAGGATTTAGGAAGGGCTGTAGCAAAGGATCAAGATTTAATTATTTGAGAATATGACCTTCAACATACATGTGCAAAGCCACAGACCTCTGGGCAGTCCTGGGTTAAGGTAGAGCCACCATTGGCACAGGGAAGACATGGACAGTGATTGGTAGATGTGAGAGCTGAGGGGAGGGAACTTGGATGGTTTCCTTAAAGAGAGAGGGGTCTGAGGCCTGAGGGGGGGTTGGTTGGTGTGACAAGGAAATCACTTTAAAAGACTGATATATATTAATTTAAGGTCACCAAGGAATTCAGCTATGTAATTCCTAAATGAAAACTCAAGTCAGCCATCAACCTTTTATAGAGTTTAATTACAAACAGGAGGAAGAAAGGTATTAGTGATAGAGAGAGAGAGGGAGAGAGAAAGGGGAGAGAAGGGAATAGGGCTTAAATACCCCTTCTGTTTAGGCTGGGCCAAAAGGCCCAAGCCCTTAGATAGCTGAGGCAAAGAAAGGAGATCAGTCCCTATTACTCACGTGACCAAATTGGAGAAACAGTCTCAGCGGCCTCCACCTCCAGCTTCCTTCAGAGCAGCACAACCTCTCAGAGTCAAAAAACTCTCCAACCAACAACCACTGTCCTCAGACCCCTCTATCTTTAAGGAAACCATCCAAGTTCCCTCCCCTCAGTTCTCACATCTACCAATCACTGTCCATCATTTTCCCTGTGCCAATGGTGGCTCTAGCTTAACCCAGGACCGCCCAGAGGTCTGTGGCTTTGCACATGTCTGTTGAAGGTCATATTCTCAAATAATTAAATCTTGATCTTTTGCTACTGCCCTTCCTAAATCCTGTTACACTGAGTAGGGTAGAGATTGTAATAATTAAATTTTGATCTATGCTGCAGCCCTTCCTAAATCCTGTTAGGACTGAGTAGGGTGGATATTGCAATTTCCAAGACCTGGTTCTGTCATTCCAAGTATCTCCATTGTATCAATTCTAAAATCAATCATGACTCAAAGAAATTCCTGTTCTATGCTTAAGCATAGGTCAAAGCCCTTTCCATTGTTCAACAAAAGGTTTCTGTCCTAAAGTAATCTTAAGAAGGGAGGAGGAGGAACCTCCCATGCCAATGGGGTTCACATTCCAATAGAGTTCCCACTCTCAATAGGAAATTTTTCAAGTATGAAATTTCCCAATGGTGAAATTTCCAACATTTATAAGTCTAAGAAATTTTAAGGTTTACAATCCCCCCTGATGATCATTGGGAGACTAGTCTCCCCATTGATCATTTAACATAATCATTTTGTAGTTCTAAATTCACTTCTAACTAAAGATATATACAATATTCATTGGAGAGGTTTTGACTCTGAGAGGTTGTGCTTGCTCTGAAGGAAGCTGGAGGTGGAGGCCCCTGAGACTGTTTTTCCATTTTGGTCACATGAGTAATAGGGATTGATCTCCTTTCTTTGCCCCAGCTATCTAAGGGCTTGGGCCTTTTGGCCCAGCCTAAACAGAAGGGGTATTTAAGCCCTATTCCCTTTTCTCCCCTTTCTCTCTCCCTCTCTCTCTCTATCACTAATACCTTTCTTCCTCCTGTTTGTAATTAAACTCCATAAAAGGTTGACTGCTGACTTGAGTTTTCATTTAGGAATTACATAGCTGAATTCCTTGGCGACCTTAAATTAATATATATCAGTCTTTTAAAGTGATTTCCTTGTCACACCCTGGAGCACCTTATGGCCAGTTATTTTGCTGAAATGTTGCAACTGGTATTGCAAAGTCCTGAAACACCCTGTGGTCAGCTATTTCGCTGAAATGTTGCAACTGGACAGCATAGCTGGAGGATGTATTTATCAGATGTGTTGGAGATCCTGTGCCCTTTTTCCTTTACTTCATTCCCCACTTCTTTTCAAGGACCACCATGAGGAATCATCCTCATGGGAAAGGCTTCATCACATGGGGAACCCTCTTCTGTAGCCACAGGTAGATATTGTTGTCTGAGAACCATGAGCTGAACTGTATTAATTCGGTCTTTAACAAACTGGACTAACCAGTTCAAAATGCAGGGGCCAAAGGTGAGAAGGAGGACGAGAAGGACTAAGGGTCCGACAAGGGTAGAGATAAGAGTTGTGAGCCGAGGGGAATACTGAAATAACTGCTGATACTACAGCTGGCCTGCTGCCCAAACCCTTTCCCTGGAATCTAGGCTCTTTTGGGGCTCTGCTACTGACTCTCTCACAATGCCAGTGTGGTCTGAGTAGAAGCAACACTCCTCCCAAAAGGGCAGTACAAAGACCACCCTGCTGGAGGAATAGAAGATCTGGCCCTCTCCAATTAAGACCTTTGAGTCTATGGAGTCTTTAGCATCATAGGAGGTCAAACCTGAGGACCCGCACAACCATTGGGTGCCTTCGGATGGGAGAAGGAATTTACTGTTGCTAGGAGTCATGAAGATGTAAGGGAGCAAAGGAATTTCCCTGACAATAGTCAGCTCGAGTTTCTTGGGGTACAATGCCCATGTCCTCTCCCCTCTCTCCAAATATCTAAGGGAAAAGGGCCGATGGTCTCAGTTTTCTGTAGCTTCTTCAGAGCTTAGAATGGTTATAGAGTTGTCCCTGCCTCTTGTTAGGAGAGAGAGGTATTGACTATAGGCAATATCCAGGGCTTCAGGCTAGAATGGTTGCCACGGTTACAAATGCATACAAATACCTATCCCACAGGGGAACAGCCAAAACTTGAACAGGGAGGGGAAGGCTGCAGATACCAGGTCCTTAGGGGCATGTCCTCAGTTAATGCCTGGGTCCTAGGTAGGTGGGATGTCCAGCTACTGCTTTCCCCAATTGGCAGACAGGTCACAAGGGGGAGAGTCAGCCCTTAAGATAGAAGTGTAGAAACCAGGACTGGGGTAAACATTAGAACACCAAATAGAAACAGAAAATTAGTACAACAGTAATTGGCATTTGCATTTGGGTATCTTAGCCAACAGACTCCATCATCAGAAATCATCTTCTGTCAGGAATAGATCCCTTTAGGAAATCAGATTCCTGAGTTTTTTGAATAGCTGGTATGTGATGTCTCTGTTAAAGAATATCCTTTAGCAAAGTACATATTAAATATAAACATTTATAAAAACTTGAGTAACAGTATCTACAGATGTATTCTTTTACCCCAGATTCTGGGGGAAATTCAAGAAAGCTTTGAGCTATATTTCCAAGCTTAAGATCCAAACTTTAACTGTGGTAAATTAAGGCTGCAAATACAAGCCATCTATGAATAAACTTCACCTACTTCTCAAAGTATGTTCCCTAACAATTTGAGAATGTTCAATTATTAACCTAATAGGTTGTTTGGGGAAATGGAAACTTTAATTTTCCAATTTGTATTATGTGCTGATTATGGGAATGTCATGAAGGAAGAAGACCCAAAAGGGAAAATATCACCTCAAGTCACAAAGGACACAGTGAGTGGCTTTGTGTACCAAGCAAGGCTGTCACTGCCATTATTGTCTCACTCAAGGATTAGCAGCCCAGATGGTCAGGAAAGTCCAGTCCAAGGTGAGCCTTGGCTTGCCTTCTCTAACCATCCTAGGACTTTCTCTCTCCTTAGAGTACTTTGTCGCCATTGGATCCCAGAAGCCTTCTTTTTTTCCTTACAGGACAAGTCTCACCCATTACAACTCAGAGAAATTCTGCTTATCAGCAGACAAGAAACCAATCTCCATTCACCCCCAAACAAGCCTTTTATATCCCCACAAGACTGATCACTCAATTATTCTTATGTATTTTGTCAATAATTTACATATCACACTTCCTCAGTTGATTCACTTTGCTCACCTCTCAAGAATTGTCACGGGACCTGGAAAAAGAGCTTCCCTTGTCATGGTGGTCCTCAGGGGGTCATACGGATGAGCCCCCAAATGTTAGGGTCTGAGTTGCAGACCACCCAAGGAGCACACGAAGACAATGCAATTCAAGCAAGGGAAAGCCTTTATTACTAGTACGCTATCACTAACATGCTAGGGGAAAGCTCAGCAAAGTAGTTCCATTCTGCCAGAGTTGGGACCCTACATATATACCTCACAATGTTGCTCAATCTGGATAATTATTCAAACCCTGGAGCACCTTATGGCCAGTTATTTTGCTGAAATGTTGCAACTGGTATTGCAAAGTCCTGAAACACCCTGTGGTCAGCTATTTCGCTGAAATGTTGCAACTGGACAGCATAGCTGGAGGATGTGTTTATCAGATGTGCTGGAGGTCCTGTGTCCTTTTTCCTTTACTTCACTATACCCATATCCAGATCATCTTTTATGAAGGTTTGATGGTTTAAGAAGAGAAAAAAATGGGTTTCACAAATGATGTTGTGTAGCAGAACAAATCTTTAAATTTATCAAAGTATATAGAAATTAGAGAATACCACTATGCTTATTATTTTTTATAATAAAAAGTATTTGATTCAGAAACACAAAACATAACCTTTTCTGTAGCCAGTTTTCTCCTAGGCATGTGTCAAAATAATATAACTTTCCTTGAAATAAAGCAATTTAGAATTATGCAAATTAAGTAGTTAAAATGTTCATACCCTTTGACCTATAGACATCACTGTCAGGCTGTGTGCCAGGTACTGTGCTAGGCTCTAGAGATAAGAAGAAAGGCAAAAGACAGTCTTTATTCTCAAGAGGGTCACAGTCTAATGATGGAGACAACATACAAAGCAATGATTCTATCTTCACTTTGCTTCTCCTGTCCTATCTGGTTTCAACTCCAAATGAAGAATACCAGATATCTCTCTATCTCTCTATCTCTCTATCTCTCTATCTATCTGTGTGACTATCTATCTACCTATCTATCTATCGATATAGATGTAGACAGATATAATTCTGACACTTTCCTTTTATCATTTCTTGAAATATGGTTCCCAGGGTTTTTTGTTTGGCCATTTTTTCAGAGATTACAGTGGTTCTTAAATTACTACTCATTGCCCTGGCTCCCAGATTTGCTGTTTTGGATTGTAGATTCCTTGAATGTTTCATCTTTTCAGATTTTTGACTTTGTTCTAATTATTTCTTCTTGTGTCATTGAATTGCTGGATTATTTGTATCATTCTATTGTTCACTACTTAGATAAAATTTTATGTTTAATATAAGAAACTGTTTATTTTTTAAAGATTTTCTTTATATATTTTAAAGTATTTTTCCATGGTTATATGAGTTGTGTTCTCTCCCTTCCCTCTTCCTTCCCCACTCCTGGAGCTGACAAGCAATTCCATTGGGTTTACATGTATTATCACTCAATACCTATTTCCATATTGTTCATTTTTGTAATATAGTAATCTTTTAAAACCAAAACCCCAAAACCTATACCCATATAAATAAGTGATAAATCATGTTTTTCTTCTGCATGAAACTGTTTATTATCTTTACAATATTTTCCTTGAGAGTTCTGATTTAATGTTTTTACCTCTTGCTTCATATTCTCCATTCATTCTTAAAATTGCCAATCCATTTTTTGTATGTATGATACAAATAATATCTAATATATGCATATGACTTTAGGACTTGCAAATCATTGTCATACCAAACTATCAAAAACTCTTTTATAGAGCTATAAAAAATAGTAAAATTTATCTGAAAGAATAAAAGATCAATAATATCAAGGGAATTAATGAAAAAATGAGTAAGAAGGTAGCCTAGCCATACCAGATGTCAAACAGAATTATAAAGCTATAATTATCAAATCAACCTGGCACTGGCTAAGAAATAGAGTAGTGGATCAGTGGAAGAGATTAGATACACAATATATAGCAGTAAATGACCATAGTCATATAGTATTTGACAAACCCAAAGATCTAAGCTTTTGGAACAAGAACCAATTATTTGACAAAAACTGCTGGAAAAACTAGAAAGTAGTAAGGCAGAAACTAGTCCTAGACCAACATTTCACATTGTACACCAAGATAAGGCCAAAATTTATACATAATTTAGACTTAAAGAATTATATCATAAAGAAATGAGGAGAGCATGGAATAAGTTACCCGTGAGATCTGTGAATAAGGAAAAATTTTATTACCAAACTAGAAACAGAAAGCATTATGAGCTATAATGGATGTTATATGCAATTATGTTATACTCAATGTTATACTCAAAAATATTTTTGCATAAGCAAAACCAATGTAACCAAGATTAAAAGGAAAACAAAACTGGGAGAAAACAATTTTATACTATATTTCTCTGATAAAGGTCTACTTTCCCAATATATAGAGAATTAATTCAAATTTATAAGAATACAAGTCATTCCTCAATTTGATAAACAAAGAAGTAATTTTCAGATAAATAAATCAAAACTGTCTATACTCAGATGGGAAAATGCTCTTAATCATTATTGATTAGAGAAAGGCAAATTAAAACATCTCTAAGGTACCACCTCACACCAATGAGAAATATGACAGAAAAGGAAAATGATCAATGTTGGAGGATGTGGGAAAACTGGGACTCTAATGCATTGTTAGTAGAGTTATGAACCAATCAACCATTTTGAAGAACAATATAGAACGGTGCCCAGAAAATTTGGAATTATGACCAAAGGGTTTTAAAAGACTGCTTGCCCTTTGATCCAGCCATACCACTACTAAGTTTGTACCCTAAAGAGATAATAGGAAAAAATACGTGTACAAAATATTCATAGCTGCACTCTTTGTTGTGGCAAAAAATTGGAAAACAAGGGGATGCCCTTCAATTGGGGAATGGCTGAAGAAATTGTGGTATATGTTGTTGATGGAATACTATTGTGCTAAAAGAAATAATGAACTGGAGGAATTTCATGTGAACTGGAAAGACCTCTAGGAATTGATGCAGAGCAAAAGGAGTAGAACCAGAATCTTGTACATAAAGACTGATACAATCGAACGTAATGGACTTCTTCGCCAGCAGCAATACAATGATCCAGGATGATTCTGAGGGACTTAGGAGAAAGAACACTATCCATATCCAGAGAAAGAATTGTGAGAGTAGGAACACAGAAGAAAAACATTTGCTTGATCACATGGTTTGATGGGGATATGATTGGGGATGAAAACTCTAAATGATCACTCTATTGCAAATATTCATTATATGGAAATAGGTCTTGATCAATGATTCATGTAAAATCCAGTTGAATTGCTCATTGGCTACAGGAGGGGGTATGGGAAGGAACCAGGGGAGGGAAAGAACATGAATCATGTAACCATGGGAAAATAGTCTAAATTAATTAAAAAAGAACTATGGCCAGAGAGCTATAAAATTGGGTATACCTTTCTTTTTTTTTTAACATTATTTTATTTGGTCATTTCCAAACATTATTCATTGGAGACAAAGATCATTTTCTTTTCCTCCCCTCTCCACCTCCCACCACCTCTCCCATAGCCGACGCGCGATTCCACTGGGTATCACATGTGTTCTTGATTTGAACCCATTTCCATGTTGTGGGTATTTGCATTAGAGTGTTCATTTAGAGTCTCTCCTCAGTCATATCCCCTCAACCCCTTTAGTCAAGCAGTTGTTTTTCTTCTGTGTTTCTACTTCCACAGCTTGTCCTCTGTTTGTGGATAGTGTTTTTTTTCTCCTAGATGCCTGCAGATTGTTCAGGGACATTGCATTGATACTAATGGAGAATTCCATTATGTTCGATTGTACCACAGTGTATCAGTCTCTGTGTACAATGTTTTCCTGGTTCTGAGGGTATACCTTTCAATCAAGCAATGCCTTTACTAAGACTATATCCCAAAAGATAAAAAAAAAATGGAGGAAAGGGACAAATTTGTAGAAAAATATTTATGACAGCTCTTTCTGTAGGGTGGGAACTGGAATTGGAAGTTGAGGGAATGGCTGAACAAATGGCATGTGACTTTAATGGAATATTATTGTACTATAAGAAATGATGAACAGGAGGATTTCAGAAAAACCTGGAAAGACTTACATGAACTGATGCAAAGTGAATTGAGAGGAACTAAAAGAACATTGTACACAGTAGCAATGGAACTGTACAATGATCAACTGTGAATGATTTAGTTAGTCACAGCAATACAATGATTCAAGACAATTCCAAAGGTCTCGTGTTGAAAAATGCTCTCCACCCCTAAAGAAAGAACTGATATATTTTGAATGCAGATCAAAGCATACTGTGTTTCACTTTATTTTATTTGTAGTTTTTTATGTCTTTTTTACAACATACCAATATGAAAATATGTTTTGCATGAATACACAAATATACTCTAGATAAAATTGTTTACTGTCTAAGGGAGCAGGTGGGGAAGGGTAGGAGGGAGAAAGGCAGTGAAGGTGAGGAGGGAGGGAATTTGGAATTCAAAATATTAGAAAATGAATGTTTGAAATTGACTTTACATGTAATTGGGAAAATATATTTAAAATATTTGCAAAGCATTTTACATATGTTAACTCATTTGATCCTCACAACAATCCTGGGAGGCATGTGTTAATATTACCTCAATTTTACAGATGAGGAAACTGAGGCTGATAGAGGTTAAATGACTGCCTAGGGTTACCCATTTAGTAAGTAAGTAAGCCTTTAGCAAGGTAGAATTTGAACTCAGATCTTCCCATCTCCAAATCCTGTTCTATATCCACGTCACCCCTTAGTTGCCCACCAGTCTACTCATCTATCTGTATTTACTGTTTTTTTACTTTCATCTTCTTGATTTAGTTCTTGAGTTTATCATAATCTATGATTTTAAAAATTGAATTCATTTTCTCCCATTGACTCATGCCTTCCACTTCATATTCTAGATTGGGATTTTTTTAACCGGAGTTGGACTCTTATCCATTCCCTCACTTTGCAATGAGATAGCTAATCCAAGGTATTGTCCCTGCTTCAAAATGGATACTGCCCTTATTGTTCTGTAACAGCTATGCATATAAATGGAATGACTATATCTCTCCCTGACTTCTTCTGCAACTCTGTTCCAGTACTCTCCCTTCATCATTGCCTTTTGCCTCTGTTTCCACATGATCCACTGTGTTCATTGACCTCTGCCTGGTCTCCATCTCTTTATGCAGTTACCGGCTACTAGTTAGTGTTGTCCTCTGGTCAAACCCTGACAGAAATAAAAGAAGTCACCTCAGATATTGCTGGCTTCAGGCTTCATGGAGGACCTCCTCTGGGCTTTTCATTCATAGCTTCTCCACCAGGTCTGGACACCAGATTCCACTGGCTTCAGGCCCTGTTTACTGATGATTTTGCTGTCATCAAATTTCCCCAAATGACCACTGACCAGAAAGCTTTCACCCTTCTGGCTGTCTTCTTGTGTAATCTTAGACTACAGAAGGAGGAGCTCACGCATGTTCCTCTTTGGTCTATTATTAAATCTTTGCTTCATCTGTCACTCTTATTCATCTTTGCTGGGATTACCCTTAGGAGAACTTGAATTAACTGGAATCTTTCCTGCTGGAATCTTGGCTGGTGCTTTCCCCTTTTAGCTACTCACATAACCACCATCCTAGTTCATACCTGTATCATCTTTCACCTGAACTATTGTAAGAGATTCCTGGTTGGTTCTCCTGCCTCCAAGTTCTACTTTCTCCAGTCTTTATCCCCTCAAAGTCATCCTCCATGTAACTTCCAAATGAATATTCTTAGAACATAACTCTGAGAAAGTCATTTCCTTGCTTAGACACGTTGGCTTCTCTACTACACATGAGATAAAATATGAACTTTATCTAGTATTTAAAGCCCTTTGCAAGAAGGAATTGGTTCGTATTTCCAGACTAATAAGATATTTTCTTCACATACTCTATGTTCCAAACAGAATGATTAGCCTACTTATTGTTTCTGTTCATAACACTTCATCTCCTGTCTCCATGCCTTTGAATAATTTCTCCTTACTTCAACCCTCATGACTGGAATGTTCTCTTTTACTTTTGCTTCTTAGAATACTGAGGGTCCTTCAAAGATAACTCCAGTGAGGCAGCTGGGTGGTAGAGTAGAGAGAGCTATGGGTCTGGAGTCAAGAATACCTGAGTTCAAATGCATTTTCATATACCTACCCTGTGATCTTGGGCAAGTCATTTAACCTCTGTGTTCCTTGGTTTCTCCTTCTGTAAAAAAAGGATTGTAATAGCCCCTAAATCACAGGGCCATTGTGAAAACCAAATGAGATGGTATGTGTAAAATGCTTAGCAT
Source organism: Monodelphis domestica (assembly GCF_027887165.1). NCBI lineage: Eukaryota > Metazoa > Chordata > Mammalia > Didelphimorphia > Didelphidae > Monodelphis > Monodelphis domestica. The sequence goes on along the minus strand of NC_077227.1, from coordinate 598,237,381 downwards.
AGTATCTGGCACATTTTAGGTATTTCCTTCCTTCCAGTGTTATCCCTTAGAGGAATAATTTTCTTTCCCTCAAATGAGTATTCAACTCCCTTCCCTACTCAAAGAAATTTCTTTTCCATTTACTTTGAAAATATCTATATGTATGTATGTATGTATATCTATAGCCTTATCTTCTGCCTAGAATCATTTCAAAGACAGAAGAGCAGCAAGGGTTAGGTAATTAAGGTTTAGTGACTTGCCCAGGGTCACATAGCTAGGAATTGTCTGAGGCTGTATTTAAATTCAAGGCCTCCTGACTCCAGGCCTGGCACTCTTATCTATTGTGCAACCTAGTTGCCCCTGAATACATTTTGATTATACTTACTGAGTACTTGTTCTTCTCCCTCCCTTAGAATGTAAACTCCTTGAGGGCAGAGATTGCTTCATTTTTGTCTTTGTAAACTCAGTGTGTCTAGCATCCTACCTGATGATACATAGTCAATATATGCTTGTTGAGTTGTACAGAACATCAATATTCTTGAAAAAAATGAAGCCAGAAGGCAAAAAGAAATTGCAAGTAGATGGATTTTGGTTCAAAGCCAACATATATTGCAATGTATACCACCTGTGACTTCAATTTGAAGGTTAAAGCAAGAGAATATGCCAAAAGATATATTGGAAACTTTTGCTTGGGCTTGAAGAACATGATTCCAAAGACTTCTCTACTCAGAAGATTGGACCCAGGACTAATCAGAGAGTTAAAAATCCAAGATGGCAGTCACTAAACATTTTACACATACACACACACACACACACACACACACACATCCCTAAACTGACTATATCTTGACAGAAAGTAAATGATTAGTAATAAATGTGGGAGGAATTCAGATCATTCATTTTTGTGCAGTCAAAACATTGACTAGTTAAAAGCAGGAGTTAAAATCAATATTAGACTAAAAGAATGGCTCATGATTAAAGGATGACACTGAACACTTGCTTTATCATTAGCCTGTCTTGTTCAAATGAGCTGTTGATGCCAAGAATTTAGGAAATGGAGAAAGGAAATGACACTAAACATGATTATCACAATTTCTGTAGAATTTTAAATGGTATCAAAGAGGGACAACAAAGAGGTGACCCCTGAGAAGAGAAATCCCAAGACTAGGCTTTTGGTGCTCAAGAGATCATAGCAACTGGGGCCCTAATAGATTTCCTACAGAAGTACATACTATAGGCAAACATCTGTGTACTCTTGACCCAAGAGAGTAGTTTGTAGTCAGTGTTCATGAACCTCAAATCCTTTATGGATGAGAGAGGAATTATGAACTTCATGGGTAGTATGATGTGATAAAAAATGCCATCTGCCTTCCAAGAAAGAACTGATGGAGTCTGAATGCAGACAGAAACATATTGTATTTCACTTTCTACTTTTCCTTCTTTTTTTATTAAAGACCTCTTCCACAAAATGACTAATATGGAAAAATGTTTTGTATGATCACATATGTAAAATCAAGTCACATAAATACCGTTTGCATCATTTTCCTTATCCATAAAATGAGCTGGGGAAGGTTATCTTTGCCAAGAAAATCCCAAGCGGGCTCACAAAGAGTCAAACATGACTGAAGAACAAAAATTTGTTTCAAGGATTTTTTCTCTTTATTTCTTTCCATTTTTAATTATGTGGAGGTTAGTGATTGTAAAGAGAGATAGGGGAAGAGAGAAAAGAAGGGGAGAAGGAGATGGAAAGGGACAGCCATTGAAATGTTTTTTTAACATGCACAGAAGGAAGTTCAGAGGGAAGCATAGACAAGCAGGACCATTTTGAAAGTAATGTATAGAATTACTAGATAACCTTTTTAAAAAGCAAATACGAAGTGGAGATTCATGGTTTCATATAGATTCCTCTTTTATGTTCTAATATATATTACATACATAAGCATTCTTTTAATTGTCTTAAGTTCAGAGTTTAAAATAATTAAAAGAAAACAAAACAAAAAAGCTTCTGCAGGTTTATAATCCTATTCCTAACCTTAGTATTGAATTTCCTTGCTTTAAGTTCTTCTATTGTGTTTCTCTTATTGTTAATGAGACTGAATTTTTTTTCATGTGATCATTAGTGACATTTTTGTATAGTTCTATATATGTTATATTTTATTGTTTAATTAAATTTTTTTCTTATGTATTTTAGATATTAAAGTTTTCTGTCATCATTAAACAGTCAGTCTTCTGCATATAGTTCTTCACAACAGACTGAATCTTTTTAGCCTCACATTTGACTGAGAGGTGCAAAGAATACAAAAGCCTGCTGTTTGTTTAATTATAAAAACACATTCCTCTTAGTAAAGCAAAACAGCCTTTAAAATTTCTCTTGCATATGTTAAGCTTGTGCAAGATTCCTAAATAAATGCAAACATGGATAACTTTATTCAACTGGCCTCAGATTAGTTTCAAGTGAAGGATAAAACAAAGTTTACCAAAGGTATTTGCAACTGACATGGAAGATGTTCTTGCACAGGACTGGAAGAGTTAATTACTTCTAGATGAACAGTCTTCCATATCTTCCATATGATCCATATCAGATTTTATTTATTGCTAGTTATATCAAAGCTCAGAATATTATAGAACTGTTCAATAAAATAATGATTTAAAAAAAAGAGATTGGTGTAGCAATTCATACAAGATAAATTAAATGGATGAAGATTGCCTGTGGTTTAGATTAGTAATCTCTAAACTCTTTTAGTAGCACACTGAAGTCAGTAAAAGAAAAAATGTTGAGGACACACTCATAACATGCATATAGACTTATTTAGAAATTGTATACAGGTACTGCTACACTGATAGTTACTTATATTACTATGGCCATCTAGTCTGCATTTTTAGCTGTAAGCCTGTTAGAAACTATTTTATTATTGAATTAAAACTATTTCTAAGTATCTTCTGCTTAGAGAAAGAAAGAATTCTAAAAGGTAGAAATCCATGGACCATTTGCAAACCTCCAGCACAAGTTCATTTGGTGTTACAGTTTCTAGCACTCTGAAAAAGTATAAACAATTCTCAATAAAATAGAACATAGTTACAGAGCCCAGGTGACAGTTCAGTTAAGTTTGCTCCATCAAATGGAATAATAAAAACTTGTAGCATACTCTAAAGAATAATTTTACTAATAGCGAGTTTAATAAACATCTATTAAGAGCCTACTATGTTCCAAGGGCAGCTAGGTGGCCCAGAGGATATAGGTCTGAAGTCAGATTCATTTTCCTGAATTCAAATGTGGCCTTAGGCATTTACTAACTATGTGGCCCTGTGCAAGTTACTTTACCCTGTTTGCCTCAGTTTCTTTATCAGTAAAACAAACTGGAGAAGGTATTGAAAAGCATTCCAGGATCTTTGCCAAGAAAACCCCAAATGGAGTCACAAAGAGTTGGAGATGACTAAAGCAACTGAACAACACTATTTCCCAGGTGTGGCTTGCTACTCTGAGGATACAAAGAAAGACAAAAGATAGTCCCAGCTATCAAGGAATTCACAGACTAAAATGGTAAATAAAGTGCAAACAACTATATAGAAACAAGCTGTGTACAAGATAAACACCCCCAACCCCACACAGACTTCCTAAACAATTCAATCCCTCTTTGATGACTCTTCAAAAATTCTTTTTTTCCCACTGGTCAAAGGTGGGACCAAAAGATACTACCACTAATTGAAGATACTTTTTCCTTCTAGTAATCTAGTCTAAATTTAGAGTTACAGAGAGCCCAGAAACTACTCCTAACTGCATTGGTTAAATGATTTGGACTATTGTTAAATACTGTTTACATGTGTCATATCATTATTTACAAAAGGGCTTGTTTGCATTCTTTGAATACCAATCTATTGGGGTTGGGGGACCTTTTCATTTTATATCTTTTTATAAATCCCTTGCATAATTGAGCTATCAAACCTTCACCAGAGAAATTTACTACAAAGATTTTTTTTTATTATCGAAGTAATGATTCTGTATTTTGTGCTTTAAATTCATCTGCCAAAATAAATTTTTGTTTAGTTAACATTATTCTACATCCAAGTATTTCTAGCTTAGAGAAATGTCCAAACTGGCATAATTCCCATCCCCCCCATGTCCTCAGACAATTCCCTTTATCTCTAGGTAGTTTGAGATGGGAATCTTGAACTAGGAAAAGGTCACAATATATTACAATATAATCTGAGATTAACATTGCTAAATAGTGATTATCACTTAATCTACAAACTCCTTGAACTTTTGGATTCCTTCCTCAAGGATTGAAAGAGCTCCTTCCTTGAGATATGTATTTTGATCCTTGAATGGAAAAGACTTGTCCTGCCCTTTGGTTGGTCACCAAATGATTAATCTAAGGTGACTAAATTACTTCAGGGGGTAGGGAAGTCAATGATTTTACTAGATGATTTAGTTTCTTTCCTTAATCCTTTTTGTCTTGCCTTTTCATACCTTTTTCTAAAGAGAAAAGTCTGAAAGAGGTTCTAGAGTAGAGAAATATTTATTTCTTAGTCATTTTCAGTTGAACCAGAAAGGAAGTTTTAAATATGCTTCCACAGTGGTAAACACATTACCTTCAATTCTAACTTTATTATATATATATATTTTTGCTTTTGTAGTTTTATGGAAACTGTTGAATGACATATATGAGTGCCTTATTTCATTCTAGTTTCTAGCACAATGTACCAGGAATTGGCCAGAGGCAGGTGTAACCCAGAACACATGGTAACAAAGAATTTTTTTTAAAAGGAATAGGGTTAGGAGGCAGCTGGATGGCTCGATTTATTGAGAGCTGGGCCTAAAGACAGAAGGTCCTAGTTTCAAATGTGGCCTCAGACACTTCTGAGCTGTATGACCCTGAGCAAGTCACTTAACCCCCATTGCTTAGCCCTTACCACTCCTCTGTGTTGGAACTAATACATAGTATTGAATCTAAGGTGGAAGATAAGGGTTTTTTAAAAAAGGAATAGGGTTAGATGGGAAGCTTTAGGTTCAAATCAATATTCAGCCACTTCCTAGCTGTGAGACCCTGGTCAAATCACTTAACTCCAGTTACCTATCCCTTATTGCTATTCTGTCTCGGAATTTGCATTCTTTGCATTCATTCTAAAACAGAAGGTAAGAGTTAAAAAAAAAATAAATAAATAAATAAATAAAAAGAGGGCTGAGAGTGAGAGGTAGAGTGGGGGAAATAGTTCAGAATTAACCAAACAAAAAATCAATTAATGCAGTATTATATACCCCATTGTCCCTTACTCCTAAAAAGGGAAGGAGGTACATTTTTATTCTCTTCCTGAGCCCAAGAGGATAGTATGCCTTTCAAAACTAGAAGTGAAAACATGGAAATCTAGAGATCCCCAGTTTATTTAGTTTGAGTGTAGAAACCCCAGGTTTTGACCTTGTCACAAGAGAGGTTTCCCCCTGAGGGAAGGTCCCTCTTCACCGGACAGTGAACTTCCTGGTAGTTGGATGGGAACAGCTAATCCCATCCAATATTAAGCATCCCTTTTGTCCCAATGGTTTCTCCCCCTAGGCTAAGGTCCATGACCAAGGTGACCCAGCCCTAGGCTGAGTCTTTCCCTTTTGTGTCCATTGTAGGGCCCCAGCCCCTCACTATTATTCCTGTCTGGAACTCTTCATTTTCCTTTCTTACTATTGTAAAGTCAATCAACTGTCCCTCTATTCCTAAACCCCCCAGGTCATCTAGAGTGGTATATGCTTTCCCCAAGTTCTTTTGTTCCTTCCTGAGTTGGTGGCACTCCCAGGGGCTGGTGACCAGGGCGTCTTGACTCTGTGCAGTCTTGGAAAGCAGCTCTGTTGTTGTATTAGTAGCGCTAACCCCTTTTCCCTTGATTAAAGAGTGATTTTTGACTATTTAATAGTTCTGTGTTTTTTCTAGTTGACAGAAGCAATGCAAAATAAAATATTTTAAGGATAAAACATAAGATTATCCATAGATAGGAGAAGGAGATAGGCAGCCAGTACTACAACTGGGCATTAAATTTTGTTCTAAATTTCTTGACAGCTAAGGTACAAAGGGAAATACATTTGACTCCATAGTTTTAGTTTTCTAATGAAGAAAAGCATATGCATTCTGACAGACATCTTATTTTCTGTTTCAATTCCCTGCCTACAAGAATGAGAAATATCTCTACTTATTTTAAGTAGGAAGCTGATAATAATAATTATAATAATGATAACACTATGTCAGCCTGGAGCCAACTCTTGATTATCATGAGAATTTTCCTGTTGATGATACTATCACTCTATTCAGCTATCCCAAAGGCCTCTGGACAGATGAGACTACAGAATCCTGAATAATCAACCTTCATTCAACAAGTATCTTTTGGGAAGGGGAAGAGAAAGGAATAAATATTTACATAGTGCCTACTATATACTAAGCATTGTGCTAAAGGGTTTTATAAATATTATCTCATTAGGGCCTTACAACAACTCTGCAAGGTTGGGGCTGTTATTATATCTATTTTACCATTGCATAAACTAGGCAAACAGAGATTAAATGATTTAAGCCCCACCCCCCCATGTCTGAGGCTGAATTTGAACTCAGATATTATTGACTCTAGATCAGGGGTCCCCAAACTGCGGCCCAAGGGCCACATGTGGCCCCCCTGAGGCCATTTATCCGTCTCCCATGTAAACCTCAAAATTTCTCAGACTTATGAATGTTAGGGGTTTCCCCCATTGGGGAATCTTCTACTTAAAAAAATTCCCTAGCAGATGGTGAGAACTCTACTTGAGTGTGGGGGCTCCTAGCTATGGGAGTGTCCCTGCTCCACCCTACTTAAGACTGCTTTAGGACAGAAAACTGTTTGCTAAACAATGAAAGTACTTTGATCCATGCTTATGGAAGGGACAGGAAGTTCTTTGAGTCATGACTGTTTTAGAATTGATACAATGGGATACTAAGTACCTATAAAGGTGGGGCAACTTGTAAACTACTTAAACCTAAAAGGGTGATACCTTATTCAGAGGTTTTTTCTAATGAAATTTGTCGACACAGCAGCATTTTTTCCTGACTTACTAAAGAGATTAAAACTACTCAGCTGTGAATTCAAAATGGGCGGTCCTTTAGAAACATCTACAGTGATTGGTAGATGTAAGGACTTAGGGGAGGTGACAGAGGAAATTTTGCCCTTAAAAATAAGAGCTTGGATCTCATTCAGGGATCTCAATTTCTGATTCTCATTCTGGAGGATCTCATTCTGAGAGACTCATTTCCTTGAGGACTGATGCTTGAGGGCTCTTTCCTTAGAGATAGATCTCTTTGAGAAGTGCTCTTGGAGGAAATCTCATTCTGAAGGAGCGCTCCTTGAGAAGCTCCTCTGAGGGGCTCTGTCCCTCTGGGGTAGGAGCTCTAGAGGCTCTTGAGAGAGGCCCTTTGAAACAATCTCTGGCTGGAAGACTCTTTGAGGAAGGACGCTGGCCTGGTGTTACTAGAATCCTTGTTTAGTCAGACCTTGTGGTGAGTGCTAAAAAACTGACTGATTTCTCTTTTAAGACTCAGGTCTAGGCCATATTGGCTTGAGGCCCTTCATACTTATTCCTTTCTTACTCTCTCTCTCTTTCTTTGATTACTCATTGTATTGTTAATTAAAATCTCTATAAAACCCAATTGACTTGGGTATTTGAATAATTGGGAATATTTCCCTGGCGACCACTTTATATTTGATTTTAAAACCCAAGACACTGTAGTGAAACATATTTCTGCAGTCAAATTTACTCACCCTCTCTTATATTTATCACAATTTATATCTTCCACTATTTTAATCACTACAGTTTAAGACCTCAACCATTTTAAATCTCACACCCACCGCCCTTCCTGAAGGGACACCTCTTTCATTGGTGGTCAGTGAGAGGAGCACTGTATGTGGCAGTGCTGCAAAGCTTGGCATCGTTTATGTACAGTACTACTTCCAGTGACATAATCCTTTGTGTGGCACCTTAGAACGAGGCTCTGTGCAAAGGATTATGTGGCTGCACGGTGGAAGATGTCAGCATAGTGAGCAGCAATCTGGGGGAAGAGATTCCGCACTGTTTATACTGCTGCCTGGTTAGGGTTAGGGTTAAGTTTTTATAGTTCAGCCTTCCAACATTCTGAGGGACAGTGAACTGACCCCCTGTGTAAAAAGTTTGGGGAGCCCTGCTCTAGATCCAGTGTTCTGTCTGTTCCACCTAGCTGCCACCTATTGTGTACTGACTAGGTGCTAAGTACTGTGTTAATTTCTGGAGCTACAGAGAAAGGCAAAGCACAGCCCTTGCCTTCAAGAAGCTCATATTCAGTATGGGAGACAACCCATGCCATAACTAGATATACAAAAGATATAGTAGCTGAGGGGATTGGGGAAAGTTTGTAGCGGAAGGTGAGACTTGAGCTGAATTTTGAAAGAAACCAGGAAAACTAAGAGGAAGAGATGAGATGTATTTCAGGCACAAAGGGCAGCCCAAGTAAAGGCATATAGATGGGAAATGAGGATATCATATACAATTAATAGCAAGTTGGCCATGTAGCTCGATCATGGAGTTTGTGGAGGGGAGTCAAGTAGAAGGAGCATGGAAATCGTGTAAACATGGAAAAATATAATAGATAGAGAGATAGATAGATAGATAGATAGATAGATAGATAGATAGATAGATAGAAAGTGATATAGACAGACAGATAGATAGATAGACAGATGGATAGATAGATGGATAGGTAGATAGAAAGATAGATATAGACAGACAGACAGATAGATAGGTACACAGATAGATGGATAGGTAGACAGACAGATAGATAGATAGATAGACAGACAGACAGACAGATAGACAGATAGATATAGACAGACAGACAGACAGACAGACAGATGGATAGATAGATGGATAGGTAGATAGAAAGATAGATAGATATAGACAGACAGATAGATAGATAGGTACACAGATAGATGGATAGGTAGACAGATAGATAGACAGACAGATAGATACATAGAGACAGACAGAAAGATAGATATAGACAGACAGACAGATGGATAGATAGATGGATAGGTAGATAGAAAGATAGATAGATATAGACAGACAGATAGATAGATAGGTACACAGATAGATGGATAGGTAGACAGATAGATAGACAGACAGAAAGATAGATAGATAGATAGATAGATAGATAGATAGATAGATAGATATAGACAGACAGACAGACAGATGGATAGATAGATAGATGGATAGGTAGATAGAAAGATAGATAGATATAGACAGACAGATAGATAGTGTGAGATTTAAAATAGTGAAGCCCATAAACTGTAGTGAGTTAAAATGGTAGAAGGTATAAATTGTGATAGATATAAGAGAGGGTGAGTAAATTTGACCGCAGAAAATATGTTTCACTACAGTGTCTTGGTTTTTTAATCAAATATAAGGTGGTCACCAGGGAAATATTCTCAATTATTTAAATACTCAAGTCAACTGGGTTTTATAGAGATTTTAATTAATACAAATGTGAAATTAAAGAAAAGAGAGAAAGAGAGAAAAAAGGAAATAAGTATGAAGGGCCTTAAGCCAACATGGCCTAGACCTGAGTCTTAAGAGCGAGAGATCAGTCAGTCAGTCTTTTAACACTCACCACAAAGTCTGCCTAAACAAGGATTCTAGTGACACCAGGCCAGCATCATCTCAGCTGCTTTCACCAGCTCCCTCCTCCATCTGAATGTTTCAGAATCAGTCCTTCCTCAATCTGAATGTTTCAGAATGAGTCCTCCTCAATCTGAATGTTTCAGAATGACCTCCAGCTCTTCTCTGAGCTCTTATTTTTAAGGGCAAAATCTCCTATGTCACCTCCTCTAAGTTCTTCCATCTACCAATCACTGTAGATGTTTTCCAAAAGACAGCCCATTTTGAATTCACAGCTGAGTAGATTAATCTCTTTAGTAAGTCAGGGAAAAAATGCTGCTGCGTCAACTAATTTCATTAAGAGAAAACCTCTGAGTAAGATTTCACCTTTTAGGTCTAAGTAGTTTACAAGTTGCTCCACCTTTATAGGCACCTAGCATCCCATTGTATCAATTCCAAAAACAGGCATGGCTCAAAGAACTCCTTTCCTTTATAAGTATGGTTTTCAAGTACTTTCATTGTTTAGCAAGGAGTTTTCTGCCCTAAAGCAGTCTTAAGTAGGGGTGGAGTAGGGATACTCCCATAGCAAGGAGTTTTCTCCCCTAAAGCAGTCCCAAGTAGGGATGGGATAGAGATCCTCCCATAGCAAGGAGTTTTCACATTCAAGTAGAGTTCTCACTATCTGGTAGGGAATTATTTCAAGTAGGGAATTGGAGGATTCCTCAATGTGGAGTAAAATATTTAACATTAATAAGTCTGTGAAATTTTAAGGTTTACAATAGATAGGTAGACAGATAGATGGATAGGTAGACAGATAGATAGACAGATAGATAGATAGACAGACAGACAGACAGACAGACAGATAGATAGATAGATAGATAGATAGATAGATAGATGAAAGAAGGAGCCTAGAAAGATTAGAAAGAATTGGATCATGAAGAACTTTAAATAACAAATGAGAGTGCACATTCCTGGAGGTGACATGGAGTCACTGAAGTTTGTTGAATGGGGAAAGAATAGGGGCAGACAAAGTCTTTAGAGGAATCACTTTGGTAGCTTAATGCTGCCAAATACAGAGGTAAGAAATTTGAGGCAGGAAGACCAAATAGAGGATATTGTACTTGCCCAGGCAGGAAATAAAGAGAAGCTGAACTAGGGTGGTAGCTGGGTGATTAAAGAGAAGCAAACAAATCCAAGATGTCATGAAAGTAGAAACAATGGTATTTGGCACTAAATTAGGCAGGGGGTGAGGGGAAGTCAAAAGTTGACAGTTTTAGGGGAAGTTGGAAAGGGGAGAGGGTTTGGAGGTAAAGGACAATGAGTTCTGTTATAAACTCCAAAGGAAAGACAAAAACTCATAGTAGAGTTAGAATCTGGGATTCCTAATACTGTAGATAACTGCATTAGGAAACAGCCTGAGATGACCACTCTTTGCCTACTCTCTATCATATTTCAAGGGTTTCTGGGGTGTTCAACCTCTCAGCTATGGGGCTAAACTAATTTGAGAGCCTCCAACCCATTGGTGAGTTGGGGAGCATGTACTCCAGGCAAGGCTAGACTTCCTCAGGCAGAAGGGGTGGATGAAAACAACTTACTCCAATGGCCATGAAGATAGCAGAAGCAGGTGCAGTGGAACACTTAGAGCTTGGTTAGACATCTCAGAAGCCAAGGTCATCTACCAAATCCCAAGTCATCACCAGTCATCTTGACTTTTGCCTTGCCACTGGACTTCAATGAGTCCGGAAGTGAGGCCAACAACTTTGTGTGGTTCTGCCTTACTTAAATCCAATTTATTCAAGAATCAAAGGAAATCACCTGGGATGTCATTTTGGTCCTCTATGAGTGTGAAAGACAACAACCAACATATCACACAACACTGTAACAGTGAACTTTGTGCTCTGACTCAAAGGCAGTTTAGTGCCCAATTCAACCACTTCTTATAGGCTACATATTAAGGGCAGCTGGGAGAGGAAAGGGGATGGAAGGCTGGGGTCTGAAGTAAAAAATCCTCATCTTCTTGAATTTAAATCTGGCCTCAGACACTTACCAGATGGGTGACTCTGGGCAAGTCACTGAACCCTTTTTGCCTCAGTTCCTCATCTATAAAATAAGCTGGAGAAGGAAATGGTAAACCACTTCAGTATTTTTGCAAGAAAAATCCCAAATGCCCCCCAAAAAGTCATGAAGAGTTGGACATGACTAAACCACAATAAGCCTATGCTATATAAACCAAGGCTAATTTCTGTACCTTACTGGGTGATCTTGCCAGGTGTTAATGGTTCCTTGGGGCTGCAGGCTACTCCCTTCCTTTTTTTTTGACCACTGGAGGAAGAACTGCCTCACACCCTGGCTTTTTTTGTTGCTGCTAAGATATAGATCTGAGAACAGATTTTATGTGGAATTAAATTTAAGTAGGATTTTATCATAGGGTTCCCTGTATAAACTACATTAAATCATTATTAGTTTTTAAAATAAAAGATACAGCAGCAGCTAAGTGGCTCAATGGAAAGGGTGCCAGGTCCAGAGACAGGAGGTTCTGAGTTCAAATGTGGCCTTAGGCACTTCCTAGCTGTGTGGCCCTGGGCAAGTCACTTAACCCTAATTGCCTAGTCCTTATCACTCTGTGAATCTTGAAATTTCTCAGACTTATGAATGTTAAAAAATTCCCCATTGGGGAATTTTTTTATTGGGACAATTCCCTATTGGGACTATTCCCCATTTTAAACAGTGAAGCTACTTAGATCTAAAATGTGAGAACTCTATTTAGATCAAAAATGGGAAGACCTTTACTCCACCCCTTCTTAAGACTGCTTTAGGGGAGAAAACTCCTTGCTGAACAATGAAAAATACTTAAACCTATACTTAAGCCATGCCTATTTTTAGAATTAATACAAAGGGGTGCTAAGTACCTATAAAGGTCAGGCAACTTGTGAACTTACAAGGAACAAAGAACTGGGAAACTTACTCAGAGCTTTCCTGGTGTGAATTACTCAAAAATCCACACCTTCTTAGGTGTGGACTAAGAATGGTCTGTCCTTTGAAAAACTTCTACTGTGATTGGTAGATGTAAGAATTTAGGGGAGGTGACAAAGGAAAATTTCCCTTTATAAGGAAAGGAAAAGCTGAAAAACAGGATCTCTGGATCTCTCAAAAGACAGTTTCTAAGGAGGTTGTTGAGAGAAGGACAATCTCTAAGGAGGTCTCTCAAGGGAGGCTGACTCTGGCTGGAACTCCCTCTGGGGAGACTCTGTCCTCCTGAATCCTCGATTGAACAGATCTTATGGTGAGTGATTAAGGACTGACTGATCTTTTCTTTTAGGGTTTAGGCCTGGGTTGGCCAGGGCTGCCTGGGCCGACCTATTCTTTTCTCATTTATTTCCTTTTTTTCTCTCTCTCTCTTTCTTTGATTCCTCATTGTATTATTAATTAAATTCTTTATAAAACCCAGTTGACTTGGGTATATTCATAATTGGGAATATTTCCCTGGCGACCACCTTATATTTGATTTAAAAACAAGACACTGTAGTGAAAACATATTTTCTGCAGTCACAACTTACTCACTCACTCTTACATCTACTACAATTTATATCTTCCACTATTTTACTCACTACAGTTTACAACCTCAAACATTTTAACTCTTACAATTTAAGGCCTTCAACCTTTTAATTATCACAGTTTATGACAAACCACTCTTTTAATTACCACAACTCTTCTGCCTTGGAACCAAAACTTGTATTGATTCTGACTAAAGGTAAAGATTAAAACATTTTAATTAAAATAAATAAAAAAATAAATGAAAAAGGTATAAAAGCATTCAAATTTATGATCCACTGATCCTTCTTTTAATTCCCCAGGCCACTGAATTAAAATATGATTCTAGGAAGGCATTGGGTCAGGGTGAGGGTGGAAGGGCCAGTAGTGTTCAGAGATTATTTGGCTGAGGTACTTTGGGTTTTTTCTGGTCATCTAAGGTAACAGATAATGTCATGCCCACTATTAATGGTGTTGGTAATTCACAATTATATAGGGATGAAAGACTAATTACAGCACAGTATTATGAAGCAAAAAGTCATGGGGGCCCATTGCTAAAACTCAGACAGGTTTAGCAGAAGAATCATATAGTCCAGTTAATGCAGAAAATAGTTGTTTCTAATTTGGTGAATTTATAAGGAGACTATATGGTTTATCTTGAGACACTCAAGGGAGCCCTGGGGTGAGGTGGAGGGTACAGTGGAAGGGCAACAAAGAAAGGATGCTCCAGCACTCTCTCTCCCATGCGAAACGGGGCCAGGACTGACACCTCTGGGACTGAGGAAGGACTGTGAAGGGATGTGGCCTGAAGTCTAAGGTATGATGATGGTCAGGCTGTAGTAAGAAAAGAGGAACCTTCATGGTCACGGAAGGGGCTTCTCAAGACTAGATACAATTTTGCTTCTTCAACATGTGTTCAATGGGGCCCTTGGGTTCATGCTTTAGGAAAATTCCAGTGTCAGTTGTTAGGGCTATCTCAGTGCTTTCCTGAAGGGGAGGAAGTCTACTATGGCTGACCTTATTGGTGTCTTCCCCCAAAGTTCCCAGGCTGGGAGAAGAGAAAGCAATCATCTGAGAAACTAGTTTCTAATCTAGAATAGAAGACTCTTTCTTGGGGGAGGGATGGGAAATCCAAAAAAGGAACATGGAAGAAGGGAGGAGGCCCTAGAAGGGAAGAGAAGGAAGGGAATAATTTTGTATATAGCACCTACTATGTTCCAGGCACTTAGCACTATGTGCTAAGCACTTTAAAATATTATCTCCTTTGATCCTCACAACAAATCTGCAAGGTGGGTGTTATTGTTTTTAGTTGAGGAAATGGAGGCAAAGAGAAGTTAAGTGACTTGCCCAGGGTGGTCATAGAATTTGTGTCTGAGGCTGAATTTTAATTCAGGTCTTCTTGATTCCAGGTCCAGTGTTTTATCGACCGTACTAGCAGCTGAAAGAAAAAGAAGAAAGGGTGTGAGGCATAGATAGTTTGAGTGAGAAAGACAGGGCTAGATAAAAAACACAGGTTTGCCTAGACTATGACAGTACTACCTATGTGATGATCCCCGTTTTGAGAAAAAGGAAATTACTTGCCCATAAAGAAAAAGCTAGTAAATGTCAGAATTGGGATGTTAAGCACAAGATGAATCCCTGCTGCAATATGGATCATAGTTTCGAATACTGTGTTTTGTTCTGGGTACCACATTTTAGGAAGAATACAGATGAATAGGAGCAGGATGGTGGTGGTAAGGAGCCAGTGATTCTTAACCCTGGGTTCATGAAATTGTTTTTAATATTGCCCGACTCAAAAGACTTAATGTAATTTCTACTTAATATCAATTCTAAGCCAGAAAGGCAGGAAGGTCTAGGTAATCGGGGTTAAGTGACTTGTCCAGGGTCACACAGTTAGGAAGTATCTAAGACCAAATTTGAACTCAAGTCTTCCCAACTGCAAGCCTAGCACTCTATCCACTGTGCCACCTAGCAGCCTCTACTAGTTGTTTTTTAACCCTCAGCCAGCTACCCCATGTTCTAATTAATCAGGGAGGCAGGGAAGTTGAGCTATGGGGACAAGAGGGCAGTATGTACAATAGCCCATCTCCTGGATGGTTGGGGCTAAATGAGACCTCCATTTTGGTAGAACAATATGGCGCCAGGAATCTATCCTAGTTGACTTTCCTCCCCTGTGTCTGTGTTCTTGGTTTGGACATGTCTCTGGGGAAGTCTTATATGTTGAACTATGCTGCAAATTGCCTTGGGCAGAGAACACTGAAAAGCTTGGCACTGATGAATCTGTCATAAGCTAGACTACACCTTGGAGCCCTTCCCTCTTCTCTAAGATGTGCCCAAGTTAGAATTGGCAGGATTGTCAGGACCTTCAATACTTATTCCTTTTATTTTTCTTAATTGAAATTTTTTATTTAATTAATTAATTTAGAATACTTTTCCGTGGTAACATGATTCATGCTCTTTCCCTCCTACCCTCCCCCTCCCCCTCCCATAGCCAATGTGCAATTCCACTGAGTTTTACTTGTGTCACTGATCAAGACCTATTTCCATATTATTGATAATTGCACTAGGGTACTTATTCCTTTTAAATTCATCTGGTGAAATGGGAAAGAAGGAAGAATTACTGAAAATGTCCTATTCTTCCCTCAAGTTAAGTGAACAAGCCTTCATTAAATGCTTATTTTGTGCCCAGCAAGCCCCTGCTGTCAAGTAGCTTACAAAAACACTTAGGGGAACTGAAAAAGTGGGAGGGAAAGCATCTACCCAAAGGCATGATAGTAGAGGGTGAAAATGAGCCCTTCCTCAAAACAGAGGTTCTGAAAGGGAAAATAAATGCTGGAGGGGATGTGGTAAAATTGGGACACTAAAGTATAGCTAGTGGAGTTGTCAACTGATCCTAGACTTCTGGAGAACAATTTGTAACTTTTCCCAAAGAAGTCACCAATGGGAGGATGGGACCTCAGAGGCAATAAGACATGGTAGTGAGGTCTGTCTCTGGTTCTGGCAGCTACTTTTTAGAGAAGACTGGAAGGTGTAGTTAAAACTGTGCATACCCTTTGATTCAGCAATACCACTACTAGGTCTATTTCTCAAAGAGATTTTTCAAATGGGAAAAAGACTCATTTTACAAAAGTAAAGATAAGTAGCAGCTCTTTTGTGGTGGCAAAGAATTACAAACTAAAAGAATGTCCTTCAATTAAAAGGAGAATGGCTGAATAAGCTGTGGTATGTGATTGTAGTGGAATATTACTGTATTATAAGATGATAAAAAGGGTGATTTCAGAAAAACCTAGAAAGATCTATATGAACTGATGCAAAGTATAGTGGGCAGAACCAGAAGAACATTATATACAGTATTACCAATATTATATGATGAACTTTTATGAATGACTTAGCTATTCCTAGCAATTCAACAATCCAAGAAAATCCTTAAGGACTTGTGATGAAAAATGTCATCCATCTCCAGAGAAAGAACTGAATGCAGACTAAGGCATACTATACTTCACATTATTTCTTCAGTTTTCTTTTGTTTGTTAGAGTTCTCTCTCACAAAAGGACTAATATGGAAAGATATTTTATACTATTACACATGTAAAATGTATATCAGATTGCTTGCCATCTCAGGAAGTGAGGAGTAGAGGGAGAATGGAAATTTGGCTCAAAATTAAAAGGAAAAAAATGAAAGTTTAACATTGTTTTTTTCCTGTAATTAAGGAAAAATATTTTTTCTAAAAATGGAAATTCTGAAATACAGCCACCAATGGGAGAATGGGGCCTCAGAGGCAGTAGGAGAAGGTAGGTAAGACACAGTAGTAATATCTCTTTCTGGTTCCCTGCAGCTACTTTTTAGAGAAGACTGGAAGGTGTGGTTATACTTAATTTCTATCATCAGATATCCTGGATCAGTGTAGATAAGGCTTCCAGCTTCTTCATTTCCCATTGCCATGGAGGTGAGCAAGTTATAGGCACAGGTGAATAATGACTGTTTGCTTTAGTTTTGATTTAAACATCAAGGCAGATGAACCATTCACCTCAATTACATCTAGTTTAGTGTCACCTTCTGGGGCTTGTTTGGCTCATAAAAAATGCCTTCATATGGAACAGTGTACCACAACCTTTCATCTTTTCTTTATGCCCATATTGGAAGAGGTTGTAAAGATGACCAAGCTGGCATTTATAATAATGCTGGGGTGAGAAAAGTCCCTGAATCTGAGGTGGAAATTAGAAGGTCAATAAATCATCTTTTAGTTACACCAAAAACTTTTTCTTAAATATCACAGAATACTAGAGTTAGTGAAAACTCAGAGTCCATGTAGTCTGACTGATACCTGAATAAGAACCCCCATTGCAACAAAGAAACATGAATAGTGAATAACTGCTCTTACTTGTCTTCTGTTACCTGGCTACATCATGTCTAATCAATACCTCTTATTAAACCTTCTGTTGAAGTTCTTGCTAACAAGTAAAGCAAGTTGCCAGAAGGGAAATCATACCAAAAAAATCCTCCTTTCTCCCTCTTTAACTGGGGGAGGAAATACTCAAGGGGTGAGATTTGGTAATACTGTACTTTATACTCACTAAATTTCTTATATATTTTGTGGTAATTTGCATTTATTCTCAAGGTACAGTATTGTTACCTAGGTGGTGAAGTTTCTAGAAAACCTACTTACATACAATGTTAAACTCTGAGTTCTCTTTAAGACAGCTTTATTGGGAGCAGCTGGGTGGCTCAAGTGGACTGAGAGCCAGGACTAGAGACAAGAGGTCCTAGGTTCAAATATGACCTCAGATATTTCCTAGCTGTGTGACCCTGGGCAAGTCACTTAACCACCATTGCCTAGCCCTTATTGCTCTTCTGCCTTGGAACCAATACACAATATTGATTCTAAGACAGATGATAAGGTTTAAAAAAAACTTTTTTGAAGGCAAACATTTCTTTTAAAAGGATAGTCCTATATGTACAAAACTCTGTATAGCAGTTCTTTTTGTGGTAGCACAAAGAATTGGAAACTGGGGAAGTACCGTCAATTTGGGAATAGGTGAACAAATCATGACACTTGAATGTAATGGAATGCTATTGTGCTTTAAGAAATTATGATGACAAAAGCTTCAGAAAAACTTGGGAAGATTTGTATGAACCAAGACATAGTGAAGTGAGCAGAACCAGGAGAACAATTTATACAATAACAACATGATAAAGACAAACAATTTTGAAGGTGTACAAACTCTGATCAATGCAATGACTAATTACCATTCCAGAAGAACAATGATGGAGCACATTTTTCACCTGCTGGCAGAGAGGTATTGACTCAGGGTGCAGACTGAGACATAATTTTTGGACATGATCATTGTGGAGATTTGTTTTGCTTGCCTCTGCAAATTTGCTACAAGAGACTTGTTTTAATTTTTCTTTTTTTTTTTCCAGATGGAGTTGGGAAGGAAAGTAGGAGGGAAGGAGGTAGGTTTTAATTAATTTTTAAAAAATGAACATACAGCCTTTCTCTTCTTGCAGTTTGTCATTCAAATCCTCTTACTTGCTTTTCAGGTATGCTAGGGCTAGTTGCTTTTCCCTCTCTCTACCCCCAAACTTATGCCAAATCCATCTATTATAGAAGCCAGCCCCTGGGCATAAAGACATACAAAGCCATAAGCCATAGATGAGTTAGCCATAATGACCTGACTAAGCAGCACAGGACATGCATTGTAAGGAAGCAGGAAAATTTCTGGAAAGTTATTTAATCATTATTGCTCAAGTCGTGATTTCCACACATGGATAGAGCTCACCAGCACTTGCCCTCTGGCTGTTTAACAGCTCTCCTGGGATATTAGTCCCTGGCATTTCAACTACTCTAGTACCTATGCCAAGAAAGGGCCAAATCATGTTACCAACAGTCAAATATGACTGAAATGAATGAACAACAAAATTTCAACCTTCACGAATCAGAAAGATGGGCTTCTCCTTTGTGCAACTCAAGCTTACTTTTCTGGAGCCTTCAGAGATCTCAAACAAAATCAGAAAACTCTTACTATAATTTTGGAGGGATTTGGAAGTGATAATCATAACTGTGACTGGAGTTTTCCTTAATGAATTCTTCTTAACAAAAGAGGTGTATGAAACAAAATAGCAGCAACTCAACAGGAGATATTCTCCTTCCAGAATCAAGGAATCCCAAGAAAACTTCATTAAAGAAAAACTCCCTAGATTTAAGCAAATGGTCTGGAATCAGTGCCTAAATCTGTTAATCCTTACAAAGATGCAGCCATAGTTAGTAGTCAAAAGTCTGAGGGAATGATCTGATTCATTTATTAAAAATGCTGTATTTTTCAAAAAGTCCTCACAAAGCAAAACACTGCTGTCCAGATGAAAATAATTAGATATACAATTCCAGAACTTGTTTTTAGAAGTGTTTTAATTTTAACCTAGAGCTCTTAATCACAGGCACTTGGGAAATGCCTTCTTTTCTCCTTTTTCTTCTCTGTTCATTAGTATGTTGTTCTGGCAAGTATGGAGTGTGGTTTTTCATTTTAAAGAGAAAAGGTTGACTTTCATGGAGAAATATACAATGTAATATAAGTTGGTTGGTTGTTGTCCTTCATATTTAAAGAGGACTAAAACAACATCACTATGTCAGGACCAATGGACAATTTGTTCAGGATCAATGTACTGTGGCTGATTAGAACAATATGAGGTCGGGAGGCTCTACCACAGGTCAGGCATAAATAGCCTGTATAAACATTTGGGATGGAGCTTTCTCTAAATTTACTGAAATTCTGCTTTACTCACAGAACACAGAGCCTTCTTTGATGTGGGTGTGCCATGTTGGACCATTCTATGTCTGTGCCTCCCATGTTTCATAATTGAGATCAAAGTTTTTCAGAGATTTTCAGTGTTCTTGTATTGCTTCTTCTGACCTCTGTGTGAGGACTTGCCTTGTGGGAATTCTCTGTAAAATAGTCTTTGAAGCAAACATGTATTTGGTATCCTAATAATGCGGCTATAAAACTTGGTGTAGGTTTTGCAATGGAATCTCATCTACCCAACAAGCTTGTATGCCTCCCCAAAGGAGTGAATGACAGGCTTGTGACAATGCAATAAGGAACCTTTATTGAATTCCTACCATGTAAGAGGTGCTGTGTGCTAGGTACTTTTGACCTGTGGCTTGCATTTACAGTATTGTTGACTACAGTGACATAATCCTTTGCGTGGCACCTTGTTCTGAGAGTAACTGAATGAGAACGAGGCGCCACACAAAGGTTTATGTGGCTGCACAATGTAAGACATCAGCATGGTGAGCTGTGATCTGGGGGAGGGAATTTCACACTGTGTATACTGCTGCCCGGTATAGTGGTGGCAGTGATGGACCTGTGCAAGGTGTGACAGGCCCATCACAGCCAGTGCTGCAGCCTCTGCTATCCCAGACAGCGGTATACAGATTTGTTCATAGTTTTTTTATAGTCTGGCCCTCCAACCGTCTGAGGGACAGTGAACTGGCCCCCTATGTAAAAAGTTTGGGGACCCCTGATTTATAGGAAACTTAAGCAAGAAGTCCACAATGTATTTAACATTCCATAACATAGTCACTAAATTTTCAAAAATAATTACTCAGTTATAAATATAATAAACTATTATTGTCCCTTATGAAGTGCTAAAAGGAACAGCTTTGGAAAAATTCAGAAGACTGGTATAAACTGATTCAGAGTGAAGCAAGCAGAAGCTAGAAAAAATTAATTCAATATTCACAATAATACAATAATCACAACTCCAAGAAAAACAAACAAACTGAAAGAGTTAAAAATTCTGATTAATGAAATGACTAACCACAACTCCAAAGGACTAATGAAGGTTACTCACCTCTTGATAGGGAAAAGATGTTCTTAAGATCCAGATGAGACATACATTTATGGACATGGCCAATGTGGGAATTTGTTTTGATTATTCATATTTGTTACAAGGGTTTTGTTTCTCTCTTTTTGTTCTATTTTGGAAGTGAGAGATGAAGAGGGCAGTTTTACTGTTATTCCTTCAACACCTTCCCTACCCCCAAAAGAACAGAAGGAATTTTAGATACCATAACAGTTTTGAGAATTACATAGTGAATGTGTCACATATTTTTAAAGTAAAAGAATCCTATGTAATGGAGATTTGCAGTTTCACATACTTTCCTCCTCTAAAATGTATGTAGTCCTTGCCCTCAAGGAATTCACAATCCAACAGAGGAGATAACTAGCAAACAAATATGCACAGATATACTCTATACAAGATAAATAGGAAATAATTAACAAAAGGAAGGAACTAGAATTAAGAGGAGTTGGGAAGACTTACTGTAGGAGATGGGATTTGTTCAGGGTTGAAGGAAGCCCAAGAAAACCAAAAAACTGAGATGAGAAGGGGGAAAAAGTCAGATGTCAGGTTAAGAACTTTTGAGTTAGAGGCAAGACTTGAAACTATGTTATCCTTACCTCAAAGCCAGTCTTCTCTCCACTAAACCAAGCCACCTCTAATGGACCACATGTCACTCATGAATTTACTTTTTAAAACTCAGTTTTCTGCTTCATACAGCACTTGTTCTTTGTGTTTTAACACTTTTACTTGAGTCATATATTCAGCTTTATTGTGCAATAACTTTTTCTAACAATCTATATTGATGAAGGTTCTATGTATTTACTGTGCCTGTTCATCATTTATGTTCTGCCATGTACTCTGTGCATTCATCATTTTCATCAAAGCAATCCCTGATTGTATTTTTACAATGACAGGGTTAATTATATATTGATACATTTTTGTTCTTTAGTACCATTTACTTAAAAATAAAAGAATTTAAGTTCTAAACTCAATAATTCACAAAACACTCGACATGTTAAAAATTATTGTATGCAAAGCCAGAAGTTTGAATATTTATAATTTATTTAAGATATATATTTTTGATATTTATTTATATTTTGATAAATAAAAAAAGTAATGCCCCCTTTTTCTGTTCTTTATCACTTTTGTTGTGATGGATTTTTTATTTGGATTATTAAAAAGGTAATTGAGGTCTATTTGTATATTCTGATTCTACTTTCTTCACATTGAATCACTTCATATGTTTTCCCATATTTCTTTGTATTTTTCATATCTGTCATCTCTTAGGGTGTAATAATACTCCATTATGTTCGTATATTGCAATTTGTTCAGCTGTCCCTTAATTGTTAGACATATGGGTTATTTCCACTTATTTAACTAATAAATAAAATAAATAAAGCTGTTGTTCAACAATTCAATTGAGCAAACATTTGCTCTGTCTCTACTACATGCCAGGCACTATGCTAGTCCCTGACAAAACAATAACCAAAAAAGAATAGTGCTTGCTCTAAAAGAGTTCAATTTTACTGGGAGGAGTCATACACATAGACACACACACATATTCAAAGTAATTATTTGTGTGGGGGAGGGATGAGAAAGAGAAATAACAGAAAGGGTTTATGTAGAAGAGAGATACTTGAGTTGAGTCTTGAAGAGAGGTAGTATTTGGGACAGCTGAGTTGCTCAGTGGATAGAGCGCCAGGTCTGAAGATTGGGAGGTCCTGGGCTCAAATCTGGCCTCAGACCCTTCCTAGATTTGTGATCTTAGGCAAGTTACTTAACCTCAATCACCTATTCCATACTACTCTTCTGCCTTGGAACTTTAAAGAATTAAATTTTATGGTTTGACTAAATATAAGAGAATGTGGTCACCGATATTATAACCTAAGTCAAAATGACTTTTTATTTAATAGCTTTATTCACAAAATAGAGGGAAGGAGTAAAGTAGAGAAATGTGGAAAAGGGTAGAGTAAGCATTCTGGCTTATCACCTTACATGTTTGCTCCAGCGCCTGGATCAACTCAGGCTGGGCTGATTAGCCCTCCACTGGAGGACACTCAGCCAGAGGGCCTTTTAGCCAGAGGACCTGGTGGAGAATAACCATACAGCCTCCTCTGGAAACTAATCTCTCCAGAAGACAGGAAAGGAGTCAGCTTTTTTACTCATTCACGTTTGTAAATCTTGAAATTTCTCAGATTTGTGAATGTTAAAATTTTCCACATTGAGGAATACTCCATTGGAACAAATTCCCTACTGGGAACATTCCCCATTTTGACTGTGAGAACTCGCCAGGATCAGAAATGGGAGGACCTCTACTCCACCCATACTTAAGACTGCTTTAGGGGAGAAAACTCCTTGCTAAACAATGAAAGTACTTGGACCCATGCTTATGATGAGGCAGGGAGTTCTTTGAGCCATGCCTGTTTTTTAGAATTGATACAATGGGATGCTAGGTACCTAAAAGGGTCGGGCAGTTTTCTCTTAATGAGATTAGTCGACACAGCAGTATTTTCTCTGGTTCAGATTTACTGAGATTAGTCGACTTAGCAGGAATTCAGATGGGCTGTCTTTTAGAAAACATCTACGGTGATTGGTAGATGGAAGAACTTAGGGGAGGTGACATAGGAAAAAAACCCCTATATAAGAAAAGGTATCTCTTGAGCAAGAGAGGCTTGGAGATCCTTAAATCCTTAGAGGCTTGGAGATAGGATCCTTAGATCCTTAGGTCCTTGGAGAATCCTTTTGGAGGATCTCTGATGAGGATCACTTGGGAAGAATCTCTTGAGAGAAGCTCTGGAGAAGGGAAGCTCTTGGAGGACAATCTCTAAGGAGGTCTCGCTGGAGCTCCTCTGAGGGGACTCTGTCCCTCTGGAGGCTCTGGGGAGAGGCCCTTTGAAACAGTCTCTGGTTGGATCTCTCTTTGAGGAGGACTCTGGCTGAAACTCTGTCTGGTGAAGTCAGCTGAGATGGAGCTGGCCTGGTGTCACTAGAATCCTTGCTTAGACAGATCTTATGGTGAGTGATAAAAGATTGACTGATTCTCTCTCTCTTAAGACTCAGGTCTAGGCCATGTTGGCTTAAGGCTATACTTTTTTTCTCTCTCTCTCTCTTTCTTTCTTTGATTACTCATTGTATCATTAATTAAATTCTCTATAAAATCCAGTTGACTTGGGCATATTCATAATTGGGAATATTTCCCTGGCGACCACCTTATAGTTGATTTAAAACCAAGACACTGTAGTGAAACGTATTTTCTGTGGTCAAATTTACTCACCCACTCTTATATCCACTCTTATATCTACAACAATTTATATCTTCAACCATTTTAACTCACTACAGTTTACAACCTCAACTATTTTAATTATTACAGTTTAGGCCTTCCAACTATTTTAATTACAACACGTTGTAGTCCAAAGGGGAAGATCCGAGAGCAGTCTTACCAAATGCTACAGTCCCAGGTCCACCCTGAGGAAGCTCCTCCACCAGTCCTCAAAGCCTTGAAAGAGCTCGATGACCTCTTGACAGGAAGCTTCGGCCACTGTTAAGAGCCCTTCTTTTTATCACTTCCTGTTCCTTCCTCCACTTTAGGGGACCAATTATAGTCTTTAAATTTGCTTAGGACTGCCCAAGGGGCAGTCAGTTGCTTCTTGGAGGTGCAAACTCCTTTAGTAAGTAGTTTGTGGACTTCCCCTATTTTAGGGTTAAGTATGGTTTTGTTGTTAACTCTTTCAGTTTTGTGCCCCTCCAAATAGTGAACAAGTCTCTATTGAAATTGAAGAAAAGGACTCTTGAATTCAATGCCTGTATCCTGTCATGCTTATTGTATTTGCTGAGTGTTTGCTTTAAAATTCAATTTTGTTTAAGTTCACATATTAATCTGATCTATACTATTCTGTTACACTGAATCATTTTCAGCTACTGTGTTTTGATAAGCAGCTATATGTTCTGTTACATTATCTTTATTTGTACCCCCCCTATGACTGGACTGGAGAAAATATATGTGAAGATTAAATTTAACACTCCCCTGATTATAACAATGAAAATACTTAACTCTCTCCTGATTGTGAAGATTGCATTGTAACCCTTGTCTATTTTTAGAACACAGTACTTAAAAGTTAAGGATGGAGATCTACCCATTTTTAGATTTAATCACCAAAGGTGCAAACATCCCATTTCACACATTGAATGGGAAAGGTCTGTGACCCACAGATGTGATAGTGAATGACGAATCAGAATTGACTGACTGCCTTCTGGGCAATCCTAATACAAAGCATCAACTGTGATTGGTGGACATAAAATTAGGGGAAGACATAGGAAGTGGAGAAAAAGAAGCATCTTAAAAAGGAGCTGTTACTTCCTGTGAGATTCAGTTCTTCATTTTTTGGAAGTGGAGACTGGAGGATCATTCTTTGATCTGCTGACTAGACCTGAGTCCCTGTTCCTTTGAACTGACACATGGTTTGTGAAAAGCTGACTCTTAACTGCTGGATTTTTCTGAAAAAACTATCCTCTGGAGAGACCTATTCTTGAGAGACTCTTCCTGGATCCTCAGCTTTGCCGAGGCTTACTGAAACTAATTCTCCCTGCCCAGAGGGGCTGGGAGTAAATTACTTAGTGTTCAGGCTAGATATCTTACCTTATCCTCTCTCTCTGATTTCTTGCTTCACTCTTTCTACATTCTGTAAATAAGTTGTAAATAAAATCTCTTTGGAATTAATTAAATTCCTGGCAACTATACTCTTAAATAATCAAGTCCAACCCTTTAAAAATTAACCTCATTTCCCCCTTACAAACAACTTGCACAAACCCTTTTCAGTGGCAAAACCATAAGTCCTTATGGATGCTGGGTTTGTCACCAAATCCAATGAGGTCACATATTGCCTAAATGGCTTTTTTTTCTTTTTTTCCTTTTTTATTTGTCACATAGATAATGATGGATGGACTCCATCAAACTGGTTACAACCTGTATACAAACTCTGGAGAATTTAATGAGCTAAATATCTCAATTGATTTTAAGGGGTCTTCAAAAGTGATTTTTAGATATCTAATAGCACCAGTACCTCTGACTGATCATTTGCCTATCTTTGAGTTTGTAATGTGAATCTTAAACCTGCTCAGACTCTACGTCACAAGATTTGATTAAACTATTCCCTATTTTTAACAATGGAGGTACTTGGTCAGGAATGTATTGAGAACTTTAAAATTACTCCACCCTGCTCAGACAGTGCCTTAGGGGAAGATAAAGTTGCAAATTCCTGATTGAACAATGAAAAGTCCCCAACTCATACTTATAGTGAAGCAAAAACCCTAAGCTAGGTGGTCTATTTTTAGATCTAATACAAAAGGGTGCTAAGTACCTATAAAGGTTAAATTAATCACTAAAAGGTCAAGCAACTTACTAAAGGCAAGCTTAGCAAAAGAGATGTCAAATACTCAGAAGATATAATATACCCAGAGAAGGTGAGAACTAAAGAGTGATGAGAACTAAGAATGGGCAGTCCTGGGAAAAAGCGTCTACTATGATTGGTAGATGTGAAAATTTAGGGGAGGTGACATAAGAGAAAATTATCTTTAAAAGGAGCTCTCTGAACTCAGTTCAGGGCTCCGGAGTTCAGAGGAGGGTCTCTGAACTCAGTTCAGGAGTTGAGGATTTCAGTGAAGGACTGGAGCTTTCTTGGGATGATCTTGTGGTGAGTGATAAAGACTGACTCTCCCTTAAGGCTGAGGCCTAGACCATTTGGCCTAGGCCCTTTCTACTATTTTCTCTTTCTCTCTCTCTCTCTCTCTCTCTCTCTCTCTCTCTCTCTCTCTCTCTCTCTCTTCCCTTAATTCCTTCATTTGTATTAATTTAAATCTCCATAAAACCCAGCTGACTTGGGTGTTTTCATATTTGGGAATTTTCCCATGGTGACCACTTATTTTTGATATAAATCAAGACACTAAAAATTATCTTTACAGTTTGGCCGAAACCTTTATGGTTTTGGTAATTCACAGTCTTGGAAACCCACATTTTCCCAGTTACAGTAACAAGAGTTAAGGGTCCATTTAGTAGTTGAAGTGAAGTACAATAGCACTGTTGTATTCCCCACCTCCACATTTATTAAAAATGTAATGGATGAGACATCTGAAGTGATTTTCACTATTTGGTCCTTGCTCCATATTGAAATGGATGGGACATATTGAAGACAGGTCTTTTACACTGTTATAGTCTCATACCACAGGGAGGGAAGTTCCCCAAAATAGACTTGGTTAGACTGTGATAGGTTATAATCTCATCTGGGAGGTGGGAAGGATTTTCCTAGGGGGGCTTAGTGGCTCCTAAATGGGTTTGCATATTTGTAACTCTTCAGCTTACTCTGCCCTTCCACCAGAATGATCTAAATTCTTGGTGACATTTTAGACCCAAAAGGTTTTCATCAGCAAAACAGAGGGTTTTTCCCCCCTGATTCCTCTTGCCAATTTTGGAATAATGGCAGTAACAGACATTGTTAAAAATATCTCAGCCAAGGTTGAAAGATTGGCTAGATCTGGAGAACTTGTGACAAGTATCCATGAGCTTCAAAGGGTTTTTTTTTAAATGCCACATAGCAAGTGGATATATAGAGACATGTGTGAATCCTAATGATAGTGTGTTTGTTTTCTATTGTCATTAAATGAGGTATTCTGATTTGGGGGAATTTTGGTATTTCTTTGAATGTGCATTACCTGTTATAGTACTGTTTTCTAAAGCTATTACTTGGTGAAAATCATTTGTACTCACACTGTGGATCATGGTTAAGTTAAAAGGAAATGGATCTCATTTTTGATTGAGAAATCTTTGTATTCTCCCTCTCCTGGGCTGACACAGTGGTTTTTTTTTTGTTGTTGTTGTTGTTTTTAACCATGTCTCAGCTTTATTATCCTAAAATTTTTGATGTTGGTCTTGTCCCTCAAGTTAGGCTCTTAGTATGTTAGCTATATATTTTTGTAAGCTATATATTTTTAATTTTCAAAACATTTTAAATTATTGTTTTCCTTGTATATGCAATAGAGTATTTGAGTTTTTTCTCTCATTTTTTTACTTTAAGCACATGTCACCAGTATTAATGGATTTTTAAAAAAATTTTCACTAGGGTAAGTTTAAAATGTCTGTTAGCCCTAATGTCAATTCAAAACCCAAAAGCTTTAGACTATAGAAACCTGCCATTCATTGCTTAAAAATTATGGGACTTTATTAATGATTGTGTCTGATTCCAGGAGAAGGGATCACAAAAGAGACTCTGAACAGTGCTAAGGAGCACAAAGTTAACCTGCACAGTGCCAGAAAGCACAAGGTCAAAGAGATCAATCAATCTCAGTGGGATTTATTAGACTCTGCACCAAGACAGGGGACTTGAACTTGTTTGAGGTTCGAGGTTATGGCTGTTTGACATATATCAGAGGCAGGTGTTCCCCATGCTACATTCTACCAAGTACTGAAGTTTGGCTACCATCCTGGCTCCCCTATCCCTGAGAGTGAAAGGTAAAATCAGACCTTCAAATGCTATTTCCTATTTGCTGCTAAAATATAGTCCCTTTTTTTCTGTCTTTCATAGTGTGGCAATATTCTATAGTCCTGGCTGCTGATAGGGCAACTGCATAATTGCTACTATAGGCTTGTGGTACATAAATCACAAAAATACTAATTTGACCCTGATTCAAGGACCTGTTATAGGTTTATTTTTCTTTACTTAGAATTTTTACACATGATAGTTTATTTTTCATCCAGAAGTTATTTTTTCTCTTTTATTTGGATTTTTAAATGTTTGTTTTTTGCCAATTGATTCATATATCTCATAACTCAGCCACGTATCCCTGAGTGATCCATGTGTTTGTCAGCATCCTCCTCAGGGGGGATTATATTATTATCCTATAATGCAAAGTTTAAATTCTTTTGAGAGTAATTTTAGGATAAGAAACTTGATACCTCCCCAACTCCAAAAAGTGAACTGTTTGGAGAAAGCTCCATGAAGATGCCTGCAGAAACCACTGCTGCACTAAAAGATCCAGAGAGAACTTTGGGATGTTGTAAAGATTAAAATTTAGGGGAGATGGGGAGACTGAGGCAGGTAGAAATTAGTTTCTCTCTGCAATATTTTTTAGAGGTTTATTAAAGGTTAAAGATTAAAAAAATATACAAGTAAGAAACATGTGCCTAGGCTAGAGGCCTAGACAAAATAACCTCACATCATGGAAGAGATGCCTCTGCTCCAAAACGGAAGTCCAAAACAGCCGAAAAAAGCCCCTCAAAAGCCTTTGAATCAACTTAAATACCTTCTCGATCTCGGCCCAGGTGAGATTACAAGGCATTCTGGGGAAGTGGAGCAAAGGCTCATGGGGATTGTAGTCCTGTATTCGAGTCTATTTTTTACATTCCCCCCTTTGATCGTTTGCAAAAAATTAATTTTTTTCCAAAGGATCATGAAAACATAATCAATTTAAAGATTACAATAATTGAGGATAAGAGAAAGAAAAGAATAAAACCAATAATTACTGGACGCATTGACAGAAAGCCAGTTAGGGGGCAGTCCCCTTTGGCATGAAAGTATGCATGCAAATAAATGTTCATTAACCACACCCAAAGTTCATTTTGTGCAGTTCGTGGTCTGGAGGCTTCTTCATGATGGCTTCTCCAACAGTTCAGTTTCTGAATTCAGGGAAGTAGCATCTTCTTTACCTAAAATTCTTCTCAAAAGGAATTTAAACTTTGCAATTTAAATAATGATATTTTTTTACATTCCCCCCGTTAAGAGGGTGATATAAAAAAAAAAGGGATCACTTAGGGATGCATGGCTGAGGTATGAGGTATATGAATCAATTGGCAAGAGATATTAAAAAGACATCAGAAAATCCAAAAGAAAAGAAAAATTTCTGGATGAAAATATAGACTATCAAAGTCTTATGTGTAAAAATTCCAAGTAGAAGAAAACTAAATCTATAACAGGTCCTTCAATCAGGGCCCAATCAAAATGATCTAAGTAATGATGCATTTACCCAGTCAGTGCCAGGACTACAGAAAGGTACCACACTATGAGAGGCAGAAAAGGGGACCAGATTATAGGAGCCAAGGTTTCAGGGATACTCGTTTGTGAGTATCTTCAGGGTGAGTGTGGATACAAGGAAAGCCTATGTCTTAACACATGTTAAACATAGTAACCTCGAGTCTTCACACTAGGTTCAAGACCTTTGTATTGGCCTAGAAGTGCATCAATCCATCCTAGATTGGCCTTTCTTTGGCCCTATGAAAGGGCTCTTTTGTGTATATCTTGTCCTGGAATCAGACAGAATCATTAAGCAAAGTCCCATAATTTATTTAAATAATTAGTGGCATCATTTTTATAGTCACAAGCCTCTTAGGGCATGTATTAGCAAATGTATCTTAAACTTAAAAATCAAAAGGTTAAAGAAAATCTTAATACTGGTGACATGTGCTTCAAATATAAAAAGGAGAGAAAAAAATAATAAAAAAACTGAAAAAGTATATTGCACATGGAAGAAATATATATTAATAAAAGAGCTTTTAAAAATTCAAAAATATAGCTTATAATCATTGACACTCTGTGTCAGTTAAGAAAATATAAAATATAAGGCTTTCTCACCAAAAAATGAGATCCATTTCCTCTTTGCATCTGGCCATGATCACTGTGAGTAGAAGGCAAATGAATTGAACAAGGTTAACAATTTTTCATTTTTAAAAATATAGTAGTACAAATATCTAGATATCAAAATCCCCAAAATTCTCAATAGCCCAATTAATTACAATAGCAAACAAACACACTTTCATATTTCACATAAGTTGCTGTATGACATTTTTAAAACCTATGAATTGATGGACATTTGTCACACTTTTTACAAACATAGCAATCCTTCAACCTTGGTATTTAAACATATTTTTTAAAACAAAGTAAGACTCATCTTGGGTTTAGAACATAATCAATAAATCTATATATCATTCTGGTAGAAGTAAAATAGTGAACTGAAGAGCATAAATAAAGGGGTGCTCCTTTTTCTTGGAGGCTTCTAGGGATACAAATGCCCTGAGATTAACTGCCCAACTTCCATTCACATGTGGGAAGGTTGGGGGTTTATAAAATGTATTTCACTTCAGCTACTAGAATGGGCCTTACCTCGTGGTAGGGGCAGGCAAAAATAACCAGATTGTTAAAAAAAAATTCCAAAAATCATATTTAAAAAACCCTTAAAATCAAATCATTTGAGGTATTTAGCACATTAAAATTCCAAAGGTTGTTAATACAATTATAACCAGTTCTGAAGTCCATCTATCCTCAGCAAAATAGAAAAAAGCTGTTTTTTCATATATGGGCTTATTCACAACAATATTTGTTCAACAGTTATAGGGGAAAAACAACAGAATTTCAAAACTCAGTACATTCAAAATAAATTCAATCAACCTTCAGTTCAAGCAGAATAATATTGAATCCAGTAATATATGAACTTAAAATCACAAAGTTAAACCTTAAACAAAACAATGCAATAGAATACAGAGATTTTTTTATAAACCATTAGAGTCTGAAATGCCTTAGAATGTAGCCTTTAGTCTCTTCAAAGTTCCTAGGTTTTTTTTTTGTTTGTTTGTTTGTTTTTAATTATCCATTTAAATGTCTATTGTCCGAAGGTAGAGTAGTAAAGGCTAGGCTATGGGGTTCAAGGGATCCATCCAGGGCCCCATAGCTGGGAAGCATCGGAGGCCAGATTTTAACTAGAGACCTCCCGTCTCTGGGCCTGGCTTCCAGTTCACTGGGCCACCCATTTTCCTCCCCAAAGTTAAAGTTGAATCTTTGGGCTGAGTCTGCTCCCAGACAGGCAGGCAAAATCAATGAAATTGCCAGAAGAGTCAAAAATCCTTTTAAACCCATTGTTTTTTAGGTTTCTGTTTGAAAAGTCTGTTTCTGATCTCTAGTCTTTTCTCTCTTTCCCCTCTCTGATCCCCCTGTGGCCAATACCCCCATCCACGTGGAGGCTTAGCCTAAGGGAAAATTACCGGGTCTCCTTTCCCTCTCTTCTCTCCCCTCCACCCACGTGGCCAATACTGTTACCAGCTGGTCGCAATGAGTCCTGAGCGATCTGCTCCAAGGATCTGGGGGATGAGCCGGCTGGGGTCACGCTCGTGGATCTGAGGCGCAGAAATAGGCAGGCAGCGGGCCAGTGAGAGGCCAGGAGCAGGAGCTGGAGCGGCTGCGGGGGTGGGCAAGGCCGGGACCAGGTACCAGGTGAGGACAATCAGGGCTGCAGGCTGAGGCAGGAAGCGGCGGGACCGAGCCAGGTGGGGTGGGCAGCAGGTCCGGAGCCTGTAGCAGCTTTGCGAGGGTAGAAAACCTTGGCCAGAGAGATATGGCTCAAAAAAAAATTTCTAGGTACTAGCTATTAAAACTGAATTTAAGATCAGAAAAGAAATCAGAAGATTGAGTTTTTTTTATCCCTTCGTGGTCGCCATCTGTAAAGATTAAAATTTAGGGGAGATGGGGAGACTGAGGCAGGTAGAAATTAGTTTCTCTCTGCAAGGAGTATTATATTTTTTAGAGGTTTATTAAAGGTTAAAGATTAAAAAAATATACAAGTAAGAAACATGTGCCTAGGCTAGAGGCCTAGACAAAATAACCTCACATCATGGAAGAGATGCCTCTGCTCCAAAACGGAAGTCCAAAACAGCCGAAAAAAGCCCCTCAAAAGCCTTTGAATCAACTTAAATACCTTCTCGATCTCGGCCCAGGTGAGATTACAAGGCATTCTGGGGAAGTGGAGCAAAGGCTCATGGGGATTGTAGTCCTGTATTCGAGTCTATTTTTTACATTGTGGTGATTTGAACTGTGGGGGGTAGAGTGCATTTGAATGCATTTATTTTTAATGTACACTCTTATGCCAAAAGGGACTGCCCTGAAATTGTCTTTTTTTTTTTGTCAGTGTAGCTATAATTGGTTTTGGGTTTTTTTCTCTTTTATTTCCCTCTTATCCCCAAATTATTATAATTTCCCTTTAGAAACTGCAATATTGTATATGCCTTTATTTAAAAATCTTTAGAACTATAAGATGATTATATTTAAATGATCCATTGGGGAGACTAGTCTCCCAGAGGTTCACAGAGGGAGATTGTGTAATTAGAATTTTGTATCCTAGGACTCCATTTCCCATAATTCCTCTTTTGTCCCCATGTTATATCCTTATATTTTGTAGATAAAAGTTTCTGTAACTCCACCCTCTCTCTCTCTTTTCTGCTTTCCTGGTCTGGGAAACTGTTCTTAACTCAGGCTCTTTACTTTTCCTCTACTTCAAATAATTGTTAATAAATCTTACAAAATATAATGCTTGGATTTTTTGGATATTAATTTTAATCTTACAGGATGATGATCCAGGAAGGAGATTAAGAAGGAGGCCAGATAAATAGAAAGAATAAGACGAGAGAACAGCATTACAAAAACCAGGGAGGAGAGGATATTCAAAGATATCACATGGTGCCAAAAAGATCAAAAATAGTTAGGACTGGGGGCAGCTGGGTGGCTCAGTGAATTGAGAACCAGGCCTAGAGATGGGAGGTCC
This sequence comes from Monodelphis domestica, assembly GCF_027887165.1. Lineage (NCBI taxonomy): Eukaryota > Metazoa > Chordata > Mammalia > Didelphimorphia > Didelphidae > Monodelphis > Monodelphis domestica. The sequence goes on along the minus strand of NC_077227.1, from coordinate 598,203,842 downwards.
TAGGTTAAAACATGGCCTCAGACCTTCATTGCCTAGCCCTTACTGCTATTGGCTCCAAGGCAGAAGGTTAGGGTTTAAGAAAAAAAGAATAGTTAGGACAGAAGGAAGTCTTTAGGTTCAGCAGTTAAGAGACCATTAATAACTCTACAGAAATCAATTTCAGTTGACTGGGATCCTAACCCAGATTGGGAGTTTTTTGAGAAGTGGACGGGAAATGAGGAAGCTGAAGGAAAAGACTACAGATAATCTTTTCTAGGAGTTCAAAAGGGGATAGGTATTTAGAATCATAGCTTAGGTGATTAGAAGGACCAACTGAAGTTGTCTAGGATGGGGCAGTAGGGAGGAAACCAATAAATAAATAAACTGAAGATAAGAGGGAGGAGATGGTCAATAAATATTTGAACAGAAAATCTTAAAAAAAAACAAAACCTTTAAATTACAGCTTTAGCCTCATGTCCTAATAGGTTCACTGGGCTGGATGCTATAAAATGTTTTGTAACTCATTGCTTTGATAATAAATTGCATAAATTTGGAATTCTACTAACAATAAGATAATGTGTCTGACATTAAAATTTGTTGGTTTTAATTGTCCTTGCCAATCTAAAAATAATAATGTGGAGCAATACTCTTGTAGCACATGGAAAGTAGTTGCACAATATGTATGGACAGGCATATTTGGATTGCAATTTTAATCTTTGGAGAGAATGCTCAAGTTGATGAGATTAATTAATCAAGTTGTGTATATAAAGCACCTTTTATGTGCCAGACACCATTCTAGGTGCTAGGGATATAAATACAAAAGTGAGGCAATGCCTATCATTAAAGAGTTTATATTTGATAAAGGAGAATTAAAAGACAAATACATATAGAATGTATATAAAATAAATACCTAGTGAATGAGGAAATATGAACAATCAGGAAAGGTCCCTTCAGGAAGTGGTATGTGAGCTGAGCATTGAGTTATAAGATGGAGAACTTGTCAGGGATAGGGGACAGCACCTACAAAGGAATGAAGGTAAGAAATGGAATGTATGTGGGAAACAACTAGTAGTCCAGTTTGATTGGTTCATAGTGTGAGGGGAAGTGATATGGAAACATTATCTGGAATGAGATGGTGAATTGTTTCAAATGCCAAATAGAAGAGTTTGTATGTTATCCTAAGGACCATAGAGAGTCACTGAAACTTAGAAATATGAATTTTGTAGCTGTCTGGATGATGAATTGGAAAAGGGAGAGAGAGGAAACTAATTGTATTTTTTTCAGTCAATAATCTTTTATTTTCTCTCTCCCCAAGGAAAACTAGTAAAAAAAGAAAAGAAAACAAATTCCTTGTAACATATATGCATAGTTAAGCAAAATAAATTTCTATATTGGTCAAGTCACTATCTCATTATGTATATTTAGTCTAACACCTCTCTGTCAGGCAATAGCATTCTTTATCATCACTCCTCTTGCATGCATGATTGATCATTGTGTTGATCCAAGATCTTTATCTTCCAAAGTTGTTTGTTTTTACCATATTGTTGTTGTATAAATTATTCTCCTGGTTCTATTCACTTCACTGGAGACCAGTTTGGAGGCAGTGAGGAGAGGGTATGAGGCTTAAAGTAGAAGAGGCATGAGAGGTAGGAGTGTAGAGAAGGGGAGGGATAAAGATGTTGAATCGTAGTTGACAGGTGTTGGCAATTGATTGAATGTGGAGAGGGATATAAGGGGTGGTGAGTAAGAATGAAGAATCAAAGTTTTGAACATGGATGAGTAGAAGAATGATGGTTCCCTGAACAGAAATGTAGAAGTTAGCAGAAGGAGTGGATTTATAGGGAAAGATTCCTAACCTAGTACAGTATTTAAGGTAGTACTTCAGAATCTTAATTTGTATTTCTCTAGTTATTTGAATAATTTCTCTAGTTATTCAAAAAGTTTCTCTAATATTTGAACTTTTTAGGGGGTTATTGACAGTGTCTTCCACAGGGAATTGCCTGTATTTGACATATCCTTTTCTGGATAGACAGTTGTCAAGTTCTAACTTTCCTACCTTTCTAGTATCTCTTGATAGGACCTAATTTCTCTTCTGACATTAACACCACTGCAGTTCAGGCTGTTTATCACCTCAACCTAGACTATGGCAATTGTCTGCTGATTGACTTACCTGCCTCAGATCTCTTTCTACTCCAGTTTATCATCCATTCAACTATCAAAATAATCTTTCTAAAGTATAGATTTGATGACATAAATCCTTTATTTTATCAACTCCATTGGTTCCTTATTGCCTCCTGGATCAAATATAAAATTGTTTGGCTATTAAAGCCCTTTGCAGTCCAGCTCCTTCCAAACTTTCGAGTTTTCTTACTCCTTGCTCGCTTTCACTGACTGACTCTACAGTCAGTCTCATTTTTGTTCCTCCAACAAGACACTCCATCTCCCAAATGTGTGCATTTCCTTCCTTCCTCCCTCCCTAGCTTTCTCCCTTCCTTCCTTCTCTCTCTCTCTCCTTACTTTCTGTTTTAGAATCAATGCTGTGTTTTGATTCCAAGGCAGAAGAGTGGGAAGGGCTAGGCAATGGGGGTTAAGTGACTTGCCCAGGGTCACACAGTTAGGAAGTAACTGTGCATTTTCAATGGCTATCACTCCTGCCTCAAATAAACTCCTTCCTCATCTCTACCTCCTGGCTTCCTTCAAGTATCAAGTAGAATTTGACCTTCAAGAAAACTTTCCTGGTCCCCCTTCATTTTCTCTGAATTCCCTTTGATTTATCCTATATTTGTCTAATTTGTTCACTGTTTTTTGCATAATGTCCTCTCCTTGTCCCCATTACATTGTAAGCTCCTTGAGGGCAGGGCCTGTTTTTAGCTTTCTTTATATTCCTAGTACTTAGCACAGTACTTAGGATATAGCAGGTACTTAAAGACTTGTAGACTTTAATTGACCAGTCATGTGAGAACCTTTCAAATACTTGAAGATAGCTATCCTACAAACCCCCTGACTCTTCCTTTCTCTGGTTCCTTCAACCTACTATGCTATGACATGAACTCAAGGCCTCAAACTTTTGTAAACCTAACAAGAACTCAGTCTACCATGATATGAAATAAAAACATCCTAGTTGTTTTTCCTCTCAAGCAATGTCATATTTAATTATTTTGTATTTATTCTCTTTATATTTCTTCTGCATATTTATCTCTATGACTTGCTATCTCCCCATGTACAATGCCAGCTCCTTTGGAACAGGGATTATTTCATTTCTTTGATTTCTGTCCCTAGAACCCAGCATAGTTCTGGCTTCTAGCAGGTTTGATCAATGATGCTCTCTAGTTAGCCAATATTCTTAAAATGTAGTGCCTAGAACTGAACATACTGCAATGTGAATACTGCAAATAAGGTCAAAGAAAGGCAAAGTATATTGGAACTATCATCACATTTTCTTCTGGATTTCTACTCCCACAGGTTTTGTGGATAGCATTCTTTCTCATTAATCCCTCAGAACTGTCCTGGATCATTGCATTGCTTTAGTAGCAAAGTCTATTACATTTGATCATCCCACAGTGTTTCAGTTACTGTGTGCAATGTTCCCTTTGTTCTGCTCATTTCATTCTGCATCAATTCATGGAAGTCTTTCCAATTCTTATAGAAATCAAGCAGTTCATCATTCCTTATAGCACAATTGTATTTTATCACCATCATATACCACAATTGGTCAGCCATTCCCCAATCTAAAATGACACAGTTTATAAGCATCAGAGATGAAATTTGAACCCAATGACTTGAGTAAATCACTTTGTTCATCAGAGACTTGTTTCCTCATCTGTAAAAGGAGGGAGTTGGACCACATAATCTCTAAGATGTTTTTCAGGTCTAAACTCATGTTCTTTATAGACTTTAGAGGGTAGGTTTTAAAAAAACAAGTATTTGCTATTAAAATGTCTTTTCAGGAATAATATATATGCTACTACCCTCTAGTCTAATGCTTTCATAAAGTAATTATAGAATATTTTACAGGCAGCTTAATCTCAAAATTTTTCTGAATTCTCATCCTGCAAGGCTCAGTTTACGTGATTACCTGGGTTAATTGCCTTGTATGAACATATTTGTGTGTCTATTATACACACACACACACATATATATACATATATAAATACATATTTATATTTTAGCCCCTTACCTTCTATTATAGAATCAATACTGTACACTGGTATCAAGGCAAAAGAGCAGTAAGGGTTAGGCAATGGGGGTTAAGGAACTTGGCCAGACAGCTAGGAAGTGTCTAAGATCAGATTTGAATCCAGGCTTGCTCTCAATCCACTCAGCCAGCTAAGTTTCTTCTAGGGTTTTATTTTTGACTTATTTCCAGCATCTAGCATAGTTTCTTGATGCAGGAAGCTTTTAATTCAATTGATCTTAGTATGCCTGGAGTTTTGTATTCAGTGCTGAGTGTCACATTTTAGGAAAGTCATTAGCATGCTGGAAATTGTCCACAGGAAGAGGACAAGAAGGATGAGAGGGACTTCATATGCTATATGAGGAAATTGGGATGTTTATCCTCTGGACTAAAAGATAAGTTTTTAGAAGGCGCACAACTAGTTTCTAGTATTTGAAGGGTTGTCTGGTGGGGACACAGACTTGATTTTTTCTTAGTCCCGGAAAGTTGAACTAGGTGCAATAATTGAAAATTCTGTGGTGAGGCAAATGTAGGCTTGACGAATGGAAAAACTTCCTAACAATTTGAGTTCTCTAAAAGTAGAATAGGCTTTCTCAGGAAGCTGTGGGTTCCCACTCACCAGAAATCTATCTTCAAGTGGAAGCTAGATAACCATTCGCAGGTGACATTGAAGAGTGATTCCTATTTAGCTACAGGTAGGATGAGGGAGCCCTTGAGTCTCCTTCAAACTTTCAAGATCTGGTAATTCTCATTATGCTACTACCCTGAGATCTAAATTCAGCTGAGCATTCCTTGGAGAGAGAATCATCCCATCCTAATGCTTTCTGTCTCCTAACACATCAGAGGACATCCCAGGATACTGTTTGAGCTTGAATTGTATATGCTTTATGCAAACATAACAGCCATGTTGGCTTTACTCAAGCAGGGCTTCTTGTTTATTTTAGAAATGGTAACCCTTCTAAAGGAACATCCTAGCATGGGGTAGCTGCTAAACCACTAGACTTGGAGTCAGGAAGACCGGGGTACAAATTCAGCCACTTGGACACTTAGCAGGGTGATTCTCTAAACAAGTTACATCTGATCCTGTTTCCTTATCTGTAAAATGATGCAGGTTGGACTTTATGGCCTCTAAATTCCCTTCCAGCTCAAAAGCTAAGATTCTGTGATCTAATAAGGCTTTCCAGGCACACTGGCATGTTTGATAAGTCAGAACATAACAGTACTTAGGAAATATTAAGTCCTACCCTCTGAGTAGTTTGTTTTCATGTGTGTTTTGTATTTATTAGTCTCACATTTGGTCTAATTTAAATCCTAATTTACTTGATTGATGCAGAGATTAAAGATATCCTAAACAAAGCTCTGATTTCAGACAGTTGGGCAACCAGGTCATTAAGGTATTGCCTCTTCCACCTCCTCTTCACTGCCCCACCTCCAGCCTTATCTTCCTTTTTCTTTTCTTTCTTTAAAAAGAAAATCCTCACCTTCTGCCTTAATATCAATTCTAAGACAGAATAGAGGTAAGAGCTGGACAATCAGAGTTAAGTCACTTGTCCAGGGTCACAGCTAGTGAGTGTGAGGCCAAATTTGAACCCAGGTTCTCCTGTCTCCAGGCTTGGAACTCTACCCACTGTGCTACCTAGCTGCCCCTTCCATTTTTCCAAGGGTAGAGACAGGAATGAAGCATCACTTCTGGAATTAGAGGTACACTGAAAATCCCACTATCAAATAACTGTACTGTTTTCTCTCTCACAAGTTAGATTGTCTACAACTGTTTCACTTTGAATGAATTCACCCATTATTTTTATGACATTTGGAAACTTATTCAGAAACATTAGCACTGTCCCATTTACAATAGACAATTACGTTTTATATGTCTGCACGTTTAAGTCATCACAGTAGTTCTGACCATCCCCACACCAGTTAGATGAACTTTTACCCAGGAAGGACTGTGTTTATTTTTTATTTTTATATTTTAAAACCCTTACCTTCCATCTTGGGGTCAATACTGTGTATTGGAGAAGAGTGGTAAGGGCTAGGCAATGGGGGTCAAGTGACTTGCCCAGGGTCACAGAGCTAGGAAGTGTCTGAGGCCAGATTTGAACCTAAGACCTCCCATCTCTAGGACTGGCTCTCCATATACCAAGTCACCTAGCTGCCCTTCCTGGGGTTTATTTTTTAGATGAGGAGAGTGTCTTTGTGTAGAGCCTCTTATATATGGCTCTTATCCTTAAGCTCTCTTTGCCATTCCTGGGACATTTTTGAAGATGGTGTGCTTCTTTTGCTCCTTTCCCCTTGGCTCCCCTTAAAGAGAACAGACTTCTCCACAAAGCACTATTTGTGCCTTGTCCAAGATCACACAATGGTCTTCTTGACTTGTAAAAATAATAAATGGCAAGTTGTAAAAATAGATAGGACAACTTGCCAATACAGGTTCAAACTGTTCAGATACTTTTGATAGATGTAATCAAAAGTATATTTCTTGATGAAGTCAAGTTCAAATGTGAACTTCCCTTCAAGGCCAGGTGCAAGGATGCTAAAGAGACTCTTATAAAAATAAAATATTTATAGAAATATATAAGGATAATAAAGGATTTCTAATTCTAAGGGATTCTAAATCCACCCAAATAACTTCCTAGTTCCGCAAGGAACTGCTTCTCCTGTGTTTCACAGGCTACATTACTCCCCCCTGATCTGACTAATCCAAATTTATACTATGTAAATAAAATTACTGCTATTATCCTTGTAATTCTTAACTTTTCCTTCAAGAATCAAGTTAGGACTCTGAGTCTTAATAGACTCAGTCCAAACCAAAGACCAGGTTTTTCTTTGGTCTTCTCAGAGTCAAATCAATCTATAAAAATCAAAATAGTCAATCGTGTTTCCCAAGTTGGGAAAGGAAAACACTGAGCTTCTTCAGATCTTTCCCTCAGGCAGAGAGAGTCAAAGATGTTATCTCCTCCAGCCCTGAGAGTCTCTGAGTGTGTGTGTCTGCCAACTGCCAGAGAGAGAGTAATTGACATAGAAAAAATGGTTATAACTGTCAACATCTGAAATCAACATGCTTTCTCAGCTCTGCTTCAAACTCCAGTTCTTTTCTCAAGCAGCCTCTCTACTTTTTAGCCCTAAACTAATAAAACAATACTTATTTTCTAACATTATCCTTACAATTTCCCCCCTTCAAGCATATGGAGAGATAAAAAAAATCTCTCCCATATGCTCGCTATTCTATGTAATTCTACAGCTATACCTAACCTTATTATTATATTTTCTAAAAATAGTCTTAATCTTATGCTTATCTTATTCTATTCTTATTGCTATACTTTATCTATGCTAACCTGTACTAGGGATATAAATGAAAGAAAAGAAAATTTCAATGAAAACATATTTGCAGAAATTCAAGTGCAAAACATACAATTACAGAAATTCAAAATGCAAAATGCAAACTTTTGAAAAACTTTTGAAACAATAAAATACAGTTACAAACTAACTTGTTTTACAGAAAACTAAATTCTATCTAAAATAACCATGCAAAACTCATGCAAACTTCATTTTACAAATCCTATTCTGAACAATTCAAACAAAACTTTTTACTATGCTAAGATCTTATCCTATCATTAATACAGAAAACCAAAAATAACTACAATAAAACTCAAAATCAATTTACTATACTAATAAAAACAAAACTTTGTAATAATTTAACTATATATATACATCTATATAAACAGGTATGTACAATTTCTACATCTATGTATATGTTATGTATAAACTATTTACATGTTGCAGGAGGAAAATAAACTTCCCCTCTTAAGATAGTCTAAGAAAAACTTAGAATCAGAGCAATGTAGGAGTCTGGATTTAGAATTCGAGGGCCACTAGAGACCAAGTTCACTCCTTTTACAGAGGAGGAAACTGAAACAAGGAGATGTTAAGTGGCTTGCCACCAGAATCACTCCATTAGTGTCATAAGTGGGATCTGAATGAAAGTTTTCTGGAATCCTAAGACAGCACTCCATCCACCATATCCTATTGCCTTTTGTTCTCCTTTTGCCTGTTACCTAGTTGAGCCTTCTTCTCCCTTTGGGAATAATAATAATAATTTAAAAAATAGCTAGCACTTATATAACAGTTTAAAGATTTTTTACAAAGAATTTTACAATTATCTCTTTTTACCCTTATAACCCTAGGAGACAAGTGCTCATTTTATTCCCATTTAACAGATGAAGAAACAGAGACAGAAATTGACTTGTGCAGTCTGACCCAGCTAGTGAGTATATAATAAGGCTACATTTGAACTCCAGGCTTTTAAAATTCTAAGTCATAGTATTATAGGAATTCAGATTTAGAATTCTGCAGTTGTCCTTGGAAGTCACTGATTTCAACCTCTTTTTACAAATCAGGACATAGCCATTAAGTGACTTGGTCAATCACATAGTAAGTGTATGAAGTCATATTTGAACTTGGATTTTTTTTTTTACTTCAAATCAGATCATTATGGGGACTTAGATTTAGAACTTGTAGTGGGGATAACTAGGTGGGCTCAATGGATAAAGAGCCAGGCCTGAAGATAGGAGGTCCTGGTTTCAAATTTGACTTCCAGACACTTCCTAGTGGTGTGATCCTGAGCAAGTCACTTAACCTCCATTACCTATCTCTTATCACTCTTCTACCTTAGAACCAATATATTATATATGCTATCTTATATATATGTATATGATTTTTATTCTAAGACAAATCATATATATTATATATGCAAGTATGAAAGTAGGGGTTAAAAAAAAGAAATTGTAGGAAACCGCTGAGTTTGATCTTTACAAATTTGGGAACTGAGATACCCTGTTTTGTGATTTGGTTAGTCTCAATTCAACAAGCACTTAAACTCCTACTATGTGTCTGACACTGCCCTGGGGATACAAGAAGTAGTAAAACAATCCCTGAACTCACGGAGCTTATAGTTTAATAGGGTCACAGATAATGAGGGCATGAGTCCAGATTTGAATTCATTCTAAGTTCACAGCGTTATGGAAAACTCAGATTTAGAACTCGCTGGGTCCCTGGAAACCATGGAGTTCAACGTTCTCCTTTTACAAATTAGGAAACTGAGGCACAATGTAACGTAACTTGGCCAATCTCATTTCAATAAACATTTATTAAGCGTTGAGGACACACACAAAAAAGATACTCCCTGCCCTCGGAGAGCTCACAATCTAATGGATCACACTACTAGTAAAAGTGTATGATTTGGTCTTTCAGACAAAGTCCCCGCTCTCTAGCCATTGGGACACTTGGCTATCCGAGCTGTTTCTCCCATGCTTCCCAGCTCGCTCATCCCTACCAAGTGCTGAAGACTCCAGTTCCTCCCCAGCTCCTTCCGGAAAGTGCCGAACACTGCCTCCCTCCTCCTCCCTCGGCCGTTTCCGGGCCGGAGCTCTTCGGCAAATCCCGCCGCCCCCGTCGGAAATGGCCGACGTCCGGACCGCCGGCAGGGGGAGCGAGGGATCCAGCGCGGCCTGGGACTTAGGTAAGCGGTAGGCAGCGAGAGCCGGCTTTTGGGACCCCGAGTCGTGCACAGGCAGCAGCGGCTCTTGCCTATTCTGGGGAACCGGTGCAGCTCCGGGCGGCGGCGGGAACGGGGAGCTGGGGGCGACGGGCCCATGGCCCCAGCGGGAGGCCCCCGATTTCTCCCTCGGTTCGCGGTGACGAACTTCGGGGCTCCGAAGGTAGGGGGCGGACGGGACCATGTATTGTGCTTGGGGTGGGGGGGTGCGGAGAGCTGCGCGCGAGAGCCTCGGAGCCGCGGCGGGGCTGCGGCGGCGGCTGCCACTGCTGCCGCCCAACCCGGGCCGTCAGCCTCCTCCGAGCGGGCCTTCTCCGGAGCCTCACGGGCCTGAGCAGGACAAGGGGTGGTGAACCGGCCTGTGTTGTCTCCCAACACCCGCCCACCCCTCTGAGCCGGAGTTGGGTCGTTCGGAAGGTTCCCCCCTCCCCCCTCAGCCCTCGCCCTGTCCAGCTGCTGCCGCTGCTGCTCTGGAAAGCGCCCCCCATCCCGGTGCAGATCCATCCTCCTTCCTCCAGCATCCTCCACCTGGGAAGGGACTGCGCTGGACAGCCTTCCCATGCCTCCTCTCAGTGCATGCTGTGCCCTCTCTGCCCCGCCGTCTTGTTCTGCCTTCAGACTCCCATTCTCCTCTCTGGCTGCTGCATTTCTGCCCTTTTTTCCCACCTTTCTTTAAAGGAGGAGCGGGGGAGGGTTGGGGGGATTGGAAGCCTGACCTTGCTCCTCGGTTTATTGATGGGCATCGTTCCTACTACCACTTCCTGTCCTGGGGTCCCAGGGCTGCTCCCTTGTAGTTAGGTACTGAGCTCCTGCATGCTCTGGTTGTTTATAGTCACGGGTCGGTCCCTGGGAAAGGGGGAAGGGGGAAGAGGAGGAGTCGTCAGTCAATAAACATTTGTTAAATGAAGTGCCTACTATGCACCAGGCACGCATTGGAGATTCAAAGAAAGGTTAAAAAGAGAGAGAGAGAGAGAGAAAGAAAGAGAGAGAGCCCCTGCTCTCTAGAAGCTCACTGCCTAGAGGGGGTGGCCACATGCAAACAACTATGTATAAACAAGCTATATACGGGATCAATTGGAACTAATCAGCAGAAGGAAGGCACTAGAATGAAGAGAGACGGACGGAAAAGGCTCCCTGTAGTAGGTGGGATTTTAGCGGGGGACTAGAAGGAAGGAGGAGGGGGAGGAGGAAGATTGCTTCTTACTGTGATTGGAAAGGGGCTGCAGCAGGCTGGTGGGTCACTGTCTTGCTCCTAGTCTGGCTCTCTGTTGTTCCACTGAGGATTGCAGTCAACATTGGGAATCCATTGCCCATTGGAGGTCAGTCAGGGATACTGGGCTGCAGTTGGATGCGGGGTATTTTTCTTTCCCAGCTCATGTCCCCCCTTTGGACCAATTCGAGTTTAGATATTGGAAAACTAGGATGATTGTGCCTGTTTTCTCACCTGGTTTCTGTGGTTTGTTTTGTTTTAACATTCCAAGAGATATTGAGCCCATTTTGGGGAGGTGCTCAGATGCTCCTTGAGATGCTTACCTTTTTCAGCAGGATAAAGAAAAAACACCCAAAAGCGCGCCCCCGTCCTCCTTTTTAACAGAGGTGAACTACTTGGGAAAAAATTTCAGCCTTCCTTTTTTCCTTTTGTTTTGCTTTTTTTTCCCCTCCTTTGTTCCCTATGTAATTTTAAAGGTTTGGCTCTCCATGTCTATTTATTTGTGTATGTGGAGCCCAGTCCCTTCTACTTTTTTGCTGGAGCTTACTATTTTTGCATAAGCTTACTTCCTCTGTTCTCTAGTCAGAGGTGCCTTAGGGGCACTAGGGATAGAGGGGAATGATTGGCTTAGTTACTGCTCTTTTCAGTAATAGATTTTTAGAGCTCACTGGACCTCTGATGATGGTCTTGCCTTAACCTTTCTAATTTGTAGGTAAGGAAACTGAGGCCTAGAGAGGAGGAAGTGACTTGCTTAGAAAGAGTGAAAGCTAGTTCTAAGACCAGAATCCAAATTTCTTGACCCCTCCTCTCCTTACAACTATGTTATGCTGCCTCACTGGGGAGCTTTCTTCGAAATCACATCAGTGCAGCAGTGGTTTGTGCTTCAATAGAACAGAAGAATCTTCAGGTATCAGCACCCTCTGCTTTGATCAGGGCACCTTCTGTTAGAGCCAAGACACACAGGTGATCACCATATTATTAGGAATTCTGAGTCAGGCAGACATCCAAAACGATCTAGAAGGGTTCTTAGAGAGTTGAAGTCAGTAGAGATTGATGTGATGTAAACGCTGGAAGGGATCTTAGAAATCAGTGAGGCCAGGCCCCTTGTTTTATAAAGGAGGAGGTTGAGGGGTGGTGGGGTGAATTGACTTGCTTATAGTCACAAATTGGTAGACCTATTTGTTTATCACCACTCCTTGAATCTGTACCCCTTTCACATAACAGGGCTCTATGGAGAAGGATGGGGGCATATATTACTCATCTGCCAGATTAGGAGTCTTGTCTTCCCAAAGAAACATATGGTGGTTAGATTCTTCATAGTAACAGTTCACCTTTATAAATGTGATTTTCTCATTCAACCCCTCTGGGTGGATAGAACAAGTATTATTGTAATTTTAAATCTCAGATAAGAGAATGTATGAAAAGTGAAGAAAATCTTAAAGCGCTCTAGAAATGTAAACTATTATGTCCATTTTACAGTTAAGGAAATTGACTCAGAGGAGGTTGAATCCCTTGCCCACCTTTGCATAGTAAGTAGAATAGCCAGAAGTAGAATCAAGGTCCTGTCATGGCAAGCCTAATGCTATTTCTACTTGCTACACTCTGTTACGTTGCCTTCGTCATATGATAATAATTTGTAGTACCATAATTCAGTTAGAGGATTTTTTCCTTTTTAAATATTCATTAAGGTGCTTTCTTTTTTTAACATCATTGTCCCTTCCCTCCAATTGAATTCTTCCTTGTAACAAAAGAGTACAGGTAAGCAAAACAAATCCATACATTGCCCATGTCTGAAAATTATTGGTACAGTTTGAAATGTTCTTTCATTTGTGTTTTTAAAGAAAAGTATATGACAAGAAATTTTAGATTGATTTTTTTTAATAATCATTTTTGTCCTTCCTTTATTCTCCTATTTGTAAAGAGCCCCCCCCAAAAAATCTCAAGAGGCTAGAACAATAGAATCTAACAAGATGAAATTTAATAGGTTTATAGTCAACTACACAGTTAATGGGATGGGAAAGGTAGAGCTAGAAAACAAAGGTTTATATGAGGACCTGACAACTATGTGGCATAGTAGCCAAAAAGCTAATGAGATTTTAGGCTGCATATATAGAAGCATTGTATTTAGAATAAGGATTAGAAATGCATGAAAATCTTGGTACATTCTGTTAGGTCTGAGTGCCACAAAAAACTAAAGCTAAGAAGAGAAGGAGTTAAAGAAGAAAAGTCAATGACTTGGCCATAGTTACACAAATAGAGGCAGAACTATGACTTAAAAATAGGTCCTTTGAATTCAAATCCATTATTTTACTGCACCCCAAAAAAAACCCTTCCAGCTGGACAGGAGTTATTTTATTTTTTGGGGGGTGATGGGGAAGAGGAGGCAAAGGGCTTTTATTTTTAACTTAAACACCAAGAAAAGGACATTTCTATAAAACAGAACAGAAACAGAAAATTCTGCAGGACACTGCATCTCTATTTCTTACTGTTTGCTTTTTGAAAAGTACATGGGGGAACAGCTAGGGAGCACAATGGATAGAGTGCCAGGTGTTCACTCATTGGCCTTAGACTTTTCCTAGCTGTGTGACTCTGGGCAAGTCATTTAACCCCAGTTGCCTAGCCCTTACTACTCTAATGCCTTAATACACACACACACACACACACACACACACACACACACACACACACATATTGTTTAGTAAGCCAGAATGTAAAGGGTTTTTTTTTAATGTTTATATACACACATACTTTCAAAACTGCTTTGCGTATTTGTGCTTTCTTCTGAACTCCCTCTAATCTCTTCTGTGCATTAGAAAAAAAAATGTTCCTATGTTCCTCCCTTTTTTAAACTTTACTTTTTGCTATGCTCTCTACATTGTCCCAGTTCAAAATGGAGTAAAAAGAAAGAAAAACTCTTGTATAATCCATATAAGCATAACCCATAAAGATGAACCCACAAAGTAGACATGTCCAAAAGTGATTATGTCTTTCTGTTCCTTATATCCATCACCTTTGTATCTGGAGATAGATATCATGCTTCATTGGAGATTCTGAAGAACCATGGTTGAAGATGATCAAACCAGAGTTGTAAAGAGAAGTGAAACCATACCATAATAGGATTACTTGAAGGAGGTGTTTACCCTGGAGAAGCTATCTTAAAATATTTAAGAAGCTATCATGTAGGAGAGGTAATGGATTAGATTTGTTTTATTTTTGGGTAGAGGACAGAGCTAGAACTGACAGGTGTAAATTCAAAGAGGTAGATTTTGATTATATGTGGAGAAAAACCCCAAACTACTTAGCAATTATAATTGCTCCAAAGTAGGCTGTCTTCAGGCCAGTAGCTACTTCCCAGTCTTCAGAGTGACTCAATGGATGGTAAGATGACCAGTTAGTTGTTCATTAGTGTTATAGAAAAGATTCCTGCATTAACTGGGCTAATTTTTTAGTCCTTTCCAAACTAAAGATCCTGTAATTGTAGGTGTTAGATAAACTTTTTTGAACTGGCCTGGAAACTTCATTACCAAGTATATGGAATGGTGCTTTCCCTCTTATAATGAATATTTGAAAGATGACAAAAGTTCAGGACTGCTTGGTATGTGTGTATGTTTTTTTTTTTTAAGTTAACAACAAAAGTTCCTTTGAAAAACTTATAACCTCATCTGATTTTCCTAGCCTGTATGTAGTCAGTATAGACAGATTCATCATTTGCCTTTAGTAGATGGATGTGATATTTGTTCAAAGTGAAATAGGGCTGGCATCATAGTCAGGATGTAGTGGATTGAAGTATTTGAGTACAAGAGAGTAAGAGAATTAAAAAAGGATAGATATTATGTCTCTTTGAACCTTTAGCCCTTTCCAAATGGGCCTCACACCGTTTCCCTGTCATTTCCAAATAGTTTTGGTATAGTAGTAAAGAAGAATTGTTTTCCTCACTTAAGTCTCTTTTTGAAAAAAGAAACAAAAGAAGATAGTATGGGTTAAGGGACAGGTCTATTCTATATTGTTCTCTCTTCCTGTGAATTTATACTATAGTATAAAATGGAACATATTTCTGATGTAGCAAGTATAACTGAAAAATATACTAGGGATGGAAATGCTAGAACTGTGTGCTATGCCTCTTTTTTCTATAACGCAAGCAAACTATTTACCAGCTTCTGTAGTGTTTAACCTTGGAATGATCAGTTCAAACCCAAATGCCATCTCTTTCATATTTTTTTTTTCTTAACTGTGATTGGTACTTTGAAAACAGGTCAATGATATTTATTAATTATTAACATCTAGTTGCTGCTTTACTGTTTGTTTTTCCTTTTCTACCTCATTTATCATTATCTACTATTCCTAGCAAAGATAGCTTAAGATATGGTTTTAAAAAACTTATTCTCTTATCTACTAACTCCCTTAGGCATATATCTGTTTCAATTTGGCAAGGCACAAATTTGTTTTCTCTTTGAGTGTGTCCCTAAGTATATTCATGAGTAATATAATAATCTGGTGCCCAGTAGCCTGCATGTAGGTCAGTAGTCCTTGGAAAGGCTTACTGTGGCCAAGCTACCCAAATAGACATTCATGACACTCAGTCTTATGTTTTTGAGGACAAGATAGCTCGGGATAGGGTATTGGTGTTTCCTTATGTTCCCATTTAATTGTGCAACCCTGTAATATTAGCAGAACTTCCCAGATTTACCCCATGATTTATAGGAATAGACAAGAACTTCAATAGCATAGTAATATTGTGACCATTAATGGTGAACTATGGAGGGGTTTTTAGTAGTTTACAAATGTAAATTTGAATCTCACACCATAGCAAATTCAATGGTGGTTATCTTCTAAGGGATATTAAATTTGGAAACATTTGTGAATTTAAATTTGAATGTTTATTGAATATCATCTATATTCCTAGTGGGGTTAGAGTTAGACACTATAACATACCAGAAGGTAAATGTGTGTTTATGAGTATGCTTGTATATTTGGTAATATTCTAGTTATTAGACATAGACAAGGAAATCATGCATACCAATTAATGGGATTTTCTGAATAGTTGAAGGATAACCCTACTAGATACTGAAAGAGCATGCTCTTTAAAATTTTTTAAATTAATTTCTAACATTCTTTTAAAAATTTTGTGTTCTAAATTCTCTCCCTCCTCACCCTTCTCCCACCCACTGAGAAGGGTAGCCATATGATGTCATTTATACATGTGTAATCATGCAAAACATATTTTCATACTAGCCACATTGCAAAAAAAGCAAGAAAAATAAAGTAAGAATTATATTTCAATTTGCATTCATAGTTTTCTCTGGAGGTGGGAGAACATTTTTTTTTATCATGAATCATTAGGAATTATTTTGGATCATTGTATTGATCAGAGTAACCAAGTCTTTCACGGTTGATCATCATTATAACATTGCTGTCATTGTGCACGTTGCTATCCTTATTCTTTTCACTTCACTTTTCATCAGTTCATATAGGTCTTGCCATGGTTTTTTCTGACATCACTCTCCTCATCATTTCTTATAGGACAATAGTATGTCACAATCATATGCCACAATTTGTTCAGCCATTTCCCAATTGATAAGCATCCCTTCAATTTCCAATTCTTTGCTACTGCAAAAAGAGATGCTACAAATATTTTTTTCCATATAGCTCTTTTTCCTTTTCCTTTTTTTTTCTTTTTGGGTTAAAGACTTAATAGTGGTATTGCTGGAAGGCAGAACCAAGATAGTAGAGAAGGTACATGGATCCATCTGATCTATATCAAATTACTCTGCAAAAAAACTTAGAATAAATTCTGAAGTGGCATAATTTATAAAAAGATAAGGTGAAGTAATTTTTCAGCCCAAAATAATTTAAAAGGCCACATGAGGGATCTAGTACATGGGGTGGAGGTGGGGGTGCAAAACAGCATGTCAGGACAGGTACCACCATAGCAGTGGGTCCTGGGCACAACTGAAGCAGTAGCAAAAGCTTTTGTAGTTCTTAGCCATTTTGTAAGGAGGGTCAGACAACTGCTCAGAAAGATATTATAGGGGTCCTTGCTGGCCCTGGGTGCAAGATTCTTGTTGCCCTGCCCATACACAGATCCAGAAAGCAGCCCTAGGGCATGCTCTCAAGCAGAAGAGGAGCACTAACACACACCAGGGCTTGTAACCTTGGGAGACAGGGGACCCTAGTCACAGGTTACCCCCAGACCAAAGCACAGTCCTAGAAGTATTAAACCTATGTCTTCGTACCTTACACTTCTTAAAGAATTGAAAGCAGATAGGTCCTCAGAGCGTTCTCTGAAGGCATCTGCCCAAAGGACCTGAAGCTTGGAACAGTGCTCCCTTCACCTCAGTTACAAACCCCCAACTTTAACAATTTTGAAAATTAAAAGAAAAGAAAAAAAACCTGTAAAATGAGCAAACAACAACAATAAAACCAACACAGAAAGTTATTTTGGTGACAGGGAGGGATACGATACAAACTCAGAAGAAGACAACAAAGCCAAAATTGCTGCATCCAAAATCTCTAAGAAAAATACGAATTGTTCTTAAGCCCCAAAAAATAATTAATGGAGAAGCTCAAAAAGAATTTTAAAAAATCAAATAAGAGAAGTGGAAGAAAAATTAGAAAAGAAATGAGAATGACACAGGAAGACATGGAAAAGAATCAGCAACTTGGTTAAAGAAGGCACAAAAAAACTGAAGAAATTAATGTCTTAAAAAACAGAATGGACCAATTGGTAAAAGAAGCTCAAAAATCCAATGAAGAGAACAACTTAAAAAAAAACACCGGAATTGAGCAAATGGGAAAAGATAAATGTGAAATATATCATTGGAAAAACAACTGACATGAAAAATAAGTCCAGTAGAGATATTCTAAGAATTATTGGATTACCTGAAAGTCATGGTAAAAAACAGAGCTTAGATACTATCTTTCAAGGAAACCCTAATGTTCTAGAACTGGAAGGCAAAATAGAAATTGAAAGAATCCACTCTTTGCCTCCTGAAAGAGATCCCAAAAGGATAATTCCCAGGAACGTTATAGCCAAGTTCCAGAACTCTCAGGTCTAGGAAAAAATATTGCAAGCAGTCAAAAGGGAACAATTCAGATATTGTGAAGACACAGTCAAAAAAACACAAGACCTAGCAGCTTCTACATTAAAGGTTTGGAGGTCCAGGAATATGATATTCCAGAGGGCAAAGGAGCTAGGACTTCAACTAAGAATCATTTACCCTACAAAACTGAGCATAATTCTTTAAGGGAAAAAAATGGGTATTCAGTGAAATAGAGGCTTTTCAAACATTCCTGATGAAAAGACTAGAACTGAATGGAAAAGTTGACTTTCAAATATAAGACTCGAGAAGCATAGAAAGGTAAACAGGAAAGAGAAATCAAAGGACATCCAATGATGTTAATTCCTACATTGTATGTATGATATAACATTCCTACATGGTTGTAATTCCAAAGAACTTTATCATTATTAGGGTAGTTATAAGGAGTATATACATGCAGAGGGCAAGGGTATGAGTTGAATATGATGATATTAAAAAAAATAAAATTAAGGGATGAGAAGGAGGAATGCATTGGGAGGAGGGGGAAGGGAAAATAGAATGGGATAAATTATCTCACATAAAAGAGACATGAAAGAGCTTTTACAGTGGAGAAGCTCAGAAAAACCTGGAAAGACTTATGTGAACTGAAGCAGAGTAGAATAAACAGAACCAGGAGAACATGATACACTTTGCCAGGAATCCTATCCAATGAACAACTGTGAACAGCAGCTATTCTGAGCAACACAGTGATCCAAAACTACCCAAAGGGCTCGACATCTGCTTCCAGAGCTGATAGAAGTCTTAAGTTCAGACCAAAGAAAACTTTTCTTATTTTTTCAATTTGAGTTTCCTTTCAGATATAGTGTTTTCCTGAGCTCCTCCTGCTTGTTATTTCTTATAGCACAATAGTATTCTATTATATTATATACTATAACTTACTCAGGCTTAACCAGTTGATGGGTTTCACCTTACTTTCTAATTCATTGCTCCCCATTTTCTTCTCAATGGTAAAAGTTCTTCTTTGCATACCTACTTTATATGAGAACATTCTTCCCATTTTTCCTTCTCCCAATGCATCCCTCTTTCTTACTCCTCAATTTTTTTTGAGGTCATTCCAACATAATTGATTCATCCCTCCTCCACCCCCCCCCCACTCCATTCTGTATGTAAACTCCTTTTAATTTCTCTAATAATGATAACATTCTTTGGACTTATGTATATCATTTCCCCATATAAGAATGTAAACTGTTTAACTTTATGGAATCTCCTGTGATTACTTTCAGGTTTACCTTTTTATAAAAGCTTTTCTTGAGTTTTGTATTTGAATGTCAGATTTTCTATTCAGCTCTTTTCTTTTCATCAAAAATGCTTGAAAGTCTTCTATTTCATTAAATATCCATTTTCCCCCCCTGAAGGATTACATTCAATTTTGTCAGATAGGTCTACAAGCAAAAAAACCAGCCCTCTAATCTTCCATTTTGGTTGAGAACATATTATCCTAATATGAGCAAGCATATAAGTATTTCATGGGAGTCCCTGACTGCTGCTAAGCATACAGTTCCCTCAGGACTGAGGAACCTTGGTTATATAGCCTTGATGGCAGTTATTCATGCCCCTCCTTCCCACTAAAAATAGATGTGCCCTAAGAGGCACTTTCTGCTAATAGGAACATGTTTTTTTTCCTAAGGCTAAGCCTTCTTGTAAGTCATTGCCTTGAAGTTAAGGGTTATTCCTGATTCTAATAATAGAGATTCCCTAGGAGGCTTTGACTACTTTGAGGCATAGAGTTTCTGTAGAACTATACTCTTATAGGAAGTCATAGCCCGAATATTAGTAGTTATACCTCTGTAATAATTCCCTGATCTTTTGGTAAATTTGTAGCCTTGGTTACAGTGGTTTATTCCTTCACCTTTAAGAAATGTTTTCCTTTCTAAGAATTTCTTGCTGTTTAGTGTGGTACGTGAATACCTTGGAGTACATATCATGGTAGGAAGTGAAATTTTATTGTTATTGCTTAGCTTTCCTATAAGTTAATTTCTAAAAAAAAAAATCATTAATGCAGTTTAAGTGACAAAATGAATAGAAGACTGGATCTGGAGTCAAGATCTGAATTAAAACCCAGATCCAGATATTCCCTAGAGTTGTGACTGTGGGTAAATTGATTAATCTGTCTATTTCAGTTTCCTCACCTATAAAATAGAGATAATAATAACACTTACTTTGTTAGTGATTGTCGAGGTAAAAATGTGTTAATATTTGTTAAACATGTTGCAAATCTTAAACCACTATGGAAATGCTAACTATTATTATTAAATACTAGTTTTTTTTTTTGCCATAGTATCATTTCTGGGTATACTACATCATCAATCAAGCCTGCTTGTGTGACAAAGGAAAATAATAGCCACATGACTGTCTTGACCATATACTTAGTATTCCAACCCATAATCCTCCACCTCTTAGGAGGAAGGTGCATTTCATCTTCTATGGTACCAGAAGCACCTTTTGACGTGTTTTTTTGTTAGGCTATTTTAAAGTGAGAATTAGCTTTTATCTGTTATTAATAGGTATTCTAGCTTATGTATAGAATACTTTCTCTCTCTCTTTTTTTTTTTTTGCCGGTGATCCCCTTTTATTTTTCCTCCCATCTATCCACTGAATTGATTCCTGTGATCTCTTTGCATTTTCCTTTAACCTGTCCTTTTTTGCATTCTCAGATCTATATAGCCTTGAAGTCTATCATATTCTTTTTTTTATATCTATATTTCTCTAGTCCTGTTAACTCATTCTCCTTTAATCACTATTAATGGGTAGCATTGGATTACCTAGGACCTCTTGTCTCTCTCTAGCCCTGGTTCTCAATTCACTGAGTCATCTACCTCTCGGCCTCCTAGTTACATTTTAAAGGAAGAGAAGGGCTCTGAGACAGGATGCAAAAAAAAAAAAGAATTTAAGAAAGACAATTAAAGTAGTAAGTTGTAGACAAAGTATATAGACAAAAACAAAGAAGTTCAAAAGGTGGGCTATTTTGTTACTTCTTTGTTTAATATATACTTTTAAAAAGCTAACCTTAGTAGTAGTGTTTTTGTATGTCTTTTTTATACTTTTGTACTATACTACATCATTTGTCTTTGTCAAATTTTTAAAAACTCATTTAACGTTGTTAAACTCATTTTTTAAAAATTAAGTTTATTTAATGAATTAATTTAGAATATTTTTCCATGGTTACATGATTCATGTCCTTTCCCTCCCCTCCTCAACACTACCCTCCAATAGCTAATGAGCAATTCCACTGAGTTTTACATGAGTCAAGATCTATTTCCATATTATTAATATTTGCACTAGAGTGATTGTTTAGTCTACATACCCAATCATATCCCCATTGAATCATGTGATCAAGCAAATGTTTTTCTTCTTGTTTCTGCTCCCACAAATCCTCATTTTTTTTTTAAAGTGGACTGGTTTTGAAGGACTTGAAATGTTAAGCAGAAGAATTTGTGGATGAAATCCTAGAGGCAATAGGGAGCCAACCACTCTCTGGAGCAGAGGAGTGACAGGATAAGATTTGTGCTTTCAGAGTAATTACTTTGGCAACTGTAGCTGATCTTTGTGAGTTCCTGTAGCTGAAAACTTTATATGCTGAAGCTAGTCACCTGATGAGCCTATTGATAGCACCACAGAATTTTAGAGTTGGGAAGGACCAGAACAGGCATCTACTTTAGCCCTTCTTCCCAAGTGGTCATCTATCCTTTGTATGAAAGCCTCCAGGGAGGGTGAACCCACTACCTTCTGAGGCAATCTATTCCACTTGTGTTTAGTTCTCATTCTTACTAAAAGTATAAATTTACCCCTTTTAACTGTCCACCCTGAGGAGCAAAACAACACATTTGACAGCTTTTGAAATATTGGAATCAAGTTGTCAAGGGGGTGGGATTAGTGTTTAGAGTCGTGGACCTGAATTTGGAAAACCTATGCTTAGACACTAGCTGTGTGACTTTAAATAAGGTAAGCCATTTGCCCTCCCTATGCCTCAGTTTCCTAAATGTAAAATGAAGAGGGTTGGACTTGATGGCTTCTTAAATTACTTTTAGCTCTGAATATATATGAGCTTTTCTTCTCTAGACTATAAATCCCCACTTCAAATCAACTGGCCCTTTTCATCATCCTGGTTGGCTTCTGCACATTGTCCAATTTATTGATGTCATTTCAAAACTTGGGAACTAAATTCAGTATTGCAGATGTGATCTGATTAGGGCACAGTCCAAGTCAACTCTCCTTTCCTGGAAATTGTGGCTCTTTAAATTCAGCCCAAGGACACATGAGTCGCCACATTACACTGCTGATTCATATTGTGCTTGAAGTTCACCAAAACCCCCAGATCTTTTTCAGAACTGCTGTTTAAACATGCCTCCTCCAAGTCGTAATTGTGAAGTTAATTTTTAAAACTAAAACAGTCTGGTTCTTGGATGAGAGACAAACCATCTGTTGCCAATCCCGTTTTATGGGCAGCCTTTCTAACGTGATATAACCTGTCACAGCTCACACTATGTTGATCTAGCATTGAGAGCCCAGAGTCACTTCCCTGACACAGCAAGGCAACAAAAAGAGAACATCAGAGAACCATCATGCTGAATATTTCTTCAATGATGGTTGCTTTTCCTGCCCCTTTCTGCTTTTTCATAAAAATGAAGTATAGAATTTGAAATTGTATGACCTTTTGGACAGACTACAGAAACAAATATCAGCTAACATTGTCTGTGAAACATTGTTATCTTATTTGTT
This sequence comes from Monodelphis domestica, assembly GCF_027887165.1. Lineage (NCBI taxonomy): Eukaryota > Metazoa > Chordata > Mammalia > Didelphimorphia > Didelphidae > Monodelphis > Monodelphis domestica. The sequence goes on along the minus strand of NC_077227.1, from coordinate 598,181,109 downwards.
TTATAATGATGCTATTCAGGATCAATAGAGTATTATCTTCATAACTGGGTGCATAAATGGGACTTAACATCTTTAGCACTTCTTACAGTGTTAGTGTTTTCTGGGTTTGCAGAGGTGCCAGATAACTGAGGCCAAGTGTTTGATATTTATATTTATTTCTCTGTGTTTCTAGGTATAAGGATCATGGGTACATTTATGTATTGGTATACAGTGCCATGGGAAAGCAGTTTTTTGCCCTTTCAATTGAAGACCCATGGACGCACTATCATCTGATAGTCAAGTATAAGTAAAGAGCATCTTAAATGTTCTGTTGTTGTTGTTGAATTGTTTCAGCAGTGTTCAATTGTTTGTGACCCTGTTTGGGGTTTTCTTGGCAAAGATACTGAAGTGGTTTCCTCTTCCTTCTCCAGCTCATTTTATAGATGAGGAAACTGAGTCAGAGCTAAGTGGTTTGTCCACAGTCCCACAGCTAATCTGAGGTTGGATTTGAAAACTGACATCAGGCCTGGCACTCTTTCCACTGTGCCAGGTAGTTGCTCTCATTCTGACAACTTATAGTTATTTTTGAATTATTAGCAAAATATAAAATGTTTAAGTTCAACAAATTTTTATACTAAGAAAAAGGACCCCAAGCCTTTATTCATTAAATAAACAAATATTTAAGAACTGAAATTTATTATGACTGTAATACAAATTTCTTGGTCGGGTATTCAAGGATATTCACACTCATTCCCATTCCTTTTTCTAAGTTTATTTAATTCTGTTCCTCACTTGAATCCTCTGTTTGACCATACTGATTTACCCACTGTCTCCAAACATGCCTTTTTCTGTGCGTTGTTCCTCCTGAATAGAATGCCTTCCCAACCTCTTTTCAGCCTATCCACATCCTGCCAAGTTTTTAAGTATTAGGAAGGGTGATGACACTGATTTATTATGCAAGTTAAGTCCTGTTCCAGATTACTGAATTCCAGTTTTTATTCCTAGGGCATTTTTCTTGTGATGAAGACATTGTTCCTGGTATATAGAGCCCAGGAACAAAAGGGAGCAAGTACTGTATAGGCATAGCCTGACTAATATTGTTAATTTGTTTGGAGAACTAGCATTGCATGAGCAAATACAAGGCTGTTACAGTGGAGGGTCCCTAACATTATGATGGGATTTTATTTGAATGAATTATTAATGTCATTGTAAAGCACTATTGGTCAGGGTAATGTTATTAATTTTTTAAAAACTTTTTGAATTCAGGGTCTGCTATTCATTTTTGTATTCTTATAGTGTGAGAACATACTTTGCCATACATTACTTTAAAATTTTAAGTGCTTTACAAATCTTAAAGAGCTATTAGTAGTGGTGTGAATTTCAGTCTCAGGCCTTTCAGAGAAGCTGTTCCCCATGCCTAGAATGGGCACTCTCAAATCAGTCATTCAGACTAAGTCCAGGCTCAGTTTCAGTGCTGCCACCTCTTCTGCAAAGATTTCCTTGGGGCTTCTTTACCCTTCCCAGTGTTTTCTGGTAGAACAAAGAATTTCTAAAGAGCTTACTGACTTCTTTCTGTGTTCTTTAGCACTTCTAGTAAGTTAGCGGACATTATATAGTCTTCAAATAGCATAGAATCAGGTATTTGTATTAGCAATAAAAATAAATAAAAATAGCAATAAAAATATGATTATGTAGAATTTGAGTAATGAATTCTGAAAAGATACATTTTCCCTCTCTTTTTTTTTCCTCTTTTACTACTGACTTGAATGGCCATACTTAAGAGAATGATGTCCATCCATCTTTGGAATCTGAATTAAGTTCTGATTATGGGGATAAGTGTCTGGGTCCATGCTCTTACAGCCTGGGTTTTTTCTTTTTTTGAGTCTGGTCTTATGATTTTTATTTGTGAAGAGGATTAACTGCTAGTCTAGAAACACATAACTTAAAGCAGGGGTCCCAAAACTTTTTACACAGGGGGCCAGTTCACTGTCCCTCAGACAGTCTGGAAGGCCGGACTATAAAAACCCAACCCTAATCAGGCAGCAATATACACAGTGCAGAATCCCCTCCCCCAGATCGCTGCTCACCATGCTGACATTTTCCATTGTGCAGCCACATAATCCTTTGCATGGCGCCTTGTTCTAAGGTGCCACACAAAGGATTATGTCACCGGAAGTAGTACTGTACATGACCACGCTGAGCTTTGAGGCGCCACCACATACAGTGTTCCTCTCACTGACCACCTATGAAAGAAGGGCCCCTTCCAGAATTGTGGTGGGGGACGAATACATGGCCTCAGAGGGCCGCATGTGGCCTGTGGGCCATAGTTTGGAGACCCCTGACTTAAAGCCATAGAGCAGTGGTTTTTAACATTTTTTTTGTGTCATGGATCATGGACCCCTTCTCAGAATAATATAAAGTACATAAAATAAACTACATAGGCTTATAAAGGAAAAATTAAATTGAAACAAAATTAACATTTTTTTAAAGTTCATGAACCAGGTTAAAAATCAAGCCCTGCCTTGGAGAGTTGCCTCAGGCAATGAGCAGCTGAGTGATGAACTTAGAGTTACACAGCCTTTATGTGTCTGAGGCAATAATTGAACCTGGGTCTTTCTGACTAAAATCAAGTAGGTGGTAAAGTGGATAGAGCACTGGGCTTGGAATCAGAAGATTCAACTTCCTGAATTCAAATCAGACCTCAGATACTTATTAGCTGTATGATCCTGGGTAAGCTACCTAAACCTGTTTGCCTCAGTTTCCTCATCCGGAAAATTGCCTGGAGAAGGAAATAGCAAACCACTCCAGTTTCTTTGCCAAACAAAAAAAATCCCAAATAGGGCCCCTGAACAACATCTTTCTGACTCGGACTGGTTTACTGTCTGCTTTGCCAGGCTGATTCTCTACAATGATAATATAATAGCTAGTAATTTTGTAGAGTTTTAAGGTTTGCAGAGCACTTCACAGATATTGTTTTAACCTTACAACAATCCTGGGAGGTATGTGCTATTATTATTATTTCCATTCCTGAATCAGACAGATTTGCCCAGAATCACACATCTAGTAGGTGTTTGAGACTAGATTTGAACTTAGATCTTTCTGACTTTAGATCCAGTGCTTTGTTTACTGAGTCTCTTAACTGCCTTTGATTAAGTTTTTTGGGGGGTGAGGCTGGAGGGGGGAATGTTAAGGCTTTTTAGATAGTGACTTTTAAAAGCATAACTAAATGGCTAGGTAATAAATTGCAAAGCTGTTGATAATGCTTAGTAGAGCACAATTTAGCCCAGTGTCCTTTACATTGCTGATTTGAATATGAAGAACAGAGCTTAGAGCTGCTACCAATCAGTGTAGCTTTCACACCTTATCCTCCTTATACAGCATTTAGTTTTGCTGTCATATTGACTGTTGGTAGAAAATAGGTATTCATGTGTCTGTTTACAAATCTGGTTAAGCTTAGTTAAGAGCCTCTCAGAGACCATACTAAATAGGAAATAGTAATCCAGAAAAAGTGCAATTTGGGAAATGAAACAATGTGCAAAAGACTGCCCAGGTATAGAAGAAGAAAATAAATACATTAGGCTAATCAGCAGTGTTTTGAAAGATATACTTTTAACTTTAGGATTAACAGAATTGTAGGCAGGATTTGACTTCCCAGAAAATAGCCAATCAATGGGCCTGCAGGTTAGTCTAAGCTTTTTTATATTTTTCTGGGCCAAGAAACAATGAATGGTACCATGGTGAAAACTTTAGACTAAGAGTCGAGACCCTTCTGATGTGAATTGTGGCTTTTTCAGTCATTATTTCGGTGCTCTGAAATTTGACTAGATCTCTAAGATTTCTTCTGGTTCTGATGACTCCTCAAGATCTCCACATCCTAACTCTCCTCCCCACTCAGAATAGGTGCTTAATAAAAATGTTTTGTGGGTAAGGATGATAAGAAAATTCTGAGTGACTTGGCATTGTACTCTTATATTCTGCTTATTGCACTGATACAATGAAATTGCCAGTGGCCTATGTACCTTAATTTCTTTGTTCACCCTCATCAGGTCTTGGTTGCTGCTTCAAGGGAAGAGGATAGGTAGATCTTTGTAGTAGGAATAGGAATTTTCATACGAACATTTAAAAGAAATTTTGGAAAATTTGAATGCCATAAACTACCAAGGCCAGTTGATGTTTCTATGAAAATTAAGAGGGAAATGGATGATAAATTAACATATAGAGCAAAAAAAAACAACAACTCCTTTGGTATTTGTTTTTAAACTTTTAAGAGAAAGAATTACTTCTACATTAGAAAATTACTTTCACAACATTAGCCTTTCTAAAGTAATAAGTGATTAAAAGATGCCTACTAAGAGTACTTTTTGAAAAATGTGATTTGAAGAAATTTAGGGAAAGAATGAGATTATTTGTGTGAAGAGTACCTAATAGGTTTGTTGGATATTAGGAGTTAGGCTAATTTAAAGAAAGCTGATTTATTAGCCTAAATGTCAATTCATTAATTTACAATAATAGTTATTTCTAACTGGTGAGCTGAGGCAGCTGTTTATCTTGGTAGTAAGGTCTCCTAAGGAAACAAATCATTATCACAATAGAGGACATTGAAGCCTCTACCATAGCATGCCTCCATAATCACCACCCCACCCTCATGCTTTCCATTTACATAGTATTTATTATTATTTTTTAAACCCTTAACTTCTGTCTTAGAATCAATACTGTATTGGTTCCCAGGCAGAAGAGAGGTAAGGGTTAGGCAATGGGCGTTAAGTGACTTGTCTAGGGTCACATGGCTAGAAAGTGTCTGAGGTCAAATTTGAACTCAGGACTTCCCATCTTCAGGCCCCACTATCCATTGAGCCACCTAGCTTCCCCACATAGTATTTATATGTACTTAAATTTTTTTTTCCATTTTGTCTTCCTCATTAGAATGATGGAGCTGCTTGATGGTAGGAACCTAGTTTTTGTCTGACTTCTTACTTAAATAAAGAGGATCTGTTTTTGGAAAAAGAAAGTATATAGAAGGAAGTGAGCTTGCAGAGAGAATAGTAAGAGGGCCAGTGACTGACCATGTTGGGTGTCTGTAGTTGAGTCCAGGAGGAGAAAAATGAATTGGGTACAATTGAATGGTTGAAATTACAAGAAAAACTAGGACAGTTCAATATTACAGAAGCTAAAGGAAGGGAAATTTTTTTTTTTAAAAGGAGTGTCTTATGCTTCTGAGAGATCAAAGAGAATGAGAAATTAGAAAAAATGTTGGTGTTTATTGACCTTTGAGAAGGATATTGGCAGAGGGATCCAGTGGGTAAATAAGGGAACTTGTACTAGATAGCTTTAGATCTTTTCATTGAATAAGGGGGAGTGAAGAGGAAGTTATTTTCTTAAAGTAAGTGGGGGGAAGGGCTTCAGATATTTGAGGACTGGAATAGTTACAATGAATGGATGAAAAAGTATTTATTAAATGCTTTCTATGGGCAAAGGGCAGCCAGGTGGTCCAGCAGAGAGAGCACCGGGTCTGGAGTCAGTATTTTCATGAATTCAAATCTGGCTTTAAGACACTTACTATCTGGGTGACCCTAGACAAGATACTTAACCTTGTTTGACTCAGTTCCTTTTCTATAAAATGAGCTGGAGAAGGAAATGCCAAACCACTCCAGTATCTCAGCCAAGAAAACCTCAAATGGGGTCATGGAGCGTCAGATACAACTGAAATAACCTTAGAGAGGAAGGCAGATGAAGGTAGGTTTTACTGGCAGGGGAATCTGGTTGGAGGTAAGCTCTAACCTTCCCTAAAAATAGACAGCAATCCTGGGTAGGCTTCCCAACCCTTTTGGGCCTAAGTTACCCCCTCTCTACAGGGAGTGGACATCACTACAATGGTATGAATCTCTGCTTAAGGCCCCACTCTCTAGACAGAGCCAGTGATACTGTAAGAAGGACAGCTGTTTCACTGTTGTACACTTTCCTAGTTGGCCATCAACAATAATTCTTCTAGTCTCCCTATTTTCCCCCTAACAGTTTCATTATGAAAGAAGACTGTCCTCTTCCTCCCCCACCATCACCCTCCAAAACATGGTATGGAGGAATGGCAGAATCTACATATACATACATGGACATCTATGACCATGTTTTTATATGAACACCCTATGGGATGAACTATGTGTTTGTGGTTGCTTATAAGGAAAGAAATTTGTAAAATGAGGGAGCAGCTTTTCTTATTCGTCATCTTTTCACTTGCATGGAAACTCCATGCTTACTAATTAAATGTTGATCATATAGAAAGAAAGATGTTAAGTATACTTCTATTGTCCATGTGCAGAGGGAAGTGTTTTGTGTGGCTGTTCACTCTCATGCTTCCTTATATTCCTCATTTAGTGACTATATTTCATTAGAAACTTGTACTTAAACCTAACTGGCATGTCCAGTTTTTTGTTAGTGTGTCTTTTGCCTCCCTGTGACAGTTGGATGTCACTTATTGGAATATTTTGTTTTAATGGGCTAATAATGTTACATTAGTGTTGTAATTGCTCCTACCACCTGCCATAATACGACTTGCACTTGTTTTTCGTTTAAACTGAGTCTTCTAGCCTACAGTTAGTCCTGCAACATTAAGTATCTGACAGACAATACTGGCTCTTTCCTCAGATCCTTTATAAAGGGGCTCTTTTAGAGTTGGACTCTATTGTTTTAGGGAAGAGGGTAGATTTGGTTTTTTACTTTAATGTAAGCCTAATTCTTTGTAATTGTTGAACTATGAGAAAATTTTTGAACACTTTACAAATCAATAAAACAGAAGTTGGAAGTTTAAATAAAATAAATAGAGAACTAGACTAGACATGGAACAATTTGGTTTAAATTCCTAGCACTGCCTGGACTAATTAACCTTTGTTTAATCTGTAGCCTATTTGTACATTTTTTAGGTGGAAATATTATTTCCAATTGTTTACTTATTCACAAGGATAATAAAAGGGATACAAGAGTTCATTGTTGACAAGATTTCTTTTATGAATTTTGTGATTTGCCTGCTAAAAAGTAATATGGTCATATCTTAAATCTGCTGTTCCAGATAACTCATCTTTCCACTTTTAAGGCTTTAGGCAGGGTGGCCAAACTTTTTGATTCTCTAAGCCACATATTGATTTCATCAATATGAGTACTTTTTTTTAAAACCCTTACCTTCAGTTTTAGAATCCATTCCAAGTCTTGGTTCCAAGATAGATAAGCAGTAAGGCCTGGGCAATTGGGGTTAAGTACCTGTAGCCCAGGGTCCCATGGTTAGGAAGTATCTGAGAGCAGATTTGAACCCAGGACCTCCTATCTCCAGGCCTGCCCTGATACTATTAATTAAACAATTTCATGAGCTGCTGTGGCAAAAACAGTTTGTCTATTGACCAAATGCTGTAATAAAACTCTTCCAACTTTAGTAAGCATTTATTAAACACTTAATTCAGTGCCAGGTACTGTGCTAGGCACCGTTGTCACAAAGACAAAAATGAAACTGTCTTTGCTGCCACAAACTTTTATTATATCAGAGGAAACATGTACATAAGCACATAAAGAATAAAAACAGGGTAATTTTTTAGGGGGAGCACTAGCAGCTAGGAGAAATCAGGAAAAGTCCCATGAAGAAGTGTTTTCTGATCTTCAAAAGAAACACAATTCTCAGAGCATTTTGTTAGTTGAGTATTTTATACTAAAAGCACTATTTTCTCTCATACTTATCATTTCCCCTTAATTCTGGTTAGAGAGAATATAGAGATAAAAACTTATGGCCTTTCTTGCCTTACAGAGAAAAAAAAATTCTTTGTTTTATTGTTTTAGCCATGAACCTAATGTAAGCAATTTTATTAAATTTAGGTTATACTAATTCTAAAGATTTCTGCTGAGAGATTCAGAGATTAGTAATTTTCCCATGATTTGAAAATCTCAGGCCATTTTGGAATTCAAATGTATAGCGTTTTCAGAGAGTAGGCAAAATTCCAGTAAAGATAGAACAAGGGTTCAGAATTTAGGTAGTAGTTCAGGTAACCCATCTGTTTCCTCAGACAGAATAATAGTCACTTAACTTTTATACTCTCTTGGAGAATCATTTTCCTAAAACTATTCAATCCTACTTCTAACCCACCTATAAAGGATTCTTTTCAGGGTCAAAGGTGAACTCAAGAGATACTTATAATAACTGAAATAATAGATGATTTCTTCCTTCTCCTTCTGATCTGATTGGAGAAAGAAAGGGGCCTTAGAGAGTGGTTAGAAATTAGTTGGGCCTTTGATAAGAATGTGTTAAAAGATCACCATGCAAACTTTGTTCTAGAATTGATAGCTAAAGAAAGACTGATAAGGTTTATTATCATTAAGATTAGATCAAAGACTTTAGAATACTGAGAAAAATGCTAAATACTTCTAAAAGTTGAAGATGGAAGTGAGGGGCCTTCATCTGCTTCCACATTTGCGAATATAAAATCTTATTCCATTCTGATTTAAAGCTTCATTTTTTTCCTTCGTTTGCATTTCTTGGCATATATCACTGTCATATAGCAATATTTATATATATGTAACAATATATGTAATATAATAATAGTCTATAATTCTCATAATTTATCATGTAGCTATTTATAATAATAACTAGCATTTATAGAACTTTATCAACATTATCTCATTTTATCCTCATAATAATCTTAGGAGGTAGAGATTATTATCATTTTCATTTTCCAGAGGAGAAAACTGAGACTGGTAGAGGTTAAGTCATACAGCTAGTAAGAAATGAGGTCAGACTTGTAGGTCTTCTTGTCTCTTATGTCCAGTGATCTATCCACTGTACCACTTAGCTGCTTCTATTTATATAGGAATAAACTGCCTATAGCCTGTGAAATACTAAAAGGTCTGTAAAGAAAAGTCAGGAATACATTTTTGCCAGTCATAATTTTGTACAAAGACCTAAGACTAGAATAAATCCTTGGATTATTATTATTTTTTTTTTTGCATGACAGGATACTTATCTTTGAGATTCTACATCTTCTAGGTGGAACCTAGAACCTGGCATGAGCAAAGACATTGAGATGGAAAAAACAAAGAACACATTTGGAGAATGTCTAGTTTGACAAGAGATTAGAACATATGAAGAAGAGAATTGTGAGATAAACCAATAAAAGTAGGACCAGAGCTTGGAAGGTCTTTTATGAACTTAAATTGGCATTTTATGGGAACCATCAAAGGTATTTAAGAGGGAGCTATATTTTAGGAATCAGTATATAGAAGAGAAAATAGCGACTGTTGTCATACCAAGTAAGGACTGATGAAGACTTGGCTTTGGGTGGAGGCATTGGGAGTTTGGAAAGAAGAGGATGTATGAGATTGGTAATTGATGGGGCATGGAGGACCAAGGCAGAGGGAGTCATGAGATTTTGAACTGAATTATTGAGGTAGATGGAATTATTATCAGAATGACCAGTTAAGAGGAGCCACCTGGGGGAGGGAAGGGATAGAATTTGATTTTAGATATGTTCAGTGTTGGTGGGAAATCTAGATGAAGATGACTAACAGGGAGTTGGCAGTGTGGGACTTGAACTTGAAAGATAGTGAAGGCTAAAGTGAGTCTTTGTCATAAAGGAAATTTTTAAAGTTGTTGAGACCATTACGGGAGAGGGTATTAAAAGAAGAAAAGTGTGCTAAGGATAGGACTTTGATGAAAGCCATTATTAGAGTGCAGGAAAAGGAACCGATGATGTAAATAAAGAATAGTTAGAAATAGGAGAACTAGGATAGTATAGTGTCATCAGAGATAAGAGAGGAAAAACTTCATTTTTTTCTTTTAAAAACATATCGGCATGGCAGACAGACAGAGTGACAGACCTGGAGTCCGTAGGATCTGGGACCAAATTTGATCTCAAATACTTCTTAGCTGTGTGAACCTGGACAAGTCACTTAATCCCATTTGCTTCACCCTTACCCTTCTATTTTAGAGTTGTTACAAAGACAGAAAGTAAGGGTTTAAAAAATACTATCAGTCATTCAGGGAGGGGTAGCACCCTTGGTATGGAGGGCTTGTTGTGCCCTCCTAGGGCAGCTCTCCAGCCTCTGACCCTCACCTGACACCCAGCTCTCACCTGTGGCTCCCAGTAGCTGCTAGCATGCGGCAGCAGCCACACCCAGGGCAACAGCTTCGACAGGCCGGCTAAACCTTGTGAGGGTAGCCATCGGGTCGTCGACCCCTGGTGAACCAGGGCTTTGCTCACCCAGCGTGTGAAGACTGCTTCGGCGGAACAGACGGAAGAAACCAACAAGAAGGTTCAACGACTGAGATGGCGATGCAGCAAAGCACCGTGGAGTGCTTAGGGCGTGTTGGAGCACAAAAGACAACACGGCCATCCAATGCAGCTGAGGAAGTCTCCAGATGTAACGACTTTTCATACCACTGGACCCAGGCTTCCAATGCCGAGAGAGTGGGACTGTCTCTGTGCATCGACTTTTCCACTTACATCTCCTTCACGCACAAATATCTTTGTGCACACTCATCTATCCTAACCCCGTCCACCCTCTTCAAGACCTGCGGCGATGGGGGAGTGACGACGCAACAGGTGGAGGTGACCACTGGCAGTTGTAGTCACGATCCTGCATGTACGGACCAGTGGTCGCTCGGCTCTGTAGGGCAGCAGGGACGCTCGGCAGCATCCTGGGCGACTGAGCAGCCCTCTCTAGGACAGCACTGCTCACCCTAATCAAGGGAGGGGACTAGAAAAGGTGTCCCAAACATTGCCTGCCCTACAAACACCCGGTCAGCACACTGTGGCTGGCCAGACATCCCTTTAAGCAATCGAAAACCAAAGAATCATCTCTCATTCTTGACTACTACTATCAGTCATTCAATAAGCATTTAAATGCCTATGGGTGGAGGGGCAGGGAATAAGCATTTATATAATGCCTACTGTGTTCCCAGGCACAGAGCTAATCACTTTTCACAAATACTCAGATCATCTGATCCAGAACTAGAAGGCACTAGAATTAAGGGTAAGTGTTAGGAAAGGTTTTCTTGTAGAAGGTGAAATTTTAGCTGGGACTGTAAGGAAGCTAGGAGGAGAGGGGAGGGAAAGCATTTCAGGCATTACCAGTAAAAATGCCCTAAGACCAAGAGATGAAGTGTGGTGGTGGTGGCTTCTGTAATGAGGGAAGGACAGAAGGTACATGAGAGGAGTTAGCAGCTGGATCAGAATCCTAGAAGCCTATCTGAGAGAATGGATCCAGGGCATAGTCAAAGGGATTATAGTGAGAGTTGGGAGAGCACTTCTTTTGTGATTTGAGGGAAGGAGGAAGTTATTATATGAAGAACACTAAAGGAGGATTGAGTGGGAGCCAGGTAGTACAGTGATGCCGGGTAGAGATAGGAAAACTTGAATTGTAACCTTATCTCAGACAGGAACTATGCAACTTTGGACAATTCACTTCCCCTCTCTGGGCTTCATTTTTCCTCATTTGTATAATGAGGAGGGTGGACTCCATGCCTTTCAACAGTCCTTCCAGTTCTAAATCTATGATCCATTGAAGAAGGAAGGTAACCTATGTGGGGTGACCTTTCCCTCCCAAGGAATCAGAAGGCCAACTCATCTGTTATAACTGAGAGTTATGACAAAGGGATTGGCCTGGAGGAGTGAGAGCCTAGTTGAGTTTATGTAGCATAAATTATGTCTTGCTTGGACTACTACAGTGTTTTCCTTTCTTTTAATTTCCTGTTTCTCCTCTCTTTAACCCATCCTGGAGAATGATAAAAGTTTTTAATTCATATCAGAATTTACACTTGAAGTTGTTTTTCTGGGTTTCCTCTGCAGCTAGATTTATGCAAGGAAGGAAGGGCAGGTGAGGTATTTCTTTATCCTTTTGATACCATCTGAGAAGAATTAAATTTTTCTCTCCATTGTAGAAAAGAAAATAATAATGGGAAAATGTTAACCATCTTTGACATGCACAAGTATTAGTTACTAAGGCTTTAAGTAGTTGGAACACCACTCTTCAGTTTCCGGTTAAATCTTATTGCTTTTAAATGGTTATCAATTTCCCTTGAAAGGGTGATTAGCTAGGAGCCTGCTGGGATTGATAGCCATGCATTCAGTTGTGGAGGAAATTGTTTCCAGCTTTATCTGCTGCCAAAATTCATGACTACTTGAAGGAATATTGCTTCCCTTCTTGGAAGCAGAATATCTGTGAAAATAAATATGGTGGTATAAAAAAATGCAAAAGTGCCAAAGGATAATGTAAATGAGTATCTGGGAGAGATTAGCCTTCATTACCCCAGACTTCTGACTTTCTGGACTTAGTAGCCCACTCTGGATCCTCCTTCAGTGTCTGGAGCTTTCTCAGACTAGAATAAATATGTTAGTATAAATGTCTTCCATTTTGGGGAAGGGTCCAGGCTGGCCAACTTTCATTTACTTCCTAGCTGTGCTTTTGACTATCTAGACTGCAGCATCATGTCTTGACCCCTCCCCCTCCTTTTTTACTCTTTTTATGTTGTCTTCTCTGATTAAAAAAAAAAAAGCTTGCATTTTATGGGCAGGAAGTGACTTTCATTTTGCTTGTATTTGTATCCTCATTGCTTAGTGTCTGGTGGTGCAGTGGAGAGAGTGCTAGGTCTGGAGTCAGGAAGCCCCAAGTTCAAATTTGAGTTCAGGCACTAGCAGTGACATTTATCATTTATTGTCCTCACTTTCCTCATCCATAAAATGGGGCTAATAACAGTACCTGCTTCCTAGGATTGTTGTGAGGATCAAATAAGATATACTTATAAAGCATTAGCCCAATGCCTGGCAAATGGTAGGCATTATATAAATGTCAGCCATGACAATGAGTGCTTAGTACATGTTAATAAATGCTTAGTATTCTTGCCTAATGCATATGAGCCAGGAACTTCCTGAGTGCCTACTAGGTGCCAGATTAGGAGCTAGGAGAGAGAAATAAATGAAAGACCCGGCCCGAGTCTTCTAGGATGTTCCTTCAATGTCAATATAGTAGTTCAGGTATTCATAGAAGTCTGATAAGAACTCTTCTATTCAAGATGACTGAGAGGCAGAAACATTTGATTGTTAGCATCTTTTCACAGGTTATCCATACCTTGGCTGGGTCATCATGGGCCCAGGACTTAGTTGGAATTATTATGTGGTTAAGATTTCTATTGTATTAGTATATCTGGGCATGAATGGGTTTGGAGGAATACATTCATTCAGTTTGACAAACTTAACATTCTTGAAATACATATTGTGCTAATAGGTTCAGGGATGTAAATTAAGAATAGTCTCTGCCCTTTAGGGAACTTGCATTCTGCTGAGTTTGTTTGGCCACACTGAAAAGACAGTGATTATTTTTAGTTTATTAACTTGACCTTAGAAACAACACCCAAGTGGACTTGAAATTCTTGTCAGCTGGTCAGCACATTCTTTTTCTGGTAGAAACATCTAATTGGGGAATCAAATTAAGATAAGAGGGTTCCTTGATGAGGAGAAAAAACAGAGTAAAGGGAGTTGGATGGTCTGAAGAGGTATTATCATCAGTCTATAAATAACTTTCTCTACTATAAGGATTTACGAGAATATATCCCCTAAGGCGGATGGAGTTCATGTGAGCTGTCAGCTGGCCAGAGTATCCTGTTCCTGGGATGGCCAAGGCAGGAAAATTTGTTACTGATTCAATTTTACTTTTTCAAGATTCTATATAAGTAAAAAAAATCCCTCCCCTCATGATGTCCATGAATTCAGACAACACCTTGTTACATTTTAGGGGATGGATTTGGGGAGACAAAACTAGTGTTATCAGCCACATTTCCAAGTCCTCTTATGGAAATCAATTTCTATAATTTTATATAGTCTCTCATCTATTTTTTGTTAACATTCTGACCTGGAAAAGCCTTTATTTTGCTATTTTGTACACTATTTTCAAGTAGGGTCCTTCTCAAAATTGGAATAACCATTAAAAATGATTGACTACTAGCTTATAAAGGAAGCTTTAAAAAAGAGGTCTAAGACATGGTCCCTACTACCTCCAGAAATTTATACTCTATCTTGGAATGTGTACACATGTGAAGTAATAAAGGGTCATACAAGACAATGAATAATACATGTTGAATTTTATAACAACAGTAGAAGCTAACACTCACATATTATTGTAAGGTTTATAGACTGCTTTCTACATGTTATTTCATATGATCTTTACAACTCTCTGTTGAGGTAGGTTGTATTATTATCACTACCCTTTAGGTGAGAAAACCATGGCAGAGAGAAGTTAAGCCTTGCCCAGGGTCATATGGCAACCCATTGTCTGAGTTGGGATTCAAACCTATTTTCTAGTAGCTTCAGGTCTAGGATCCTATCCAATACTCACAGATTCTTTATCTTTTGTATAGAATTACCTTCTATGACCTTGGACAGGACAGTTACAGCTGACACCTGAGATTCCTTCCAGCTTTGAAATCTGTTATGCTAAGACTGAATCCTATAGCAGTCCAGAGAAGGAAGAAATCTGTGGACTAAAATAAAAGGAAATGCATTATGGAGGAAGTGGGACTTGAACTGAATCTTAGAGTATTTAAAGGTTTTTGAAGTGCTTTCCTTACAGTATCCTTGTGAGTTTTATAACAATGAGGATATGAAAGTTCTTACCTGTAAATCTAAGTGCTGTGGACATTATTAGTGGGAAAAGAGGGAGAGACTTCCACTAGTTTTAGTAACACTTCTTGGATATCTGCTTATTGATATGAGTAGAATTTCCAGGGAGTTTAACTAAAGCAGGAAATGGCTTTGGGTTATTTATTCAAGAGAGGAAACAAAGGCCTTTTTAAATTTTAAGATTTTAACAGTTTTCCCCCCTTATTATATATGAAATGCCATTCAGATTCTATAGAGGAGGGGACAATAAATTTCCGGTACATAAAGATCCTTACAAGGTCATAAAGGTCTTATTAATACAGCTATATATAAATTTGTGTATGTTTCTGTATTGCCACTGTTTTGTTGACCCTGCTGCAAATAGTCAATAAACAATAAATACAGTGGGAATTTGTTGTCTGTACATTTTTCAGTTGAATGGCAATAAAGATATGGTCTTCTGTAGAATCATGTTTTGAAAAAGCCCAACTCTTCTTATCTCATATTTTCATCCAGGATTCACTTGAGATATATTAAGATTACTCTCAAGAGATTTTACAGAGATAAGAAAGTGGATGTATGGGTCATTAGCTAATAAGTGTTCTTTTAGTCGCCTTTTCTTGGCTTGTGGTATCCTAAGAAGGAACATTTGAAAACCAGAGTTGAAATTCAGATTCTCCAATTCTAAATTCATCAGTTTCCCCTGTTCTATATTGCACCCAGTAATAAAATCTCTAGTTTTTCACTTTCAGCATTTTCTCTTAAAGATATCTTGAAAATGTTTCCTCCAATACTTTCAAAGTTATATTTATTTCTAGCACATACATACTCTAGTAGTGTATACTTATTCTGGGACACCTGTTCTTCTTTAAATAGATGATGCCAGAAGAATCTGGTCCTGAAGCTGACACTTCATCTTCCCTGAGTTCTCATCGGTTGACTGAGGCTCATAGGGCATTGTTTTCTTTTTTGTCATTTCTTCTTAGAATCCAAATATGTAGATATCACTGTCATTGAGAAAATGTGTTTATTGTAGAAAATTTTAAAGAACACTTCCACTTTTCTCCTAGTTATTGCCCTTTCATTTTTGTTGGGGATGATTTGTCTTAATTGTGTCTCATGCCAACATTCTACAAACTCAGTTTTCTGCTGTTGCTCCTTGATGTTTTTTGAAGAAAATAATAAAGTCATAGGATTATTGATTCTTATTAGGAAAGGATCTGAGAAGCCATCTTCTTCCCTTGCCTTCCTCCATAAAAGTTTGCAAATAAGTTTATAGTCAAAATTGGCATTGTCTTTGGCTGTTACATCTGTGCTACTCTACCTATGGCACTGGGGTAGACACAAAATTTAGAAAGGACATAGTCACTGCTCTATGGGAACTTATAGTTTGATAAGAGGATAAGACATCAGTACAGATGGCTTAGTATTAAAAATTGATTTAAGTGACTTCCCCAGGTCACATAGCTAGCAAGTGTCTGAGGCCAGATTTTAAACTCAGATCTTTTTGATGTAGTCCTGACTCTAGTGGAACAATTGGGGTGTCTACCTCTTAACGCTTGTTCTCATGTGACCAGTACATTTCTTTTTTTTTTTCCATTCAGACATTTCTCTGATGATATCTTTTATCTCAGCACTTCTTCAAAAAGCCACATTTGTCATAAGTTGTAGCTTGCTCATATCACTCGACTTTCCATTGTTCTCTGTATATTTATTTTTTTATTCTTGGCTCTTGTATTTAAGGAATAAAAAGATTCATTAATCTTTTTTTATTTTTTTAAAAATTCTTACCTTCTGTCTTGAAATCAATACTGTGTATTGGTTCCAAGGCAGAAGAGTGGTAAGGGCTAGGCAATAGGGGTTAAATGACTTGCCCAGGGTCACACAGTTGGGAAGTGTCTGAGGTCAGATTTGAACCTAGGACCTCCCATCTCTAGGCCTAGCTCTCAATCCACTGAGCTACCCAGCTGCCCCCTCATTATTCTTTTATAGATGGTTTAAGAACTCTTTAATTCTTAGCACCTCATATTGCTTTTTTTGGCATACTGTCAACCTCGATTGTAAAAGTGGAAGGAGGCTCAGGGCCCTTTTGTATATTTCTTTGTTTCATGGTCACCTTTGTCAATGAATCAGTCAACCGTTGGTCAGCATAAGTTTCTCTGTACTTAGCTGGTCTGGTCCTCAGAAAGTAGGCATATTCTATTGTTAGGAGTCTGTTTGATGCCTTCCCTACATGTTAGAGATTGGGCTTCCTTAGCATAGCCTTCAGGAGCCCAGGAGCCCAGCCTCCTTGTTCACATGTGGTGAGGGAGGAGTCAGAGTAGAACTTTTGTCCATATAGGGAAAAACAAGTGGAGAAAGCATTACATTGTTGGATGGATAACCCAAAGAGCTGGTCCATCCACACATATATCTTATATGCTTTAGGTGGATTCTGAACTGGGCTTAGAATTGAAAAAGCTCAAGAGAGGTATGTGGTGCCTTTGAGAAATATACAATGCTTTCAAGCAACCCCAAATCTCTCCCTAAAATCCCAGTACATTTTTTTAAACATAAGTATTCCAGTGCTGCCATATTATAGTGAATCAAAGCATAACACTATTTCTGAGGAATCAAAATTGCAGGTTATCCAAAAGGTGAATATACATGTGGTGAATATAAGTAGTATACTACAAATGATATGTGCAAGAAGTGGCATAATAAAAGTTAAACTCCAAGAGATGTAAGACTGGAAAAAAAGTAAGCTGGTCATGTTACAAGAGCTAGGGATAACATGGACAGCCTGTGGGTTACATTGGTACCTACATGATACCTCTTACGAGTCTTAGAGGAAAGATCTCAGCATATTGGGTGGAGCAGGGGTGATTTTTTTGGAAGAACCTGGGCAAGAATTATAAAGGCTGATATAATAAGGTTGTGTTGTCATCTACATAACTGGAGTAGCTAGCATTTATATAGTATTTTAAGATTTTGGAGAGCACTTTTATATATGCTGTCCTCACAACCCTTTGAAACGAGCACCATCATTGTCCGCTTTTTAAAGATAAACCTGACACAGAGATTAAGTAATTTGCCCAGGATCAGATAACTAATAATTGTCTGAGGCAGGATTTGAACTCATGAGGGTTTTCCAGACTCCAGGTCCAGTGTTATCTGTTGTACTACCTAGCTGCTTTTGGTAATGATGTCGATCAGATAGATGGTAGATCAACTGAAGTATTAAAATGAGCCCATTAACAGAACTGGTCCAAGCAGTTACTTCATTGTTGTTGGGTTTTTTTTAAGGGTGTACCTTTTAGAAGTTCTAATTGAGATCCTTGAGAGTAGGGATTCTTTTTTGCCTTTCTATGTTCCCTCACTTATCTCAGTGTAGGTGCTTTAAAGGCCAGTTGACATTTCTCTAAATTTCCATGCTAAAATTTTTGACTAGCTCACATAGAAAGTCAGAACCTTCTTAATTATCAGTAGCTTCTGCTTTTTTTTTCTGTCCAAATACTCATTACCTTCAAACTAGTTTAACTTTAGACTATCGTAAAGTCACAGCTCAAGGTGATAGTCTCTTTGTACTTGCCTCCTTTTCCCTCTCTCCCGCCCCCTCCCTGTCTTTCCTTCTGCCTCCCCATTCCCTCTCCCTCGTGGTCTTTATGTCCTTCCTTTTCTATTTCAACTAACATTGAGATGTTTATATGTGCAGAATACTGTTGTGATAGATAACATTGATGTAAGTCTAGGCCCTACATCTGACACATACTAGCCATTTAACTAAGACTATACATTGCAGATGAAGTTTTGGACAGGTTACTGGTCTGCATTGTGCTGGGAGAAATTCCTTATACTGATGAGATCAGAGATCCAGACTCCTCAGAATCACCCTGCCCTCCAAATATGCAATACACTGAGGACTGCAGGAGATAGAAAATTTAAACAAGATATGGCCATTGCACACTTGGATCTTATAGTTAGTCTGGTAAATGAGATAAGACACTAATACAGAAAGTTAAATATACAATCATACACTCTATGTGTATTATAGATTACAAGGCAAGGTACTCTGTGAGGTCTGGTGTAGGCAGTTGGTTGTTACTAACCAGAGAAATAAGGAAGGCTTCCTGAAGGTGACATTTTCATTGTACTTTGAAGGATAAAGAGGTTCAGCATGGGAAAAGGAGTTTATTCTAGTTTTAGGAAATTGCATAAGCCATGGTTTGGAGGTATATGAGTGGTGTGTACATGTGTGTGCGTGCACGCATGCGTGTAATAGAGAGAGAGAAAGAAAGAGAGAGACACAGAGAGAGAGAGAGAGAGAGACAGAGATTCAGAGAGAGAGCAAGTATGTCCAATCTATCTGAAGCAGAGTGCAGAAGGAAGTTATTTTTAAAATTTAAGTGTAAAAGTTTGTTCCACTTTTCCTTCAGAGCAAGATCCAGCAAAATACCATCAAACAGACTTTTAAAAATCCAGCAATTTCCCCTCTCTCACCTTATTTGCAATAATAGTAGAAAATAAAACATATATAATCTTATGGATTGTTATGTAACAGAATATTTGGCTACTAAAGATAATAGTGAAGATCCCATTTTATGTCTTTGTATAATGATTAAATACTTTTCAAGTGATTTTGTTATATGTTTACCTTAAAAATTTCCCTTGCAATTTTTTTTTCAATGAAATTTGAGAAGGACATTCAATGATCCAATAAGTGACTACTGTACTTAGGGTACAAGAAAATTTTCATCTGCAATGACAGTATATCTTGTATCATATCTTGCCATATCTTGTAAAAGCAGCCCTTAATTAGGGGCAGATTATTCTGATACTACTACTTAGATACTACAAAGAAAGAAGTAAAAAATTTCCTCTTTAAAGATTTAAAAAAAGATAAAATTTTGTTTCATCAAGTCATTCCAAGCACAATCTACTCTTAAGTAAATAACCTACATTGTATAGTCTTTCTTTTAAAAAGAAGTTTTAATTATATACTCAATAGCCACCATAACCAAAAAATATTTTAATAAATACATTAAAAATCATGTGAAAAACTACAAACTCCATGTTATTCATGGTTTGTTTAAAATATATAAATGATGTATATACTAATATAAACACCTACTTTTGAGTTTCATTTGCATTTGTTTTACTTTGATGCTTTTTTCTCTTGACTTTGTGGCTATTTTAAAAAAATATAATTATGAAATGTATTATTCTTATTCTCTTTTCTTCTCTCTTTTATGTTTTTTATTTTCTTTATATTTCCAATATTTCTTATCTCTAATAACATAATCTATTACATTCAGATATTACAATCTATTCAGCCATTTCTTCCAATCATTACATTTGTGTTATTTCCAGTTATTTTATCATTACAAACGAAGCTTCCATGAATATTTTCATACATACACAGCTTTTTGCTTTCTCAGTAAATGCCCTTAGGGCCTAATCCTAGTAATAGGATCCTTAGGTCAGTGAATGTGAATAATTGTACAGCTCTTGATGTATATTTCCAACTTGTTTTTTAAACCAACAATTCACAGCTGCTCTAGCAATGTAATATTAAGCCTATTTCTCCATGTTCCTACCAGCATTTAATTTGTTCAACTCAACCTGGCTGGTTCTCAGTTAACTTACATTACCAGAACCATATTTGTTTAGCTAGATTGGTCCATAGGCAGCAGACACCATCTGTTGCCAGCACCATACATTTTCCAGAACCAAGTCTTTTGAGTTTGGTCTGTTAGAGTTAAAATGGTGAAGGTCTTAAACTATAGTGATTAAAATAGTGGAAGATATAAATTGTGATAGATATAAGAGAGGGTGAGTAAATTTGACTACAGAAAATATGTTTCACTACAGTGTCTTGGTTTTAAATCAAATATAAGGTGGTCGCCAGGGAAATGTTCCCAATTATTCAAATACCCAAGTCAACTGGGTTTTATAGAGATTTTTAATTAATAATATAATGAGGAATTAGAGAAAGAGAGAAAGAGTAGGAAAGGAATAATTATGAAGGGCCTCAAGCCAATATGGCCTAGACCTGAGTCTTAAGAGAGAGAATCAGTCAGTCAGTCTTTTAACACTCACCACAAGGTCTGCCTAAACAAGGATTCTAGTGACACCAGGCCAGCTCCATCTCAGCTGACTCCACCAGAGAGACTTCCAGCTAGAGACTGTTCCAAAGGGCCTCTCTCCAGAGCCTCCAGAGGGACAGAGTCCCCCTCACAGAGGAGCTCCAGTGAGACCTCCTTAGAGATTGTCCTCCAAGAGTTTCCCTTCTCCAGAGCCTCTCTCAAGAGATTCTTCCCAAGCGATCCTCATCAGAGATCCTCCAAAAGGATTTCTTCAAAAGGAATCTCTTCTCAAGAGATTCTGCCTTTTCTTATATAGGGGTTTTTCTCCCATGTCACCTCCCCTAAGTCCCTACATCCACCAATCACTGTAGACGCTTTCCAAAGGACTGCCCATCTAAATTCCTGCTAAGTCGACCAATCTCCTCAGTAAGTCTGAACCAGTGAAAACACAGCTGAGTCAACTAATCTTATTAAGACAAAACTTGCCCGACCCTTTTAGGTACCTAGCATCTCATTGTATCAATTCTGGCTCAAAAAACTCCTTGCCCCACCATAAGCATGGATCCAAGTACTTTCTTTTGTTTAGCAAGGAGTTTTCTCCCCCAAAGCAGTCTTAAGTATGGGTGGAGTAGAGGTTCTCCCATTTCTGATCCTGGTGAGTTCTCACATCAAAATGGGGAATGTTTCTCAGTAGGGAATTTGTTCCAATTAAGAATTCCCCGATGGGAAAATTTTTAACATTCACAAGTCTGAGAGATTTCAAGATTTACAGGTCATACCCAGTGGGACTTTTGTTCCAATGCCACAACTCCTCAGGAATGCAGAAATACCTCCACAGTATGATGAGTGTTAAAGACTTTTGCAAAATATTTGTGCTCTGTAAGCCATTATTGTCCCACCAGAAACTATGTTTGGATTATGTGTATGCTCTGGCCTAGATCTACTACTAACCTCCTGCAGTTGTGTGGGGGCTATCCAGATGTCTACCATATTTAATTTATTTAAAATTCTATTCATCTCTAACTTCTTTCTTATTTATTTTTTTGGTTAGGTTTATCTAGTCCTGAGAGGGAAAAATTAAAACTCCTGCCATCATTATTTTGTTATATATTTCCATTTGTATCTCATTTAGTTTTTCCTTTAAAAATCTAGATGCTATAACACTTGGTGCATATAGGTCCAATACTGATAATGCTTAATCAATAATAATTAGCCAGTAATCCATAGTAAATCCCCTTCCCCAACCTAATATAGTTCTCTTTTTCATCCCTTCCAATTATGATATTGAAATCACTTTTTAAAAGACTAATATATATTGAGAGAGAGAGAGAATAATTGAGAGAGAGATTCAAATTCGCAAAATTATGTCCATTTTAGCCCCAACTGTCATAGATCATGACAGCTATTCCTGCCTTCTCTGAATCAGCTGAGGCATAGTATATTCTGCTCCAACTCCATAGTACATTATGCTCCAGCCCCTCACCTTCCCTCAATGCCTGTCTCTCACTTTCAGTGTGTTTCTTGAAAACAATACATTGTCAGGTCCTGGGTTTTTATCCTTTCTACTGTCCATTTTCTTCCTATGGGTGAATCCATCCCAATTATACCCAGTGTCATAGTTTATTAGCTGTGTATTTCTGTCTACTCCATTCTTCCTTGATGTTTGTCTCCCCTTTCCTTTCTTTCTACTGTATCCCTCATTAGATATCCAATTTCCTTTGACCAAAGCCTTTCCAATTTACACCTCTTTCCAAAAATCCTCCCATATCTTCTCCTCTTGCCCATCAAATTAGTTCCAAATTAGTCCACCTTTCCAAAGGTCCCTCCCTTTCCCCCCACCCACTTACCTTTTAAGTCTTATTCTATCTACTCTGGTAGTTAGTTAACATACATGTCTAAGACTGTATATTTAACTAGATTGGTCCTGTTAACTTGGAAATAACACAGAACTATTAAATAGTCAGAAAAACCAAGTCTTTAATCAGGATAGGGATAAGTCCAATTTGGCCCGTTACTCAGAGTCGGCGCCACAACCTTTTCAGGGTGCACACCCTGGACTCTGGGGATGTTATCCCTAGGGAGCGCCACAAAGCTAGAAGACAACTCTGAGGAACAAAAGAATTTGGGGAACCTATATACCATTTGGGGAATCCAGGGGCAGGGAAAGATGATTGACATCACTATAGCTACAGGGAAAATGGGAGTGTTCAAACTACACTGACAGGATACAATCAAGCTTGGGAAAAGAATCATAGCTAGAGGCTAGGGTGTAAGAGAAGGGGCTGCTTACAATGGATACTAAAGGATGGTTCCTGCTCAGGTGTGGATCTTCTTGGGAAAGGTTCTAATACAATAGGGAAGATTACCTAAAACAAACAGGGTCCTTAGCATATGCATCTCTCACCCAACTAGAATTCTCATTTCCCTGAGGGTCCCCCACTCAGTCTGAAACTTCTAACCTGGGATTCTCTTCAGGGTATATTCCCATGGGAACAGGGAAAAGTACAAGCTTTGGGGTCTCCAATCTACAAGCTAAATCTAAAATTGGGGTTCATCAGATCCCACTAGGCCACAAGTTTGGAATTCCTAAATTCCATGTTGACAGTCCTTAGGTATAATCTTTCAAAACAGGTTTTCTACAGTTACTGATATAACCATACAATTTTGATTAATTTCATCTATCATTTTTATAATTTTCTTAATATTGAACAAGCAATGAAATTCCTGACAAAATCCAGACTGGTCATATTATATAATCTTTTGCTGTTTTTGTAGTCTCTTTGCTAATACATTTTATTCAGTTTTTGTGCTGCTGTTCTCTAGGATATTGGTCTGTAATTGTGTTTTTTCCTTTTTTTGTCTTTCTTTGGTTAGGTTATGAGACTGTATTTGTGTCATAAAAAATAATTTGGTAGGATCTCTTTTGCTATTTTTGCAAACAGTTTATATAATATGAGATTTAATTGCTCTTTGAATGTTTGATATTGTTCTCTTACAGATTCATCTGGTTATGAGGTTTTTTCCTTTAGGAATTGATTTAAGACTCATTCAGTTTCTTTTTCTGAAATAGTGTTATTTAAATACTCTTTCCTCTGTTAATTTGGCTATTTGTTTGGGTATACATTCATCCATTTCATTTGTTATTTATTATATAATTGGGTAAAATAGTTTCTAATAATTTCATTTATTTCCTCTTAATTTGTTTTGAATCTTTTTCAATTTTGACATTAGTATTCTGGTTTTATTATTTTTATAAAAGATGAACTGTTCCCCCTCTCCTCCCGCCCAACTGGTTTCTAATTATTCTGTATGTCAATTCAGATTTTTTTCTCTTAGTTTTGTTACTCTTTCAATTTTCATGATTTCCAAGTTGGTGTTTAGTTGGAGTTTTTGACTTTGTTGCTTTCCTAATTTTTTAAGGTGAATTTGTTGAATTATTCTTTTTCTCTTTTGTTGAGTTAAAGTTTCATAGGTGTAACATTTCTTCCAAGAAGTCATGGTGATATAATGGATAGAGTGTTGGATACAGCATCAGAAAGATCTGTATTAAAATCTTGCCTCAATACTTATTAGCAATGGGACCTAGAGTATGTCACTTAACAGCTTAGTGCCTCAGTTTCCTCAACTGTAAAATGAGAGGGTTTGATTTGATGGCTTCCAAAGTACTTCATAGCTTTAAATTTATAATCCTATGATCCTGTTTTTAGTATCTTGCTTCATTTTTTGTCATTTCTTTGTTAACGATTTATGGTTTCTATAATTTGTCCTTTGACCCTCTAACTCGTTAGTATTAAATCATTTGGTTTCCATTTAAATTTGAACCATTTCTTCAAAAGCCTTTAATTGATTTTTGGTTTTAGTTGTGTTATTGTCTATAAAGGATGTTGAATATTTCTGCTTTTCTGTATTTGTTTATGATATTCTCATGTCCTAGCAAACACCTGGTCAGTTTTTGTAAATGAGGCAGTTACAGCTGAGAAATACATATTCTTTTTTCTATTGCCATTTGGTAATTGCCAGAGATCTACCATAATTAAGTTTTCTGAAGACTGATTCATGTTCCTCACTTTATTGTTATTTTTCTTATTGTTAGGATCATCTAGGTCTAAGAAAGCCACATTGATGTCCCTAACTATTATAATTTTGATCTACTTCTCCTTGTAATTTAACTTTTTATCAAAGTACTGAATTTCTGTCCACTAAGTGAATTGAAATATTGATATTTGAATCACTGTATCTAAATATGGCTATTATTTCATTGTTTATGGTATCTTTAAGTGTAATTGCTAGCTAATGGCAGACATTTACATAGTTGCTTTAAGGTTTGCAAAACACTTAAAAAGATTATCTCATTTTATCCTTACAACATCTTTGGGAATTTGGTACTTTTATGTTTTCTATTTTTTAGATAAGAAACCTAAGGCAGAGAGAGGTTAAATGTTCTCTGGGTACATACCTAATATGTGTCTAAGGTTGGATTTGAACTCAAACCATAGTGACTCTAGGGCCAGTTCACTACCCACCGCCAACTAGCTGAATAACATAGTTTTTCTTTTTATCTTTTTAAACTCTACTTTTACTTTACTTTCTCTGAAATTCTATTGCTACCCCTAAGTTTTTTCATTTTTTCCTGAAGCATACAATTTTTGCTATAGTCCCTTGTTTTAATTCTGTGTGAATCCTTATTTTAGTTGTATTTCTTTTAAACATTATTTTGTTGGATTCTCCTTTCTAATCTAGACTGTTATCCTCTTCCATTTTATTGATGATTTCATCCCATTTACTTTCACTTTTATGATTACTAAGTGTATATTTTCCTTTGATATATTCTCTTATGCATTTTCTTCTCTTCAATCCATTCCCCCTTTTGAAAATAATAGCTAAAATTTATATAATGCTTATTGTGTACCAAGAACTATGCTAAGCACTTATACATAGCCCTGCAAGTTAGGTGCTGTTATTATCCCCATTTTGCAGATAAAGAAACTGAGGCAAATACAAGAGATGGTCAAAGAGAAAGAATGTGATCATCAATAGTGATTTGCTTCTATTCCACTGCCCCATTTTTCTTACCTTTTCTCAGACCCTAATGATTGGTTCTTTTAGTTTCTTTCCTTTAGATCCTTCTTTCATAGTTTGTCCTCTGAAACTAAAGTTTGTTTTCCTCCTGATAATTCCCTTCCTGAAACTTACTCTTCTAATTAAACCCATCCATGGATTTTTTTCTCAGAATGTTTTAAAATAGATAAAATAAAGTACATAGAATTATGAAGAATACCAAACATATAAAGTTATGATATTAAAGAAAAAAATAAATATGTGTTCTTCAAAGGTCTCAGGTTTGCCTTTAATATATGGGCATTAATTGCTTTATTATTACTTAGATTTATTGACCTTTAGTAGAAAAATGGTTCCTTACTCTAACCTTAGATGAAAGATTTCTGTGTTATAACCTCAGCCTGAATTAAAAAAACAAACAAACAACAAACCACTAAATATAAGCTTTTCTATTCCTTTCACAGTTGTGGCTTCTGGAGACATAGTAATTTAAACACTTTATGATATAAACATTTGTTCTAGTTTTATTTTCCCATTTGATGGGCAACTATTGCCTGCCACACACTCCCACCATAATTTAACTTTGCCTAACCTTGCAGAGACCCAGAGCCATAGCTGGGAATTTTTTTCTCTCTGAGGAAAAGAACATTGGGATTAACCCCTTAGTTGAGAGTGAGGAGATCAAGGAGGAGAAACTGATTAATGACTGCATGGGTCAAATCAGGAGAAACTCATTACAGCATTCCATTTGGTGACTTCTTGTTATAAAATAATATTGCAAGTTAGATGTTTTGCTCCCTTGTTTGTGTTTTTCTTGTGCCCTGTAGGTACTATTTGCCTGCTATAAATTTAACCCCTTAATTGCTCTGCCCTAGTTATGGCTCTGCAGATATCTAGATAGTATTTAGCCAGCATTCCTAAGAACATACAGGGAATCCTTTTATTTTTTCCTTACTTATAATTTGCCCTTCAGTCAACATTAAACACTAACATACACTTTGGGTGTGAAAATACTGGGGGATCCAATTTCTTTTCTGGTAAATGTCTCATCTTGCCCCATTTTCCCCAGTTAGTGTCTGGTCAAATCCAGCTTACTTAAGGTCTACAGAAGGAAGGTTTCTAGCCAGTACTAAGGTAGATCCTATTGTATTAAAAAAAATAAAAATAAGGGCAGTTTTGTGCTCCAGTGGAAATTTGGACTTTCAGTATGGAGAGGGGGAAAGAGAGGAGAACCCCCTTCTCAAAGCAGGGTTCAGGGGAGACAGCAGATGTAATGGGTTGGCTCAGAGAGAGGAGAGAGGGTTTGAAGATTTTCCCCCTTCTGCCTTCCCTCCTTAGCTAAAGCTGCTCTCCCTAATTCGCTCTTCAAGACCAAAGGGTCTCCCCTTGATCTGTTCACTCACACTCAGTTTGGGGAACAGATAACTTTTAATGTTAACTCAATCATGTAATACAAAGGAATAATGGGCAGGGAAGAATGGGAAAAGGAATGTGGGAAAAGGGGGTCCCTGTCTATCTAAACCCCTTTCCCCTCCCTCCTTGAGTTTGGGTGGGAACTCAGGCCTTGGCAGCCTGAGCTCCCTGAGAGAAAGTCATGTTGACTCACTCCTGTGCAACAGGAGCTGAGGTAAAGTCTGCTCAGGTTTCTCTTCAGAAGTCCCTTCAATTGGGAAGTGTTGGGGGGAAAGATTTCCAGTCACCAGCAAGAAAAGTGGGTAACCCTCAGGAGAAAGTCTTTTTCTCAACTTCTCTCTTTGGCTTCTCAAGTCCGAGAGCTCCTCACTGTTTTCCAAGCCAGAGTCTCCTCCTCCTCCAGAATCCACTCCTGGGGCCCCCTCCCCTGTCGAGGTGATCAATTTCACATACTCTTTAGCCTGGCACTTTTCTCCAGTGTCAGCCTCTGTCACACTATTGCCACTATTTTCTGGTCAGACTGATGGCAGTTCTAGATTATTCCTACCATCCCCCTCTTCCATTACTATTCCACTCTTACTGACACCAGCAGCTCTAGGAAGTCTCCTGGCTACATTGAATAAAATACACTAGGTCTAAACCAACATCTCATAAAGTATACCAAGATAAATTCAAAATGGGTGTCTGGTTTAGACATAAAGAATGCTACCATAAGCAAATTAGGGGAGCATGGAATTGTTTTTTATTAGGTTTACCAAGAGCAGCAGTTGAATATTCTAGAGCTATCTTAAACTTTCCTTGCAGTCTCCCAGGTTTATAATGTTAGCATTACCCTGGACATCTCGCTCACTCTCATCTCACGTATTCAAACAATTGCTGGATCCTGCTGTCCACTTCATCACACCTCATTCAGCTGACTGCTTATCTCCACACATAGCTACCCTCTTTATTCTGGCCTTCATCACATCTTGTCTAGGTTATGTTAATAACCTCCTAACTTGGTCTTCCTCCTTCTAGTCTTTCTCCATTCCAGTTTATCATATGCACTGCTGCCAGAATAATTTTCCTTAAGGGCAGATATGACAGTGTTATTCCCTCTCTGCAATATACTTCAGTGGTTCCCTTTTGCCTCTAGGATAAAATAGAAGCTCCTCTTTTTAGCTTTTAAATCCCATTACAACACAGCCCCAATCTATCTTTAGGTTTCCCTTATTGGATATTATCATTCGACGTTCTGTAATGTAGTCAAAGTGGCTTTCTCTCCTTTTCTCGCAAAGTAGTCCATTTCTCATCATCATGCTTTGCACATGCTTGGAAGGTACTCTTTCCTTTTTCTGCCTCATAAACTGCCCCTCCCTTCCTTTAAGATGTAGCTCAACCACCATTTTCCACAGAAAGCCTTTTCTTGTCCCCCTCTTCCCCCCAATGTTGGTGTCTTCTCTGCCAAACTACATTGTTATGACTAATTTGTATACATTTGTTATGTATGTAGGTATATGTGCATGTGCTATATAGATTTTAAATGTTCTTAGTTTCTCTCATTAGAATGTAAACTTGTGAGTAGGAATTGTTATTATTGCTTTTATTTATATCCCTAGTATCTAGAACAGTGCCATAATAAGCATAGTACTTAGGGGGTAGCTGGGTGGCTCCGTGGATTGAGAGCCAGGCCTAGAGAGGGTTGATCCCAGGTTTCAATTTGGCCTCAGACACTTCTTAGCTGTGTGACCCTAGGCAAGTCACTTGACCCACATTACCTAGCCTTTAGTACTCTTCTGCCTTGGAACCAATACCTAGTACTGATTCTAAGATGGAAGGTAAGGGTATAAAGAATTGAAAAAAAAAAGTAGCATAGCCATACTAGTTCTCAAATTAAATTATGAAATAGTAATCGTTAAAACAATATGGTATTGGCTAAGAAATAGAGTGGTAGATCAGTGACATAGATTAGGTACACAATTCACAGAAAAGAAACATAGTGTTTGATAAACCCAAGGATCCAAGCTTTTTGGATAAGAATTCACTATGTGAAAAAAAGACTTTTGGGAAAACTGAAAAACAGTATGGCAGAAACTAGATCTAGACCAACATCTCATACAGTATACCAAGATAAAGTCAAAATGGGTGCCTGATTTAGACATAAAGAATGCTACCATAAGCAAATAAGGGGAGCATGGAATTGTTTATCAGTGAGATATTTGGAAAAAAGAAGAATTTATGACCAAACCAGAGACTGCATTACAGGATGCAAAATGGATAATTTTGGTTATGTTAAAATGTTTTTGTACAAGCAAAACTAATACAACCAAGATTAGAAGGAAAGCAGAAAACTGGGGTGGGGGGGGGATTTATAGCAGATGTCTCTGACAAAAGGCCTCATTTCTCAAATACAGAGAGATCTTATTCAAATTTATAAGAACAAATCATTCCCCAAGTGATAAATGGTCAAAGGATAGGTACAGGCAATTTTCATGTAAAGAAATGAAAGCTATGTGTAATCATATTAAAAAATGCTCTAAATCACTATTGAATAGAAACTTGCAAATGAAAACAGCACTGAGGTACCACCTCATACCTATCAAATTGACTAATATGACAGAAAAGAAGAAACTGGGGCTGTCAGAATCTGAACAAAGAAGGCCTAGGGAGGATAACCCTAGTGGTCTGCAGGTATTTGAAGGATTGTCATAGGGAAGAGGGATTAGACTTGTTTTATTTGGCCCCAGGAAGCAGAACCAGGAGAATGAGTGGAAGTTCCAGAGAGGCTTATTGAAGCTTGATATCAGGAAAACTTTTTTTTTTTAAATCAATTAAAGGAATGGGCAGAGAGGTGATGGGAACTTGTAGTTTACAGGTCTTAAAGCAGAGTTTGAATGAATGACAACTCAATGGGTATGTTTTAGTAGAAATTGTTTTCATTTGAGGATCAGTCTGTATGGCTGCTGAGGTTCCAGTTTTTAAATTGTTATTCTGTAATAGAGAAGGTCTGGAAAGCTAACATTTTACAAGTTAACATTTAATACAATGGGAAGTAAGGCAAGATGATTATTAGCAGTGACAGTTGGAAAAGGCTTAGTGTAAGAGATGAACTTAAAGGTAGGTCCTGAAAGATAACTGAGGAGACAAGGGAGAGTGCTTCAGGCAAAGGAATCATCACCATTGGTTTATATACCAAATTTTGCATGGCATATGTGGGAGATATTGAAAATATTTGCTTTGTGGAGAATATTAAGAATCAGTAAGAAATAAGATTGAAAATTTAGGACAAAGTCAGATTATTGAAAGCTTCAAATGTGAAACACGTGATTTTGGATTTACATGGGAGCTAATACCATTGTGAGCTAATGAGCAGGAGAATGGCATGTTAGAGAGGACTGTTGCAGTAATCTCAGCATGAGATGATGAAGGCCTAAGCTAAGGTGGATGGCAGTGAAAACAGTAGAATGGATAGATTCAGAATAGATGAAGGGAGAATTGACTGGACTTAGCAATGGACTAAAGATGGATGTCAGGAGAGTGCTAAAAGATGACTCTAAGGTTTCTAACCTTGGATGCTACAAGATCAGGGGTAGGAGTAGAGAAAAGGTTATAGGGATGCAATAAGTTTTATTTTTTATGGGTTGAGTTGAAGGTACTACTAAAGTATAGATGAAAAGTCAGGGTTGGATTTGTAAATTTGGGCATCTTCTGTACAGAGTTAAAAGAGTGAAAAGGAAAGGTCTCAGGAGAGGCCTCAGTTAGGTGTTTGGGAAGAAAAAGGAGCTGGGAAAGGTGACAAAATCAAAGGCCATCAGAGCTGGAAGGGATCTTAAAAGATAATCTGTTTGAACTTCTCACAAGAAATATCCCAGTTTCTAAGCCAATCCTCTTCATTCTTACAAATGAGCCAATGCCCAAGTAAGGGAAATGACAAACCTTTTTAGTTGGAATTTTCTAGAATTTAAAGTCAACACATCATTTGTTCAGGAGCTGGGGGACTCATGGCTTCATAAATATTTGGTAGATTTTTTTATGATTTTTTTAGAACTGTTTGTGCTATTATACATTAATATATCAGCACCTTTATCAGAGGGTAATGCCCCGTAAGTTGGAGTCAGGAATTTAATTCAAATACTGCCTTAGACACTTACTAGATATGTGACTGGGCAATTCACTTCACCTCTGTTTTGCCTTAGTTTTTTCATCTGTAAAATTGGGATAATAATAGCACCTACTTCATAGGTTGTTAATGAGGATAAAAAGATAATATTTGTAAGGCACGGCTTAAATTCAAAATATTCAAAATAAATGTTGGTATGGGAATGGTGGGTGATGATGATGATGATGATGATGATGATGATGATGATGATGATGATGATGATGGTGGTGGTGGTGGTGGTGGTGGTGGTGGTGGTGGTGGTGGTGGTGGTAGTACTGGTAGTGATCTTACCTTAATCAAAAAGAACATAACACTTGACAGAAGGGTTAAGATAAGCTTTATAAAACAATATTGGGGCAGCTAGGTAGTTCAGTGGATAGAGAGCTAGACCTGGAGACAGGAAGTCCTGGGTTCAAATCTAGTCTCAGATACTTCCTAGCTGTGTGATCCTGGGCAAGTCATTTACCCTCATTGCTCTTCTGCCTTGGGTCCAGATACTTAGTATCCATTCTAAGTAAGGGTTTCAAAACAAAGAAGAGTTACCCAACAGAATTCTCTTCATTTCTCTTGATCCAAGTCTGCCCAAACACAAATTGACAGCAGTAACTGGTGGAAATGGTACCAGGCAACTCTTGTGGCATATTTGGTCTGTGTTTCTGTGTGATTACTCTGCATGAGTATGCACAATTTTTCTTATGCCTGCAATATACATAAGGGAAGCCTTTTGTAATGAATGGGGAAATGGAGCCCCCCACTACTTTTACTTGAGGCTAGAGAGTGAGAGAGATAGAATGGAGCAAGAAGGTGGAGAGAGGGGAGAGATTGTTCCTTCCCTCTCTTTCCTTAGTAAAATCAGCCCTAGTTGTCTTTAGAATTACAGAATATACAGGCCATCAAAGAACTTCCTAAGAAAAAATCTCCAGGGCCTGATGGATTCACCAGTGAATTCTATCAAACATTCAAAGAACAGCTACCTCCAATACTATACAAACTATATGACATAATAAGCAAAGAGGGAGTTCTACCAAATTCCTTTTATGACACAAATATGGTACTGATTCCAAAGCCAGGCAGGCCAAAAACAGAGAAAGAAAATTATAGACCAATTTCCCTAATGAATATAGATGCAACAATCTTAAATAGGATACTAGCAAAAAGACTCCAGCAAGTGATCAGAAGAGTCATTCACCATGATCAAGTAGGATTTATACCAGGGATGCAGGGCTGGTTCAACATTAGGAAAACTATCTACATAATTGACCACATCAACAAGCAAACCAACAAAAATCACATGATTATTTCAATAGATGCAGAAAAAGCCTTTGATGAAAACACACCCATTACTATTAAAAACACTAGAAAGCATAGTAATAGAAGGGTCGTTCCTAAAAATAATAAACAGTATATATCTAAAACCATCAACTAGTATCATCTGCAATGGGGATAAACTAGATGCATTCCCAATAAGATCAGGAGTGAAACAAGGATGCCCATTATCACCTCTATTATTTGACATTGTACTAGAAACACTAGCAGTAGCAATTAGAGAAGAAAAAGAAATTGAAGGCATTAAAATAGGCAAGGAGGAGACCAAGTTATCGTTCTTTGCAGATGACATGATGGTCTACTTAAAGAATCCTAGAGATTCAACCAAAAAGCTAATTGAAATACTCAACAACTTTAGCAAAGTTGCAGGATACAAAATAAACCCACATAAGTCAGCAGCATTTCTATATATTTCTAACACAGCTCAGTAGGAAGAACTAGAAAGAGAAATCCCATTCAAAATCACCTTAGACAAAATAAAATACTTAGGAATCTATCTCCTGAGACAAACACAGGATCTATATGAACACAACTACAAAACACTCTCCATACAACTAAAACTAGACTTGAACAATTGGAAAAACATTATTGCTCATGGGTAGGATGAGCCAATATAATAAAAATGACCCAAACTCATTTATCTATTTAGTGCCATACCCATTGAACTTCCAAAATTTTTTTTTTACTGATTTAGAAAAAACCATAACAAAGTTCATTTGGAAGAACAAAGGATCAAGGATATCCAGGGAAATAATGAAAAAAAAAAACATACAAAGGAAGGGGGCCTTGCAGTCCCAGATCTCAGACTATATTATAAAGCAGCGGTCATCAAAACAATTTGGTACTGGCTAAGAGACAGAAAGGAAGATCAGTGGAATAGACTAGGGGCAAGCAACCTCAGCAAGACAGTATATGACAAACCCAAAGATCCCAGCTTTTGGGACAAAAATCCACTATTTCATAAAAACTGCTGGGAAAATTGGAGGACAGTGTGGGAAAGATTAGGTTTAGATCAACACCTCACACCCTACACCAAGATAAATTCAAAATGGGTGAATGACTTGAACATAAAGAAGGAAACTATAAGAAAATTAGGCAAACACAGAATAGTATACATGTCAGACCTTTGGGATGGGAAAGCTTTTAAAACCAAGCAAGACTTAGAAAGAGTCACAAAATGCAAAATTAATAATTTGGAATACATCAAATCAAAAAGTTTATGTACAAACAAAACCAATGTAACCAAAATCAGAAGGGTAGCAACAAATTGGGAAGCAATCTTCATAAAAACCTCTGACAAAGGTTTAATTACTCAGATTTACAAAGAGCCAAATCAATTGTATAAAAAATCAAGCCATTCTCCAATTGATAAATGGGCAAGGGATATGAACAGGCAATTCTCAGCCAAAGAAATCAAAACTATTTATAAGCACATGAAAAAGTGCTCTACAACTCTTATAATCAGAGAGATGCAAATCAAAACAACCCTGAGGTATCACCTCACACCTAGCAGATTGGCTAACATGATAGCTATGGAAAGTAATGAATGCTGGAGGGGATGTGGCAAAGTAGGGACACTAATTCATTGCTGGTGGAGTTGTGAATTGATCCTACCATTCTGGATGGCAATTTGGAACTATGCCCAAAGGGCGATAAAAGACTGTCTGCCCTTTGATCCAGCCATAGAACTGCTGGGTCTGTACCCCAAAGAGATAATAAGGAAAAAGACATGTACAAGACTATTCATAGCTGTACTCTTTGTGGTGGCCAAAAATTGGAAAATGAGGGGATGCCCTTCAGTTGGGGAATGGCTGAACAAATTGTGGTATATGTTGGTGATGGAATACTATTGTGCCCAAAGGAATAATAAACTGGAGGAATTCCATGGGGATTGGAATGACCTCCAGGAAGTGACGCAGTAAGTGGAACACAACCAAGAGAACATGTACACAGAGACTGATACACTGTGTTACAATTGAATGTAACGGACTTCTCCATTAGTGGCAGTGGAGTGATCCTGAACAACCTGGAGGGATCTATGAGAAAGAACACTGTCCACATTCAGAGGAAAAACTGTGGGAGTAGAAACACAGAAGAAATGTAGATGTAGACTCTAAATGAACATCCTAATGCAACACACAAGGAACATGGAAATAGGGTCTGATCAAGGACACATGTTAATTTCCAATGGAATTGCATGTGGGGGGAGGGGAGGGAGGGAAATCATGTGATTTTTTGTAACCAAGGAATAATGTTCTAAATTGACTAAATAAATCAATTTAAAAAAAAGAGAGATAAGAGAAAGAAAGAAAAAAATTTACAGAATATATCCTTTTAGAGACCGGGTTGGATGTAAAGTCAAGGACTGAAACTGGTTCTTCTTCCTTGAGGAGAAAGTGTAGCTCTCCTCTCTGAGCTTCCCGTCTCTCTCCCTGGATATTATGAGGCAGGCACTTGATCTAAGGAATATCTATTTATTCTAAAGGGACACACACAAGATAGGGTAAATAGGATTGTTGGGTAACGAAATGGAAAGTGGGAAGTAGGAGATCCCTAAGGCTAACAACCAACCAAATCCTAACGTCCTAGGTCAGTTGTGAGAGCTGTTTTGACTTCTATCTACCCAGGTTGTAGTAAAAGTTCAAGGAGAGACTTTAGGGGATGGAGAGGAAAATCTTTCAATGGATGGCTTTATAATCAAAGTCCTATCCACTCCTTTTCTCATCAGCTGGATCCAAGGGGTTTGAGTTCACAGAGTGAGATGCTCAAAATGCTCAGAAGGTCTTTTGCTTCAGAGATTTCTCTGAGAGCAACCACCTGGAGAGGCTCCCAAAGAGAAGTGAAGTAACTGCTTTGAATCTCCTCTCTTACACTTTTCATAATATGTAGCTATGGAATTATTTTCAAATAATAGTTCACATTCATTAGCACTTTATAGATGACAGATCAGTGACTCTGTAGGGAAGATCGTACAGATTGAGTTTGAAAGAAAAAAAGTAGACCTTTTTACAAATTAGAAAACCAAGGTTCAGAGTGGGAGCAATAGTTAAGTAAAAAAAAATTTTTTTTAAACCTTTACCTTCCGTCTTGGAATCAATACAGTTCCAAGGAAGAAGACTGGTAAGGGCTAGGCAATGGGGGTTAAGTGACTTGCCCAGGGTCACACAGCTGGGAAGTGTCTGAGGTCAGATTTGAACTTAGGACCTCCCATCTGTAGGCCTGGCTCTCAATCCACTGAGCTACCCAGCTGCCCCCAGGAGGTCAGAATTTTTGAGAACTTTGCTTGTTACATTTTCACTCACATCACAACTCACTATGCATAACAGGGAAGTTGGAATACTTACTTCTCTTGGCATCTTCAAGGATTTCCCTTTACCATCATCACTCAATAAATTTTCTTCCTTTGAGATCCAATTGATACATATTTGTCCAGGTTAAAATTCTAGTGGGTTTTCTCTATTGACCTCCAGGACATTCTCCTTTGCTCAGTGAATTCCCTGCCTGGCTCATAGTCTTTCTTTCCTCTTCAGCTTTTGCTTTCATACTAGGGAAATCCAAAAGTACATATTGGTACTCACTCAAATACCCTTAACTCTAGGTTCCTCAATTTATTAATTTCTCATGACCCACTCCACCCTGTAGTGGCAGAGTGGATAGACTGCTGGACCAGGAGTCAGGAGAACCTGAGTTCAAATCTGTTATCAGACAGTTACTAGCTTGTGACCTTGGGCAAATCACTCAACTCTGTCTCAGTTTCCTCATTTGGAAAATGAGCTGGAAAAGGAAATGGGAAAACCACTCCAGTATCTTTGCCAAGAAATAATTTGTCAGAAACTCGTTGGAATGATAAAGAAACGACTGAAAACAACTGAACAATAATATTCTACCCTGCCTCAGCTATACACAGATAGTGATACCCTTAATTTTCCATGTAAGGGGGAAAGATGTTAATTATAAAAAAAGGTTTGACTGGATTATATTTAAAATACGGTTGATAGGAAAATAATTTATTCTGAAAGAGATTTATTTACAAAATATAGAAAGTGTGAAGTAAGAAAACCAGAGAGAGGTTTTAGGGTAAGATATCTAGCCTAAGCACTAAGTAATTTGCTCCCAGCCCCTGTCTCAACCTGGGCAGAGAGAATTAGCACTTAGGCCTTGGCAAATCTTAG
Organism: Monodelphis domestica; assembly: GCF_027887165.1. Lineage (NCBI taxonomy): Eukaryota > Metazoa > Chordata > Mammalia > Didelphimorphia > Didelphidae > Monodelphis > Monodelphis domestica. The sequence continues at coordinate 598,144,337 of NC_077227.1, read as the reverse complement.
GACCTAGGGAAGTCTCTCCTGAGGCTAGTCTCTTCAGAAAATCCAACATGAAAGGAGTCAGCCTTTCACTCACTATGTCTTAGGTCCATTCAGCAGATTCTCCACCAGCCTCTACTCCAAAGAAAGAAAGAACTTTGTAGAACTGCACTCAGGAAGTTGTCACTTCCTTTTAAAGACACTTTCTCTTGCATCACTTCCTATGCCTTTCCCTAATTCTATGTCTACGAATCACAGTTGAAGTCCTGCTTTAGGACTGCTCAGGAGGCAGTCAGTCAATTCTAATTCATCACCCACTATTGCACATGTGGCTCACAGACCTCCCTCACTCAAGTGTGAATGGGGTGTTTACACCTTTGGTGATTACATCTAAAAATGGGCAGATCTTCCCACTCAACTTTAAGTAGGGTGTTTATACTTTTGGTGATTAAATCTAAAAATAGGCAGGGGTTACAGTTTACTCTTCATAATCAAGGGAGAGTTAATTATTTTCATTTTCACAATTAGGGGAAAGTTAAATTTAATCTTCACAGCCATCATCTACAAATGCACTATTTTCACATTTATGAACCCAGAAATTCCTTTTTCTGATCACAATCTATTGCCATTTGTCCTCTCCTTCTGCCTTATAGCCCCCCAAATATGCTCTTCCTCTTCACTCTGCCCTCTAGTTCCTCCCCCCCTTTGGCTTTTTCCCATGCCAATATTCCTATTTGTACTGGCTGTATTATCCTCCCTTCTAGAACCATTATGAATGACTCTTTAATGAACCAAGTCAAGTCTACACTGTCTTCTGTGGAGGAGGCATTCATGCATGCCAATTGTACTGGCTGTATTATCCTCCCTTCTAGAACCATCATGAATGACTCTTTAATGAACCAAGTCAAGTCTACACTGTCTTCTGTGGAGGAGGCATTCATGCATGCCTCCTCCACACTTCTAGTGAGTTTTTTCCTCCTTTATCTTATTGAAGATCTTTCCCCACCAAATCATAGCCTTGGATTACTCCCATCATCTATTGATTTCACTCCTGTTCATGCACTATTGATACATAACCTCAACTGGGTCCTCACTGCTGCAAATCAATCCTTTTACGTCTCCCTAATTGACTTACTATCCCACTCACAACAATGGCATTTCCAAACTTTTTCATCCCTCAAATTTCCCATAGCTTCTTCTCTCAACCCTCTCAGCTAAAAACTTTTGTCTCATATTTCTCTGAAAAAATTAAAACTGTTTGCTAGAACTCCATTTTCCTTCTTCTTCATGTCAAAATGCCTTCCCTGATTATCTCCTTATGTCCTGTCTTACATAATAAGGCAGCCCTTCTCCTTGTCAAGGCCAAATCCTCTATATACACAAGTGATTCTATTCAGTCCCCATGTCTCTAGCAGATTTTCCCCTTCTGTCATCCCCATTCTCTCATTTATTTTTAATCTCTCCCTTTTTACTGGATATTTCCATTCTGCCTGTAAACTTTACCATGTCTCCCCTCAAAAATATTCTCACTTGACCCATTCATTCTTGCTAGATATCTTCCAATGTCTTTCTTACCTTTTCTAGCTAAATCCTTTGAGAAGGTTCTTTACAATCGATGCCTCCATTTTCCTCCCTCTCACTCTCTTCTTTACTCTCTATAGCCTGGTTTTTGACACCATCATTACTCTGAAACTGCTCTCTTCAATGTTTCCAATGATTTTTAAATTATGAGATCTGATAATTAAATCAGTTGATGATGATTAAATTGCCTCTTCACAGTCATCCTTGTCAACCTTTTGGCAATGCCTTTGATGTAGTCAAGGACTCTATTCTCATGATACTCTATTTTCTCTAGGTTTTCATGGTACTGCCCTCTCTTAGTTTTCCTCTTATCTCTGTGATGCTCCTCTTCAGTCTACTTTACTGTTTCTTCTTTAAGATCACAACTGTTAAATGATGGGTATCCCCCAAGTCTCTGTCCTGGACATTCTTCTCTTCACTCTTCTCTTTCTATATTATTTCACTTGGTGATCTTGTCAGCTCCCATGGATCCAACTCTCATCAATTTATACAGATGATTCTCAGATCTATTTATCTAGCCCTAAAGTTTCTTCTGACCACTAGTCTCTCATCTTCAACTTCCTAATAGACATTTGGAACTGCTTGTCTGGTAGACAACTTAAACTGAACTCATTATCTTTATCCTACCCAGATCCCAGCTTTTGGGACAAAAACCCAATATTTCACAAAAACTGCTGGGAAAATTGGAAAACAGTATGGGAGAGATTAGGTTTAGATCAGTATCTCACACCCTACACCAAGATAAATTCAGAATGGGTAAATGACTTAAATATCAAGAAAGAAACTGAAGGTAAATTAGGTGAAAATAGAATAGTATACCTGTCAGATCTATGGGAAAGGAAAGAATTTAATCCCAAGCAAGAGACAGAGAATATTACAAAATGCAGAATGAACAATTTTGATTACATTAAATGAAAAAGCTTTTGTATAAACAAAACCAATGCAACCAAAATTAGAAGGGAAGCAACAAATTTGGAAAAATTTTTATAATTAAAAACCTCTGACAAAGGTCTAATTTCTCAAATTATAAGGAGCTAAATCAATTATACAAAAAAATCAAGCCATTCCCCAACTGATAAATGGGCAAGGGACATGAATTGGAAATTTTCAGATAAAGAAATCAAAACTATCAATAAGCACATGAAAAAGTGTTCTAAATATCTTGTAATTAGAGAAATGCAAATCAAAACAACTCTGAGGTACCACCTCATAGCTAACAGGTTGGTTAATATGACAGCAAAGGAAAGTAATAAATGTTGGAGGGGATTTAGCAAAATTGGACCACTAATGCATTTCTGGTGGAGTTGTGAATTGATCCAACTATTCTGGAAGGCAATTTGTAATTATGCCCAAAGGGCTTTAAAAGACTGCCTACCCTTTGATCCAGCCATACCACTACTGGGTTTATACCCCAACGAGATAATAAGGAAAAAGACTTTTACAAAAATATTTATAGCCACACTCTTTGTGGTGGCAAAAAACTGGAAAATGGGGGGGGGTGTCCATTGATTGGGGAATGACTGAAAAAATTGTGGTATCTTTTGGTGATGGAATACTATTGTGCTAAAAGGAATAATGAACTGGAGAAATTCCATGTGAACTGGAAAGGCCTTTAGGAATTGATGCAGAGTGAAATGAGCAGAACTAGGAGAACATTATGCAGAGATGGTATACTGTAGTACAATTGAATGTAATGGACTTTTCTACTAGCAGCAATACAATGATCCAGACAATTCTGAGGGACTTATGAGAAAGAACACTATCCACATCCAGAGAAAGAACTGTGGGAGCAGAAACACAGAAGAATAACATATGATTGATCACATGGTTTGATGGGGATATGATTGGGAATGTAGACTCTAAATGATCACTCTATTGGAAATATTAATAATATGGAAAATAGGTCTTGATCAGTTAAAAAAAAAATAAACCCTACCCACTTCTGAATTTCCCCTCTTACTATCAAGAGTAAGATATGTCTTGGTACCAGCTCTGCCAACTTAGTTGTCATCCTTGATCTTCCCCTCTTTCATCCTTCTCGTCCCTCTTACCCTAATAGCCAGTCAGTTGCCAAGTCTTGTCTTTTATATCTTAATAACATCTTTTGTATATGCCCCCTCTCTTTCCTGACTCTGCCAAGTGCCAGTGCCAAGTGCTGACTTTCATTACTTCCTGCCTGGTCTACTCCCTAGAATTTTCTTCCTCTTCACCTCTGACTCTTTGCTTTCCTTCATGTCTTGGATGAAATCCTACCTTCTGAAGAAGGCTTTCCCATTTCTCCTTAATCAATGCCTTTCCTTTGAGATTATTTGTAGTTTACTGTTTATATTCTATTCAAAGCTATTTTGTTGATGGCTAACCTGTGAGACTGAGTTTTTTGAGATCAAGGACTATCTTTTGCTTTTTTTGTATTCTCAGGGTTTAGCGTAGTGCCTGACACATAGGAGGCACTTAATACTGCTTATTGACTAATCGAGGACATAGGCTGGGTAATAGTTGCAGGATTGAGTTGTATGTGGAAGAGATTACAGTAAGAGGAAGCAAGAGAAAAGGTCTTTTTCCTCTGCAAGATATAAATTCTGAATCACCCAGATTAATGTAATGAGATACAAATTTACTAAACCATCAAGTGCCATTTGCTTGGAGCCTTTACCCTCCTTAGTCTTATGCCCATAGATAAGTGAAGTACTCTTTTTGGGGGACTGGAGTGGTTAGAAGCCTGAGTCCTAGAGACTTGCCTCAATTTATATATAATATCAACTCAGTAGTTAGACCCCAAAATGGAAGAGGATGAGACACTCTCAAGAGAAAGCATGCCTCATTTCTAAGTTATGCTTGGCTTCTGAAGCCTAGTCCTTTTTATTATTCAGCATGGCTTGTATCAGAATGGCATTAGACCTTCACCCAAGATTTTTGCCTTTTTGGCTTTAGGTATGATATCTGAGAACTGGTCAAACAGTACTAGGATCGGCCTTTACCTGAGTTTCTGAGCTAGCTATCACTTCTCTTATAATACTTTGTAATGCATGTCTCTATTTCCTTTAGTTAATCATCTTGACATTCTTTAGTTACCTGGCCTTCCTGGTTGATCCTCTTTTGAACAAACTTCAGAAGATTTTTTTTTTCCCCATAAATTTTATTTATGGCTTATTTTTTTACTTTGTCAGTATAAGCTTCTTTGCATTCTAAAAGATGACCGACTTTTCTTCTTATAATTTTGTATTGATAGTCTAGATCCAATTAAGATTAAGGGTGGAATTTTTATTGGTTTTAATAAAAGGAAATCAGAGTGGAAGTGAAAGTTTTTTAATTTTGTTGTTTTGTTTTGTTTTAGGGGAGAGGAAGCTTTCATTATTGTCATTCCCCATCATCATTTTTTTAAACCCTTATATTCTGTCTTAGAATTAATACAAGTATCAGTTCTAAGACAGAAGAGCAGTAAGAGCTAGGCAATTGTGGTTAAGTGACTTGCTCAGCTCACCTAGCTAGGAAGTGTCTGAGGTCAGATCCTCATAGCAAATTAAAAAACAATAACGACAACACAAAACATTGGACTTGAAGTGCTTCCAAGTTGTACTTATAATTTTCTGCAAGACTAACTATGCTTCTTCTCCCTTTTCAGGTCTGACCACCTCCTAAAGCTAGCAGTAGAAGAAGCAGTGCCAAGACAGAAGCCAGGCTTTGTTCATAGTCCATCCAGCTCTGGATACCAACTATGTGTATTCTTCATTTCGTGGCATCAAGAGGCAAGAGCCATGGCAGCTGAGCAGGGCTACCTGATTCCAGGGTGTTTTTCCTGGGTGTCATTGGCAGACGTTTCTCTTTCCCTACAGCAGCAACATGGCCTCTCTGCCTGTTTGACAGAGATTGAGGGCATGTTCCTTGATGGACAGTCACAGCTTAAAGCCTGCAGGAAACGGGTCAGAGACCATTTCCATTACAGCTGAGGAAAATGAAATTTCCATTTTATTTGGTGCCTTTTAGAGACAGTGCACTGACTCTTCAGGAAAGGAGTGAGGAACAAGTTGAGTCGTTTAGTGGAAACTTTCATGGTTATGGCTACTGAACCAACGTGATCAGAGGGGGAAGGTGTCACACAGAGACTTATGACAGGCTATACCATGTTGCGGAATGGGGGAGTGGGGAATGGAGGCCAAACCTGGATGCTGCGATGGTCCAATCGCATCCGACTTACCTGGCTCAGCTTTACACTCTTCATCATTCTGGTTTTCTTCCCCCTCATTGCCCACTACTATCTGACTACCTTGGATGAGGCAGATGAGGCAGGCAAACGAATCTTTGGGCCACGCGCTGGCAATGAGCTGTGTGAGGTGAAGCATGTATTAGACCTTTGTCGCATCCGTGAGTCAGTCAGTGAAGAACTCTTGCAGCTCGAAGCCAAACGGCAGGAGCTGAACAGTGAAATTGCCAAACTCAACCTGAAGATTGAAGCCTGTAAAAAGAGTATTGAGAATGCCAAACAAGACCTACTTCAGCTCAAGAATGTCATCAGCCAGACTGAGCATTCCTACAAAGAGCTGATGGCCCAAAATCAACCTAAACTTTCCTTGCCTATCCGACTGCTGCCAGAAAAAGATGATGTAGGCCTGCCTCCCCCTAAACTTCTACGTAATTGCAGGCTACACAATTGCTTTGACTACTCTCGTTGTCCTCTCACTTCTGGCTTCCCAGTCTATGTCTACGATAGTGACCAATTGGCCTTTGGTAGCTATCTGGACCCCCTGGTCAAGCAGGCTTTTCAGGCCACAGCACGAACCAATGTCTACGTCACAGAGAATGCAGACTTTGCCTGCCTTTATGTGATTCTGGTGGGAGAACTGCAGGAGCCACTGGGGCTGCGGCCTGCTGAACTGGAGCAACAGTTGTACTCTCTGCCCCATTGGCGGAGAGACGGACACAACCACCTCCTCATCAACTTGTCATGGAAGTCAAATACCCAGAATTTACTGTATAATGTCAGTACAGGTCGAGCAATGGTGGCCCAGTCTACCTTTTACACTGCTCAGTACCGACCTGGCTTTGATATAGTCATATCACCACTAGTCCATGCCATGTCCGAGCCTAACTTCCTGGAGATCCCTCCACAGGTTCCAGTCAAGCGGAAGTATCTCTTCAGCTTCCAAGGCGAGAAAATCGAGTCCCTGCGGTCCAGTCTTCAGGAGGCGCGCTCCTTTGAAGAGGAGATGGAAGGTGACCCTCCAGCTGACTATGATGACCGTATCATTGCCACCCTGAAGGCAGTACAGGACAGCAAGCTGGATCAGGTGCTGGTGGAGTTTACCTGCAAGAACCAGCCTAAACTTAGCCTGCCTACTGAGTGGGCACTGTGTGGGGAGAGGGAGGACCGCCTCGAATTACTGAAACTTTCCACCTTTGCTCTGATTATCACGCCGGGTGATCCACACTTGGTGATCTCTGCCGGATGTGCCATGCGGCTTTTTGAGGCCTTAGAGGTAGGAGCGATTCCGGTGGTGCTGGGGGAGCAGGTGCAGCTTCCCTACCAGGATATGTTACGGTGGAATGAGGCTGCCCTGGTGGTGCCCAAGCCCCGGGTCACAGAGGTTCACTTTCTGCTGCGGAGCCTCTCCGACAGTGACCTACTGGCCATGAGGCGCCAAGGTCGCTTTGTTTGGGAAACCTACTTCTCCACAGCTGACAGTATCTTCAACACAGTTCTGGCTGTGGTTAGAACTCACATCCAGATCCCAGCTGCTCCCATCCATGAAGAAGCAGCGGTTGAGATTCCCCATCGCTCAGGCAAAGCGGCTGGCACTGACCCCAACATGGCAGACAATGGGGATCTGGACCTGGGTCCAGTGGAAACAGAACCACCCTATGCCTCTCCTAAATACCTCCGCAACTTTACCTTGACTGCCACTGATCTTTATCGCAACTGGAACTCAGCCCCAGGGCCTTTTCATCTTTTCCCACACACACCTTTTGACCCTGTTCTGCCTTCAGAGGCCAAATTTCTTGGTTCTGGCACTGGATTCAGACCCATTGGTGGAGGTGCAGGAGGTTCTGGCAAGGAGTTCCAGGCAGCACTTGGAGGCAATGTTCCAAGAGAGCAGTTCACAGTGGTGATGTTGACTTATGAACGAGAGGAAGTGCTCATGAACTCCTTAGAGAGGTTGAATGGCCTCCCTTATCTGAATAAAGTGGTGGTTGTGTGGAACTCCCCAAAGCTTCCATCAGAGGACCTCCTGTGGCCTGACATTGGCGTCCCCATTATGGTAATAGAGAAATAGGCTTTATATGGCACTCTAGCAGATTTCTTTGGACCTTTAAAAATTACCCTATCCGTGTTCCTCAGTTTCCCTTTCACTTCTCTTCAGTTTTCATACATTACATACTCTACTTATTTCTTACTCTTCCAGTTATTCTAAAGCTCTGTAGTTCTGATATTGGCAGAGCTTACATTTTCCTATATTCATTCATTAAGAAGTTTTTAACTAGACTGAAGAAATACTGTTTAAAGGCATGACTTTTCATGAAAAAGGAGAGTTTAAAATTTGGAGTTCAGGGATTCTGGATCTCTATTTTTAAGTAACTGTCCAAGGCAAGATTAGTAGGACTATACAGATTGTAATAACAAAGACTTCTAACAGTCTTTTATTATCCTCTAAATTACCTATAAACAAATTCCGTTTCATTCTTAAGTTAGGGAATCTTATATCAGTAATGGTCTATTGTATTTGTTTTTCAAATGATCACAACAGAGATGATTAATTAAAGCTAGTTTAAAAAATTAATCAATAAAAAGATACAGGAATTTCATTATTTCAGGACCGACTGGCATCATTTAAGATGTATGCAATTCTGCTTTATAAGGAGATACATGAACATTAGTTCTGTTTCATGTACCTGCAGGCTTTGCTTCTTTAGTTTGACCACAAGAATATGGTAGGGAGTGTCTTATTTATCCAGCCTTCTGAATATAAGGTATGTGGTATAGTAGAAAGTACACTGAATTTATAGTTAGGAGGTTCTGGGTTTGACTTCTACTTTTGCTACTTAATACATAAATTGTCTGGGCCTCAGTGTCCTGATTTGCAGAATGAACTAGATGATAGGGAAAGTCCCTTCCAGTTCTCAAACTAGAGAAAATTTTCTCTTTAGTGGAATTAGAACTAGAACCCAAGAGAAACTGAGAACTTAATCTAGCAATGCTCTTCCCAACTTCCTCTATTGTTCACATTAATACTTTATTTATTTATTTATTGAATTTATTGTCATATATAATAATTGATGTCTTCCAATTTTCATTTGAGAATCACAAAGAAGTGTATTTTATTTTTCTACCCATTGAATTTCCAGAACTTGTAATTCCCAGGCTTTAAAAATAATCTTAAATAATAAAATTCATGTATATGCATACATATATATGTGTGCATATATGTTTATTATAGATAGTGCTTTAAGGTTTGCAAAATGCTCTCCCATCTGATTGAAGTATAAATTGCATTGTTATATCCATTTTATAGATGAAGAAAGTAATAGAGCGATTTGCCCTATGGCATATGGATTGTGTCAGAGTTGGAATTTGTACTCACATCTTTTGACCTCTTTTCACTACACTAAACGGTCTCTTTTAGGCCTTTGCTAATGCAGTCTAGCAGCCAAGAGGAGAGGATCAGGTCATAGAATAGGTTCTGTAATAGAACCTGGAGTTAAATGATATGGCTGAATATTTCTACCATCAACCCTTAAATACTTTTCACTCACCATTGTTAGAAAAAAAATAAACTGATCTCTTTTTTAGGAGTTTAGATTTTCTTTGTCTTAAAAGCCCTGTTTAGGGTGCTAGGGGGTGAGTGGATGGGAATGGGAATCAGGAAGGCTCCTCCCAAGTTTAAATCCAGCCTCTGACACTTCCCAGTTATGTGACCCTGGGCTAATCACTTAACCTTATTTGCCTCGGTTCCTTATTTATAAACTGAGCTGGAGAAAGAAATGGCAATCCACTTAACTATTTTTGCCAAAAAAGACCCCCAACCAGGATCACAAAGAGTCAGACACGAATGTAAACAGTTGAATAGCAATGCAGTCTTGTTAGCAGTGCACATAGGTACATTTTTTGAGTACCTAGCATGTGTTAGTGTGTGTGTGTGTGTGTGTGTGTGTGTGTGTGTGTATGGTTATTATATTGAAAATCTAACCTCAAAATCTGTTCTTCTAGAGCAGTGATGGCCAACCTTTAGAGACTAAGTGCCCAAACTATAACCCTCACACTGCATGTTAGCCCTGCCCCAGACAGGGGAAGGAGGAAGTGCTCCCATTGGGCTGCTGGGCTGAGGGGCGTGTCTTAGGAGAAATGTCCTCAGGTGTGTGTGGAGAGGGGGATGGGAGCAACTCCCTCTGGCACATGTGCCATAGGTTCACCAACATGGTTTCAGGAGATTATTTTTTAAGGAAAATAATATAGGTAAATATAGAGTATTCTTTTCTTAAGTTGTAGATTTCATTTCTAGGGAAGTTAAGGAGATTAGTAATATATTGATGGGATTTATAGTTTGCCAGCATCACCTTCAAGAAGCTTAGTAGATTTTTAGAAGATTTCATTGGAATGAAAATGTCTAAGTTGGATTATTTGGGGAAATAAGATTGCCCTTATTTTCCTAGACCCTATGAATTGTTCTTTTTAGATGAATTTTATTTTCTTGAGGACTATGTATTATAATAGAAAATAGCTCAATCAGTGTAGGTAACATGATATGTATCTGTGTAACTAGAAGAGGTGACAGCTGTTGCTTCTATTGACAGTGCTTTATGGTTTGAAAATGCTTTATATACATTACCTCATTTGATCCTCACAGCAACCTTATGAGATAAATAGTACAAGTGTTATTATTTCCATTTTGGAGATGAGGAAACTTAGAGGGTTTAACTTTATGCTAATAGGTTGTTACCAGCTACAGCTATAAAGTGACAAAACCAAGCTTGAACTTGAGTTTTCTGATACTAAGTCCACTGTTACATTCCATCATACTTTTCTGAGATGAGAAAAAACAAATATGTTTTGAAGAAACATAATACTGTCATATTTACTAATTGGTAGAGGGAGAAGTAGGGGAGTGAAAGACTAGGAAAGCAACAATCTTGATCAGACTCCAAAGTGTTTTTCTGAATAGCTCACTTAAATTTACAAGTATCCTTTCATTCTCTACCCAGTTACCCGTATCTCATAGCCAATACTCCCTAACTCTTCCAGTCTCTCATTCTCTATTCTACAATAGCCATCTGTCCTTTTTCCTTTCAGTTTTGTCACTGTTGCTTCTAGCTTCTTTGTATTATGTTGTTTAGCTCCTGAATCAGTTTTAGAACCCATTGTGCTCATTTAGAAATCTTTGGCACTATAATTTACCAGATACATCAGGGGAACTTTTATAGACTGCTTACTTCTTCCACAGCCTTATTTCCAAATAAGTTTTATTCATTTTATCACTTAGAATTTCATGAGTGTGATTGAAACTTTGGGAGTGTTTAGTTTCCAAAGAGTAGGTGTTTCAGAAATGGGAGAGCAACTAAATAGTATCCAGTTTTCCTTAGTTCTTTAATTTTGCTATGAGTCCCTTGGGGTGTAAGAGCTGATGAATGGAGGTCAACAATGAATATAAGCCACCAAATAACTCATCAGAACTAATCCTTTCCTTTAACTTTGTTGGGAAGTAAGTGGTACTCTTTGATCCCTGTTGAACTCATTCCAATGAGCGCAATGCTTCAGAGGAATGTTGGCTCTTGCCAGAGAGGTGACCATTCTGAAAAGCTTATTCAGTTCAGATTAGTGAGTGATTTTTTTTCTAACTCTTAAAAAAAAAAAGAGAATAATGCAACTATTTCCAAGCTGAAAGCATTGCTTCATAGATATTCTTAACATAAGACTAGAACTTTAAATAGATGAAAACTTCTGGCCCCTTGACATCCTCCTGCAAATATATCAACAATTTTCTTTTCCAAACATCCAGAGAAATGTCAGACATTTCCTAATCACAGTATCATTTTTGGCCCCTTCTAATTTAAACTCATCTCTACAGAATTTTGTGCCATTTTTGCCTTTTGCTAATGTGAAGTAACTGGAGATGACCAATGCAAGATATAGATTTCAGGGAATGCTGATACTTATATGAGCTCACAGATGTGCCTTTACACTAAATCATGCTGTGGTGGAACAAAATGGACTCTGGATTGTTGGAATCAGAGGACTTGGGGTTATGACTCTGGTGTTTACTATCTGCATGATTTAGGAGATGGAAAGACAGAGACACACAGAGAGAGAAAGCAAAAAAGAGGAGAAGTAGTTGGAGGCAAGCAGAGAAGGGAACTGACTGGATTTGGAGTCAGAGGAGTATGATTAAATTCTGGCTCTGTTACTACTTATGTGATCATGGGTGATACAGTTCAACTAGCTACCTCAGTTTTCTTGTCTATAAAATGAGGCAAGTAGACTATATCATCCTTGAGTCCCTTTTTGCCCTAAAGCCTATGATCCTTTTCCCATCTATTAACATTTAGTTCTTTCATGAGTAATCCTTTCTAGTTCCACATTCATCCTTTTATTCATTCTTTGCATAACTCCTGCCCTACTTCATTCTGCTGGTATTGTCAACTCTTCCTGAAGGCCCAGCTATAAAACTTGATTGGCCATGTCTTTCTAGGCACAAATGACAAAAGAGTATTCATTCAATTAGCTGATCAACTAGCATTTATTTTGTACCCACTACATGCCACTTTGCTATATATGGGGTTACAAAGAAAGGCAAAATAAATAAATGAAATCCTCACAGTCTAATGGGGGAGACAACTATGTACACACAGGATATATTCATAATAAATTAGATGTACTCTTAGAGGGAAAACAGTAAGATTAAGGAAGATTGGGAGAAGCTTCCTGCAGAGGATGGGGCTTTAGTGAAGTTCATAAGAGCCTCTGGCACAGGACACCACACTGATAGCCTTCTTGATTTTGGACCTGCCTACCATGCAGAATAAAGTGAGAGATAAACAGAAACCTTGTAGTAAATACTTCTTGACTGAAAGGCTGCTACCCTAAGGTTGTAGTCCAGGAAAAAAAAGAACATCAGCACCAATGACAGGGGTGCTGATTTATGATTATTAAATTAACTGATCTTGCCAAAACCGCTCCCTCTTGCCAATACTTGACCTTCTGAGTACTAAGATGGCAGAAATTTGCTTGTCAAGGTGCCTCATTTGGCACCTGCCCCACCCTTTTACTGGCTGAGGACATTGGGAGAAGGTACACAACTGGCACAGAACCATTTGGGCACTTCATCCAGCTTTAGTCCACTCATCATGGCCAGTTCAGTGCTGCAGCCAGAGAAGGTTGCTCAAGACAGGAGATGATCCTGCTCTCAAGGGACTTAGATTTATTGAGGAACTAGAACTTACATACAAAACAACATGAACCAACAAGGCTTTACATTTAATATGATCAGGTGCAGGGAAAATAATATAAATGCTAACTTCCCTGGACCTTGACTTCTTCATATGTAAGATAAAGGAATTAGACTAGAAAAATTCTAAGATTTTCTGTGATTTTTATCTGCTGTAGGTAGTCTGGAAGGGCTGAGGTCACTTTTGACTGGAATTTTAGGTAGTAACCATCTGGTGGAGATGAACCTTTTGAAGGAAGCTGAAAGATGTGAATCTTAAAACTGCTCAGACTCTAACTTCAGAAGATTTGATTAAGCTATTCCCCATTTTTAACAATGGAGGTACTTGGTCAGGAATGTATTGAGAACTTTTAAAATTACTCCACCCAACTCAGACAGTGCCTTAGGGGAAGATAAAGTTGCAAACTCCTGATTGAACAATGAAAAGACCCTAACTCATACTTATAGTAAAGCTAGAATCTTAAGCTAGTCTATTTTTAGATCTAATACAAAAAGGTGCTAAATACCTATAAGGGTTAAATTAATCACTAAAAGGTCAAGCACTTACAAAAAGCAAGCTTAACAAAAGAGGCGTGAAGTACTCAGAGGATTTAATTTACCCAGAGAAGGTGAGAACCAAAGAAGATGAGAACTAAGAATGGGCAGTCCTGGGGAAAAAGTGTCTACTGTGATTGGTAGATGTAAAAACTTAGGTGAGGTGACATAAGAGAAAATTTCTTTAAAAGGAGAAGGATTGGACTCAGTTGAGGAGTTCAGTGGAGATTTAGAGCTTGCTTGAAGATGATCTTGTGGTGAGTGGTGAGTGATAAAGACTGACTCACTCTCCCTTAGTCTCAGGCCTAGACCATTTGGCCTAGGCCCTTTCTACTATTTTCTCTTTCTCTATCTCCTTCCCTTAATTCCTTCATTTGTATTAATTAAAATCTCCAAAAAACCCAGCTAACTTGGGTATTTTCATATTTGGGAATTTTCCTTCTTTTCACACCATGTCATGAATACCATGAGTAAAGGCATGTGTGTAGAAGTGATAGTGCACATTTAGTCAATATTCCAGTCTGGCCAAAATAGAGGATCTTGGAGCAAGGAAGGCTAAGAGAAATAGGACCCATTTATGGAGGGCCTTGAGTGGTTTTGGCAATGTGACTATTACAGGTTTTTGGTTTAGCATAATGAAAGTGAGATTTTATTTTATTTTTATTTTTTAATTTTTTGAATTAATTTATTTAGTCAATTTAGAACATTATTCCTTGGTTACAAGAATCACTGAAAGTGGGATTTTAGAAAGATTAACATGTCTTTTTTTTGCCTTCTTTTTTAGAATTGATACTAAAAGAGGGTCCCCTAGTTGGCTCAGTGGATTGAGAACCAGGCCTGGATATGGGAAGTCCTGGGTTCAAATGTGGCCTCAGACACTTCCTAGCTGTGTGGCCCTGGGCAAGTCACTTAACTACCATTGTTTAGCCCTTACTGTTTTTCTGTTTTAGAACTCATACATAGATTGATTCTGAGATGGAAGGGATGGGTTAAAAAAAAAAATCAATACTAGATATTGGTTCCAAGACAGAAGCACAGTAAGTGCTGGGCATTTGGGAGTAAGTATCACATAGCTAGGAAATATTTGAGACCTGATTTGAACCCAGGATCTCCTGTATATAGACCTGGCTCTATATCCACTGTACCACTCCGCTTCCCCATGTCTTATTCTTTTTTTTTTTTAACCCTTACCTTCCATCTTGGAATCAATACTGTGTATTGGTTCCAAGACAGAAGAGTGGTAAGGGCTAGGCAATGGGGGTCAAGTGACTTGCCCAGGGTCACACAGCTGGGAAGTGTCTAAAGCCAGATTTCCCAAGTCTCATTCTTAAAAGGCAGTGTAGGCACACACACAAAGAATGGATAAAGCTTTTATCAGTCATCTCCTATGTACTGGGCACTGTGTCAAGGGATGAGGATACTCTTATAAGCAAAAAGACAGTCCCTCCCTTCAGTGAGGCAGAGATACAGCCCATAACAGGAAACTATATTGTCTTCATTTATAATATAGTTGGGTGTGTGTACATTTATGTATATACACATCTGAAATTCTTTTTACTTCTAGAAATTAGACTTTTAATGCTTTTTAAACAGTTCTACTTGCAAGATCATGCTGTCTTCCTGTTATGTAATTTATCCAGGCTTTTAAGGCCCTTCACAAGAAATGAAAAGTACTTAGAAACATTTTTCTTCTTTTTAGGAACTTAAATTTTTTCCTTTTTTAAAGATTAATAGTTAACAAAATTATGTCCATAAAAGGGGCACAATCTTATATATCTATATAACTGCTGATATATAGATTTATTCAGGAAATGTTTTTGAAGGCCCCACTATGTACAAAGCACAATTCTAGGCAATGAGGGAGATATAAAATCTAGGTGAGATATGGTCTTATAATTTAGGAAGGATAAAAGTTACCAAAGATAACTAATGTTCATCATTACTTGACTTGTGCATTAGGGATACACAACCTAGGAAGGAAGTCTATGGGGGAAGATTGTTATTGACTAGGGAAGATCAAGGAAGACTTCATAGAGGAGACGGCCTTTGATGCCTGAGTAGGAAAGCAGCAAGTCAGAGAGGAGCCTGGATATCATGAGGAACTATATGTACTCAGGTGGAAAGTCGATCACATATTTATTAGCTGCCTTGAATTCTGCTGAGGAAGACAACATATTATAAGTTTCTGCAGAATAAATGAAACATAAATACAAAAGTTAGGAAGAAAGGGCAGCAGCAGTTGGGGAGAACCAGGAAGGGCTTTAGGTAGAGTATTATTCTTAAACTGAGTCCTAAAGCAAGTGAAGAATTCTATGAGATAGTGACGAAAAGAGACTTGCCTGTGAATTGTGGAACATTGTCAGTGAAAAGGGCTGCAGAGAGGAGCTGGGGTCTATGTTGTATTTAAGGAACTGAGAGAAAGCCAGCTGGCATTCTGGACTATTGAGTGTGGGAGGCAGGCGGGGGTAATCCATAATGAAACAGGGTCAGAGGACATAAAGAGACCATTTATGGCTTAAGGGTTAGAGGCAATGGAGGAGAGTAATTTAAGATAAAGCTGGGAAGGGAGGGCTGGACCAGACTCTAGAGGGCCTTGAATTCTAGACAAAAGAGTTTCAACTTTATTGAAGTAGCACTATTGAGTCACTGCAGATATTTGAGTAAAGAAACAATGTATAAGCAGATCTCTGCCTCAGGAAGATTATTCTGACAATGACTTGAAGGTCAGATTGGAAGGAGGAGAGAGTCAAGGTGGAATGACAAGAGCAATAGTGTGGGGTGGTTGCAATTTGATTCACTGGGGTGTTAGTACTGGAAATAGAGAGGAGCACAGGGAATTGGGAGCTTATTAAGTAGTTACTCAAATCAAACTCCATCATCGTCAGTGCTATCCAGGCTGAATTGCTTCTAAGTCATAAAATGATAAGGACTTCATTGCATTCCAGGGAAGTATGTCAGTTCTTATAACTGGTTTTAAAGTAATGGTTAAGATAACTCAACACTCAGCATGATTATAATTCTATTTATCTTTTTTGTCCTACCAAAACTCTCAGGAAAAAAATGAGAGTAAGAAAAAATGAGGGAAAGACCATGTGTAAACTTTTTAGGACTAAAATTATATAAAGATTTGGTCTTTATCTAACAACTATATTTTGTCAAGTAGTTTAGAACTGTGGCTTTCTTTTCCCTTAACAAGTGAGATGAATAGGAATGAAGAAATTGTTGGGAACAGCAACAAACACTAGGCAAACTGAAAACTAGTCTAGAATAAAGTTTGAAATGGAATGGAGTTTAAATAGCTTTCTTTTGACTGCATAGTCAATTAATTTTAACTATTCTGAATTTAATATCAGAGACCTTAGTGCTCATATCATACCTAATTTTATATTTGGGGAAATTAAGACCAGAGAAGTTAAAGGTCTTGTCCATGACCAGCCAGATAGCCTGTTGAAGGCAAAGCTGAGAGAGATCATTTGACCAAGCTTGAAATTCTTGAGTATAATGCCCCCTAATGTAATGATAATGAAAACTTAATTGGAATTTAGTCCTTTAAGGTTTGTAAAATGCTTTATGAATATGATCTTCTGGCTGTTCCCATGACCTACCTATGTCTTACAGAGTTGATCAGTTTCTTGTTACCTGTATTTCTTTTGTGTTGCAGAAATTCCAGGAGTAGATGATAGGGAGGGTGGGACTAAAGGTGATAAACTACAGTAAGTGTATTAGACTGACCAGGTTGGTAATATACTGGAGTATCTCCAGGTCTACTTACAACTTCCTATCCTGCTGTTTAATTGAACAAATATTTATAAACATGATCTTATTTGACCTTAACAACGGCCTAAACATCATAGATATTTCCTTTATTTTACAAGTGAGGAGACTGAGTTATCTGTGGGTTTTCATACTTCTATAGTAATCTTCTTTATAGATAAAAAATGTAAAGAGAGAGTGCTGTACTTAAGAGATGCTGAAGCTGATCGCCTGATATATTGTTTTTTGTAGTGTTTACCTAAGGCCATCTTTTTTACCAATTCTTTGGGATAAAAATAATGTTAGGACTGCTGTATGAGACCTTTGTCTTTAATCTTTCCCTTGAGATTTCTCACATAAGTCAAAACTTAGACTGCTCTTTAATGCCCTTGTGTTATACTTGAAATTATAAATGGGATATAGAAAGTAATAAGAATATTAATCCTTTATCATGTTTTAAAAGTCCTTTCCAGCATTAGAGTATATGGTCCTTCCCTTTTTATATTTATTTTCTTCAACATATATTTATTTTCTTTCCCTAAAATAACTCCAACGGCCTAAATGTTTAAGTAGGTGCTAGGGAGACCTTAGTATGAGGCTAAATCTGAATCAAAGGAAAAGAGATTTCATTTGATCTATTTTGATGTTCATTCTATTCCTATAATTCTTTGTTTCTAAGTAGAGGCCTATATATGATTTAGTGAAAGGGGTATAGTACTGGGCTTTCTTCCTGTGTTTAATGGCATTTATAAGATTGGGCCCTCTAAATCTTAGTTTTAAATCTGTAAAGAAAATGAGTGAGTTTAATTTGTTATACTTGCATAGCACCAAAAATGAATTTATGCTTCTTGAAAGACATTATTGTGATGGATCTTTTTACCCCCTGGTTCTGTTTCTGATCCCACCATGTTTCATGGAAATGTTTTTAAAAGCTGGGGGGGCATCTTGAGTCACTTTGAGCCACCAATGTAATTCCTGACCTTCAGAAAATCTTTCTTTTTTTTTATGACATATCAGCTATATTCTAGAGATTATGAGCAATAGCAGAATCATCCTTGTTTGTGTTGTT
This sequence comes from Monodelphis domestica, assembly GCF_027887165.1. Classification (NCBI taxonomy): domain Eukaryota; kingdom Metazoa; phylum Chordata; class Mammalia; order Didelphimorphia; family Didelphidae; genus Monodelphis; species Monodelphis domestica. The sequence goes on along the minus strand of NC_077227.1, from coordinate 598,125,992 downwards.
TTGAGTTATCTACCAGTACAAAAGGATAAATGAGACTAAGGGCCTGATTTCTAGCTGATTGTGAAGGATAGGGTTACACACTGGGGAATTTGCTACAAAGAAAAGGTAGTGAGCTCATTATGCTTTTGTAGGCTGCTATATTACATAGTTGTGAAAGAAATGCTACTTGTTTTAGAAATCTTGTCATAGATAAGTAGAAATATAGATAAGTAAAATCTCTAAATTGAATAACCTATATTGCTAAATAGAAGAATATGGTCCACCAGCTATTCAATCTGGACAGCAATAGAGTTTTCTTGTTTTTTTAAAAGCTGTTATTGAATGTTGCCTATTCATTTGATGCCATTCATTAAGTGTTTACTATTTTAGCTTAATTCTGATACATTATTACATGACAGCAAGGGTAAATAGAGTTGGGGGAAATTGCTACATTTATATGCAAATTGACACAGTATGATGATATGCCCAATAGTGTTAGATCTTGGCAGTCTAGGGAGTAGAGTGGATAGTGCCAAGCCTGGAGTTAGGAAGACTCCTCTTCCCAAATTTAAATCTGGCCTCAGACACTTCCTAGTTGTGTGACTCTGGGAAAATCACTTAACCACAGTTTGCCTCAGTTTTCTCATCTGTAAAATGAGCTGGAGAAGAAAATGATAAACCACTTGAATATCTTTGCCAAGAAATCTCTAAGAGTAGAACACAATTGAAATAACTGAACAACAAATATTGATGGGTTTGTGGTAATTAGCCCCTCCCCAAAAAAACCTATCATTCTTTTTCGCTCTTATTTGTTAATTTTCATGTCCTCCTGAATCAGTTATTCTCCATGAACAAGTGATTATCAATGAAGGCTTGTATCTAACCTATTGAGGACTTTTGAATTATAGTTTTATGACTCAGAGTTTTAGGGTGCATTGTCAGAGAAGCCTTTTTTTTTTTAAATCCTTACCTTCTTTCTTAGAATTGATACTTTGAATCAGTTTCAAGGCAGAAGAGCAGTAAGGGTTAGGCATTTGGAGTGAAGTGACTTGTCCAGGGTCACACAGGTGGGAAGTGTCTGAGGCCAGATTTGAAGCCAGGACCTCCTGTCTCTAGGCCTGGAGATACCTAGCAGTCCCAAGAAGCCTTTATAATGTTAGTTTTCACTTTAATTTTGTTTTTGTCTCCTTATTCTTGGGATAATAATAAATAGCCAATGTTTATATAGCCCTTTACAGTTTCCAGAGTGCTTTATATAGAGTATCTCATTTGATTCTCACAACAGCCCTGTGAGGTAGATGATGCTATCCCCACTTTATTGATGTAGAGACTGTGACCAAGAGAAGTTACATAATTTGGCCAGGGTCATATATACCTGCTTGTCTGAGGGTGGTTTCAAACTCAAGTCTAATGGCTCTCTGCTTCCTCCATTATTCTACCTAGTTGTTGAACCCATACTTTTGATTGTTTAAGCTTTCTAAAGAAATTGGCCCATATCTTCTTTTCTAACTGATAACTTTCTTTTAGGATACCATGTTAATACTTTCAGGTCAACTTGGTGATAAGTTGTTGCTGTTGTTTTATTTCCCCCCCCCCCCCCAATATATTTACTAGTTGTGTCCCAAGCAGGCAAAAGTGACACATGGATTATGGCCTAGAATGCATATTGTTAGCCTTTTTAAATTATAAGCTTTTCAATAGTAGGGATTTTTAAAAAATCTTTGTATCCTATAAATTTATAGAATTGAAAGGAACCCAAGTGGACTCCTCCCCACCCCACTTTAGGAACCCTAATTGAATCAGTTGTCCAACCATTGTGTTCACTTTAGATGTTCTGTACTTTGCTTTTGCTTTTGTGGTTGAATTGCTTATTCCCTTCCCTGAAGATAATACTGAATTCCAATATCCTGTGGCAATTCCATCCTTTAATGCAGAATTAAGCAATCTATAGTCCATGGATGAAATCCAGCCTAATTTCCATTTCCTAATGGCTCACAAAGCAGTCCTACCAAATTGCTTTTAACAGACTTGTTTTTATACTGTGATAGTAAGAAATGTAGCTGTTTTTCTCCTCTTTCTCCCCTGAAGGGAGCAGCTGTATGGACAGCTGCAGCCTGACCTTTCACCACCCCAGCCTTGGCCAATTTTACCCTCCCACACCCAGGCCTACAACTATTTTAAAGAAATAAGCATGTAGCTGTACTTGGTACTTAGAAGATAATTAAACTACAACAGATAATTAAAAATTATTTACATTGGCTTTGAAATGATTATCCGATTTTCTGTAGCAGCTTGTTCCATGTATTCTTATTTATGGTAATTAGTCAAAATAGCAGCAGCACTAGGTGGTACAAAGAGCACCCCACTTGGAGTTGGGAGATAACCATCCATTCATATCTTGTCACTTACTAGCAGTGTGACCAGGGTCAAGTCACCCTCTCACAACTAAAAGGCTTGCAAAGGATTGCTTGATGGTTGCATCTACAGAAATTACTTTGTTCAGCAAGCCTCAATGTTCATCAAAGATGGGTGTCCTCTACAGAATTCAAGTGGATCAAGAATTCCCTAGAGATCCATGAGGTCTTCCAAGATGCTCCAGTTTGTAGGTGACTTTGTTGTGATCACAAAAATCTTAGAATACTAGAAATCTTCCTCAGTGAAATTCATAACCACTCAGAAGAGATCAACCTAATAATCTGTACTCTCTATCTCTCTCCCTTCCTCCCTTCCTCTTTCTCTCTCTTATTTTTTATCATTGGTATTTTTCCCATGATGCTATTTGGCTATGGAATATGAAGTGCCATTATCTCTGTGGGAGAGACTCATGGTGGGAGCAAGTCTATATTACTAAGAGTGATAGAAATGGTGTACGAGATATCATCCAAGGAGTGTGTGATGAGAAAAGCAGGTGAGGCTGGTCATGGGCGGGTGAAGGATACCATCTTCACATTGAATATTCATAGAATGTCCAGACCTTGAGGAGGCCCTCTATGCAGTGAGGATTTATAGAAGGCTGTGGTTAGGAACTACCCAGGATAAGAAGGCTTATGGGTTCTTATCTTCATTGTTGCAGGGAAATACCCATGTGGATGAGGTTTCAGATGCATCTGTTCAATTCTCTCCACATCACATCACCTTAGTCCAAGTCCTCAGCATTTCTCACCTGGTCTATAGCCATAATGTGCCTGCACCCAGCTTTTCCTGACCAATCTGTTGTTCACAAATGGCTGTTCCTAAAGCATAGGTCTTGGAAAGTTTCAGTGGCTTCCTGTTCCCTATGAAAAAATGTAAGCTTCTGTGTTTGGCATTTGAAGCTCGTTGCAATATGGTGGCAGCTTATATTCCCAGACTAATTATACATTCCTCCAACTCATATCCTGTACACTTTAGCCAAACTGACCTCTTTATTGTTCCCCATATTCTGTTTCTCCTGCCTCAGAGTTCCCGTACTGTCTCAGATGTTCTCATTCTTCATCTTTCTTAGGTCCCCTAGCTGCCTTCAAAACCAGCTCAGTGGCTACTTTTTTTTTTTTTTAGGCAATGGGGGTTAAGTGACTTGCCCAGGGTCACACAGCTAGGAAGTGTCTGAGGCCAGATTTGAACCTAGGACCTCCTGTCTCTAGGCCTGGCTCTCCATCCACTGAGCCACCCAGCTGTCCCCCTCAGTGGCTACTTTTAAAATGATTTTCCTCATTCTTCTAGTTCTTAGAAATCGCCCCCTCCTTCCCTGTTAATTTATTGCATAAATATTTATCTGTTCATGTTGTACCCTCATAGAGTGTAAGCATCTTGAGAATAGGAATTTTTTTTCTTTTATCTTTGTATCCCCAGTGCCTACATACATAGTCATAGGTTCTAGAACAAGAAGGCTTCCAGATCCAGATCCTGGGCACCTGGTAGGCATGGTGCTATCTGTTCTAGTAATACAGGGCATAAGGCCATATAGTTCTGGAACAAGGATGCTTCAAAATGCCAACACCTATAGTAAATTCCTAATAAGTATTTGATTGATTTTTCTCTGTGGTAAAATTTGGATAATTATACTGACCATCTCACAGGATTGCTATGAAGAAAGCAATTTGCAAAATTAAAAAATACTATATAAATATGAGATGATACTGAGTTGTTTCTTTTTTTCCTTTTAAAGAGAGAATGTTTCTTTGTGTGAGGTATGGTAGGGGATACAGAGAAATAAGTGAAAAGTAACAGTCTACCTGAGAAGATAAGTCATGAACATGTAGACATTCAAGCAACAAAACAAAGATCTTTTTTTTTACCATTTAAAACTTCAATTGACTAGAGCCCAACTACCCAGAATTCCCAGTTAACCTCTATTTCCTCTAGTATTTGACTTCTGAGACAAGAGTTCTTAACTTGGGATATATAAACTTGTTTTTAATATTTTGATAACTATTTCAATATAATTGGTTTCATTTGTAATCCTATGGATTTTTAAAAATGCATTTTATTTTATTTTTAAAAATTTATTTAGAATATTTTTCCATGGTTACATGATTCATGATTTCCCCTTCCTTTACCCTCCCCAATCCCAGAGCTGATGAGCAATTCCATTGGGTTATACATGTATCATTGTTCAAAGCCTATTTCCATGTTATTCATATTTGCAGTAGAGTGATCTTTTAACATTAAAACCCCAATCATATCCCCATTGAACCACGTGATTGATCATATGTTTTCTTCTGCGTTTCTACTCCCACAGTTCTTTCTCTGGATGTGGATAGCATTCTTCCTCATAAGTCCCTAGGAATTGTCCTGGGTCATTGCTGCTAGTATAGAAGTCCATTATATTCGATTGTACCACATTGTATCGGTCTCTGTGTATAATGTTCTCCTGGTTCTGCTCCTTTCACTCTGCATCAATTCCTGGAGGTCATTCCAGTTCACACGGAATTCCTCCAGTTCATTATTCCTTTGAGAACAATAGTATTCCATCACCAACAGATACCACAATTTGTTCAGCCATTCTCCCTTTCGATGGACACCCCCTCATTTTCCAATTTTTTGCCACTATAAAAAACACGGCTCTAAATATTTTAAAATGCATTTAAACACATTATATGGTTCAAAAGCAGGTGCAGAGGCTGCTCCTAATCTTCTATGGCAGAGCTGTCCCTAGGATGGAATTTTGAAACCTCATTGATCCAGAACTAGGTGGACTTCTGACCTACCATTGACAGAGCAAAACTTTACTTCCACCACATGATTAAGATCTGTATTTGAAAGCTTTTTTTTTTCTATAACCTGTCACTATATATATAGTTACTTTATATTATTTGATTCCATGAACTGTCTGGGGGGGGGGGGAAGTAATAGCATTTATTTAGTACCTGTTATACACCAGGTAATATGCTTAGCATCTTACCGATATTATCTCATTTGGTCCTCACAACAACCCTGGGAGGTAGAAGCAGTTATTATCTTTAGTATTATTTACAGTTGAGGAAGCTGAGACAGTTAAAGGTTAAGTGGTTTACTCAGGGTTACCTAGCTAGTAATCTGGGGCTTGATTTGAACTCAGGTCTTCTTGACTCTAGGCCTAGCCTTTTATTCACTTTATTATCTTGGTAGCTCTGCCCCCCCCCCCAAAAAAAAAAACCCAACTCCGCCAAAACGACAACAGTGCCACAGACTTTCATAACTATGGAGTGCCCTGACACTAGGTTGTCCCTCTGATGTGACTTTAGCCTGGACCTGAGCCTCAGGCACCAAGTCTCTCATCACAAAACCTTTGTCTGCGAATTGGGCCTCAGATTAACAGCAGTTGCTTTCAATGCTTCATCCTGAAGAATTAAAACTATATTAAAAACAGCTTCCTTGATGATCTTCCATCTCCATTAAATTCTATTCTATTTTAACTGTGAATAATGAGGATGGTATCTATCATATGCATTCCTTAGAGATGTTGGAGAGATGTTTGCTTGTGACTTTGAAGGCTCTAGAGAAACCTCTGGTTTGGCATTGCTCTGAGAAATCCTGGATTTCCCTAGCCTTTGCATTCTAGAATTGACTACACATTTGAATTTTGTGTCTTGAAGTAGATGTCTGTAATGACCCTTTTGTCGAATCACAAAGAAATATCAGGTATTGGCCACATTTTACCTGTCCTGTCTGAGAAGGCCTCCATAGAGCTAAACCTGGTATCACTTAATACCATCTTTTGAAGGCTAGAAGATCATGTCATGGAGACTTTTCTGTTTGCTGTTTACATGAATGAGACATTGGCTGGTATGGGACTATTGAAATGATCTCAGTTTCTTGCAAGTATTCTCATTCCTTAGGCATTTGGCCAACCACATGAATGGGTTGGGTGCCTCTTTGAAATGCTTTGGTTTTATTGCTAACAAGAGTTTAGAGCATATCAGACAGTAAATGATCTAAGCACTCAGCATCCCACCTTCAGCAATAATCCAGCTGTCCTTTAGATCCCAGTGTTGAACAAGATACAGTCAGAAAGTCACTTTGGGATCTTGACTTCATTCAGATGTCTTTGTGTAATTTGTTAGGTGGGAGATATTTTTTGCTGGTGCTGGGTTAGTTCTTGGCACACTTCCTGAGCAAGAATATACCCCCCCTTTTTTTTTTTTGGTATCCTAGCCTTCTGTGGGCTAATCCTTTTTATGCCTCTTTTAGCAACTAATGGTATAGGGTAGCCCAGAAGGTGACCTGGTGGAAGAGGGAGGTCAATCTAGAATATTAATTTTGTTGTAGCTATTTCACAAGGTTAAACCACATATAATGGATGTATCCACATGTCAATAATTAGTCATCAACCATGTTTTAATTTCTTCAATTCAATTTTTGTCTGCTTCAGGAACATGTGTATTTCAGATGTTGACAATATAGGAAAAGCTTTATAATGCCACCTCATTTTGTGCAGGAGAAGGAAGACTTAGACAGCTATTTTAAAAAAAAAGAACTTTAAAAAGTGTTTTAAATGCCTAATAAACTTAGCTTAACCAGTTGGCTATTTAGTTAAGCTATCTTTAGTTAAGGTACTGTCACAAAAATAAAATGGCCCTTCAAGGCCTTGAGAATTGAACTTGTAAAAACTTTCTGTTTATAGTTTTTCAGAATAATGTGGTTTCTAACTAGTTGGATTAGTTGGTTTATTATTAAGTTATATGAAGATAAAGTGAGCTACATAAGTGCTTAGAATTATCTCATTGCCACAGAATATGATCAGGAGAAACAGGGTAGGACACTACTTAATGTTACCGATTGTATTATAATAGACTTTTGGGGTATGCAGTAAATGTAAGAGAGGCATTGATAGAGCCTAGAATATAACTGAATTCATGTAACCCACAAACTATTTTATAATGAGTTTATTCTCTATATAATACTAAGTTGGGCATATTTTATGGGGAGAAATAAAGGCCTTTTGGAAGAACATTTGGGCTATAGTCCTTGGAGTAGGATTTTCTGATTATCTGAGAAACTTTTGCTGAGTGAACAATAGTCCTTGAAAAGAAGTTCCTTGTGTATGCTTTGAATGGCAATGGAATAAGCCTAATGGGAAAAAGCTGATGAAGTAGATGGGTAGGATCTTGACTGAGATTTTGTCTAGCTATATTGAGCCCAGGTGAAATTCAGAACCAGTTTTTCCTAATAGGGACAGTGGGCACTGCCTCATTTGTAAAAGCAGAATAGGCATGTAGTCACTAAGCTCTTTAAAATAAGAGAAAAATCAAACAGTGCAATCCAGGTGATTGAGATGGCGAAAGGGATTGAATATTGATTTAGCATATAGTGTCAATAAGAGTTTCTTGAACAAAGAAGATCTGGGTTGCTGTCTCAGCTCCCAACACTTGCTAGTCCAGGTAGCAAGTAGGTAAGTCTTTGAGCTATAGCCTTCTTGTCTGAAACATGAGGATAATATTTGGGCCACATACCTCATAGAGTATCCAGAGGAAAACACTTGGTAAATTATGAGATGTTATATAAACATGAGCTCCTTATTGTAGGTTAGTTAGAGGCTGCTTTCAGGAACATAAGCCTCTTAGCAAGCTCCATCAAAATATTGACCTTCTTTTACTATCCTAATATTGTACTAGTATAATAGTACTACAGTATTAGTCTAGAAATTCTTGGAAAGCTTCTTGAAGTTATTTATTTACTCCATATTAATTTCTTAATACATACAGTGAGTATAGCATCTAAGGCCCATGATGGCAATCCTGTGACACAGAGAGACCTCTCTGTGGGCATGCGCCGCCTGCCAGAGTTAGTTACTAAAAAGACAGGGACTCCACAGAGCTGCTCCCTTCACACCTCCCCACCCCTCTGCCCAGAAGCCCATTGGATGTACTTATTCCCTCCCCTGAGCAGAGCACATGGAGCACTCCCTTCATTTTCTCCCTCCCCTGCCTGAGGTAAGGCAGTAAGCCAGGGTGGGGTGGGGCTTGGCATGCAGTTTCTAAAAGGTTCACCATCACTATCCTAGGCTAAGTGGCCTATGTTAATTTTAGTAACAAAGACTATTCTGCCTTTTCTAACAACACTGAAATAATTTTCAAAATTGGGCATAAAGTGTCCCACGTTAAGAAAAATATGAATATCAAATTTGACACTGATTATATAGAGTTAGTTTTTAGATAGAAATGATTAATTTCCTAGGAATTGGTCTTAGGATAAAATAATCCTATGGATTGCCAAATCAAGCATTGTGACTTGTTACTCAAGAACTAGAACATCTAATCTGAACTCTGTACTCTCATCTTAAATGATTTTGGATTTTTTTTCCTGCTGTATAAAAATAATCCATGCCCTGGCTTGCTTCACAAAATAGATTAGCAAATAAAAATGAGATTATAGCCATAAAGATCAAAGCCTGCAAAACTGTTGAATTATAACAGCAATTTTCTTCTTAAGACTTGTGTATTAGTTTGTATAGATGGCAGTAAATTTCATTCTTTCATAAACTAAGTTATGTTTTCCTCTGGCATATGCTCTTCTTGGTTCCATATGCTACACAGACGGTATTCATCACAGTGCTTCCTGCTCTTTCCTCCTTCTTTTAGGTGGTCCGCACTGAGAAGAACAGCTTGAACAATCGCTTTTTACCCTGGAATGAAATTGAGACTGAGGCCATCCTATCCATTGATGATGATGCTCACCTCCGCCACGATGAAATCATGTTTGGGTTTCGGTGAGGGACTGCTTGGCATTTGAGCAGCAAGGAGCATATGACAAAATTCTAAGTCCTTTCCTGAAAGATTTAGGGCACATCCGGGTGTGGAACAAATATTCAAGGCTAAAATGAGGTCTTGGAGTCTGGGCACTCAACTTAAAGCCTTACCCCACTTATAGACCAACCTCAGGAAGGCAGTTCTTTACTGTGGAGAAATTTCTTCCCCAAAATGACCTCCCATGATCTTCCTAGCTCTAGGCCTCCTATCTTCCAAGTCCTTTTGCGTTTATATCATTTATTCATTTGCTAATTTAACAAATGTTTATTTAGCCTTTTTTTGTGACTGAAGAACTCTGTAAGACTGGAGAAACAAAGAATTAAGAATAAAATAATGGACAGTGGCTATCCTTAAAGGTAAAAGTGGTCCAGGAGTTCCATTGATAAATCAGGTTTCTGTCAAGTGAGAGATTAGCCTTCTACTTTTCCTTCAATTGCCTCTTAGTATCATTTTGAAGTAAGTGTTTATTCTTTCATCAGCCATGTTATGTCCTCCTACATTATGAAGTGTCCCAGCTGTACCAAGGCAGCAACTAGCCAGCTCTGCTTAGATAGTGTCCCACAGAGGATGAAAATGAAAGTGAGGTGTTTTTTTTTTCTGTATTTGGAAAAGAGGTCTTGGAATGATGGCTCCATGATGTGGTGTAGACCCTGCAGCAGGACTGAAGACAACAAAGCATATCCTGGGGGAAGAGGAGCCTGGGGTCATAAAGAGTTTCTAGCTCTTTCCTCAACCAAAAGAATACATGACTTAGGCAATTATTTTTCTTTTCCATCTTTAAAAAGATGCCTTTTTAAAAGGCTTCTGACATACCACACAAGACATTTGACCTTATATTAACCAAATGTAGGAATTGAGATATTTGGAAACAGAATCTCAGGTTATGAGATGCTGATTAGGTAACTTAAGTATGTCTGGTTTATAGTTAGCTCTGAACACTAAGCTCCTGCTTGAAGTTGAAATTGGCTGTAGCCACATTCATTTTTTCCTGACCTTTACCACCCTTTCTCTTTACACTCCCAATTGGCTTCCCAAATCAAACTATGTTCTGTTCTAAAAAAGGTGTATCCTGTCATGCTCCACCCAAAGTAATCAACAGAAGAGAAGGGAGGAGGACTTGGCACTTTTTAATTGCATGACTAGCATGCACCAACAACTTTTTCCCTGGCAAGAAAATTTTTTGGTCTGCCCTTGTATTCCGTCTCTTAACAATCTAACTTGTGCAGCCAAGTCCACAAGAATCATCTTTTGTAAAAGATGGAAATATGGAAGCCTATGGATAGGGTGAACTTGAGGGTTAATATGGGCTTGTGGGCTAGAAGGTAGGACTCTGGAAGTTCTTCTCTTGGATCTCGTTCTATTGACATTCTCTGGGCCTGGAACTTTAGAAGGCCTATCTCGGATGCTGATCTCCCCCATTCCACTGCCTGTGATGCATACTGGTATACCTTTTCCTCCAAAAGCAGGCAGTGAATATACTCTCTGGATGCCCCTTCTAAGGATTTAGTTACAGACAGGTTCCTTATTTTTTGTATTTTAAAGAGGTAAAAAAGCCTTATGAAGGTGTTTTATTTTTAGTTATATTGCTATCTGTCCCCACCAAATCTGTAGGAATCCAACTTGAGAAATGTGGAGTATACCTTCTTAAGAAAATTATTGTTGAAACTTTTACTGTTGATCACCCAACTGGCCAAATCTTGACAAGAAAAAGAGTGACTTTTATGGTTCTGGTCAGCAAGGCCAGTCTAACTCACTTGATCATTCATATTTTTCCATGTAGAGAAAGGTGGTCATTAAGGTCTTCTTTTAGGAAACTCTATACAGAATTTCACCATTCATAGAAGTGATACTGGAAAACAGTCTACCTTCCTTCAAAACTATTATAATATTTTAAAACCTCCATAAAACTATTAATAGAGAGTAGATTCTCTGATTTATCATTCGTATAGTAACAATTCTTTCCTAATGAATTGTCACAGGCTATCATTTCTCACAGCTGGCTCTTCCCATTTCTTTGTGACTACTTGGTTCATGGAGCCCTTTCATATGACTGAGAGCCCAGACAAATATTCTGTGACTTTCCACAATTCTTTACCCAGATGCCACAACAGATACATCCCTAAGAAGTGAGAGTCATGCTTCTACTCACACTCCCAAAAGTAGATCTGCCTGGCCTCTGACTCAAATCAGTATAGCCTTTTCTCAGGATGAGACCCTAATCTGTAGTTAGAATCACAATGCTACTAGAGATTTTTTTAAAAAAGAAAAATTCTATTTCTTTTGTCTTGCATTTAACGAATATCCTTTGTGAATACGCTTATGAATGATCTGTGTCACAGTCAGAGCTCTAGAGCTCAAAGGAACCTCAGAACTCATTTAGTCCAGTCCCCTCATTTTACAGATGAGGAAACTGAGACACAGGGAAGTTGCATCACTTGCCCAGGGTCACACATAAATTATTAAAAGAGAGAAGTGAACACAAGCTCTCTTGATTTACAGTCCATGCTCTTTCAGCTGTACTATGCTGCCTCTCTTAACTAGTTCAAATTAATTCTGTTCCATTGAGATCACATTATGAATTTGACACATCACAGACAAGGGTTAATGCAGCAAACTTAAGAGAAAGAAAGCAGGAAGTGTACAAGACTTAGAACATGGACTGGGTGAAAAATGTAGTGTGTGCCTGAAGCAATATTAAAATAACTTATGAACCTGTCAAGGCACTGAAATTTGATGCATGTGTACCTTTTTTATAGGGTATGGAGAGAAGCTCGAGATCGCATTGTGGGTTTTCCTGGGCGATACCATGCTTGGGATGTCCAGCATCAGTCTTGGCTCTATAATTCCAATTATTCCTGTGAGCTCTCCATGGTGCTGACAGGTGCTGCCTTCTTTCACAAGGTAAGGAAAAGCATATTGATTATGAGGAAACCAACTGGGAGCTGTCTCTGCAGAGTTGAATATTTTTACTGAGCTAATAACTCTCCTTGCCACTCATCTCAGAAATAAACTTTACCTATTTTAATCAGAGTGATCCCAAAGAAGAATTCTATCTAGAAATCAAAAGAACCAATAGCAGAAAACAGGGATTACATTGTAAAGTGATGGTTGTCTATACAGTATGTTTTGAGGGTCTCTTGGAAGGGTCCCCTGTTCAAACATGTCTCTTTTATTGCTTGATATAATTGTTCCTCTTAGAAATCAATTCCTTTGGATCCTGAGAGCTTTTTTCTTTCCCTTGTTAAAATGAAAACACACATGGGAAGTGTAACACTGGAAACTATTATGTAATGACATCTTATCACACGATTAATTGATACCTCTTTGAGCTCTGGCAATGCCTAGGAGGGCAGAGATACTGAAAAAAAGAAAAGAGAAGGTGCTAAAAGACAAGCTGTTTTGTCTGGGTGAGAAATGAAATGAAATTTTTTGCTTAAATTTTATGAAAAAGAAAAATAGGGAAATTCCCAAGTTGTTTTTTGAAGCGGACAGATTGAAAGAACAAGATGAGGAGAAAGTTGATTTAGACTTAATTCTAAATCTCATCATGGGGACTAAAAGTAGATAAATTGTTAGAATACAAATAGTATATTCTCAGAAATTTAAACTGTTTATTCTATAGGCAATCACTAGTGGAATTCCATAAACAAGAAGGGTTCCAGAGGGATCCTTGAGAACCTTACACTGAAGGGGTTTATTTCTGTATGAGGCAAACTGGTGGAATCCATAATAACCTGATAGGATCACTGAACAAAAGGCCATATGTTAGGAGAAATCATATCTAAAATCAGATGTGTGGGGTTTTTTTTGTGGTATACAAATAAGTATGTGATCAAAGAGGGGCCAGCAAATATAATTTAGTCTTTTAAAAACCTTTGATAAAGTTCCAATTAATACCAAAGGTTATTTTTTAAAAGATAGCATGGAATTACTTTGTTCAGGGTATTGATTTATAGATAGCAAACAAAGGTAGGTCCTTATATAGATGGAGAAGTATCTAGTAGACAATTACTGAGATCCATTAAAAAATTTTATTTATATATTTCATTTTGTTTTTATCTCTAAATATATCTCTCCCCTCCTAGGGAGCCATCCATTATAACAAAGAATAAGAAGGAGAGAAAGAAAGAAAATTATCATGCAAAACTAACCAACCTATTAACCAGGTTTAATAGTATATATGTTACTACCCATACCCATAGTCTATACACTTTAATAAATAAGGGAGAGGGTTGTTTTCTTTTTGCTTCAGGACCAAGCTGGATCATTATACAGTTTTCATTTTTCTTAAAAAATTGAATTATTTCCCATATATATGTATGTATTTATACATATATATGTATCCTTCCCCACCTAAAAAGTCTTTTCTTATAAAAAGAATAAAAAATAGAGAAAAGAAAAGCAGGTCAGCAAAACTTATCAATATATCTACAAGGTTCCCGTATTCCATGGCTATGATATTTCAGAAATCCATTCTTAGCTTGGTTATTAGAATTATAAAGTGTTTATTTAGTTTTTGCTTTTTATGGATGTTATTTTTTCCATTTACATTATTGTCACTGAATATATTGTTTTCTTGGTTCTGCTGACTTTACCATGCATGATTTCAAAAAAATCTTTCCATGCTCCTCTGAATTCATGTTCAAAGTTTCTTTTTTAAAAAAATTAGAAATTTTTCTTTTCGGTTCTAAATTCTTCCTCTCCCTTTCCCCCTTCCCTCACCGACTGAGAAGGCAAGAAATATGATACCCATTATACATATGAAGTCATACAAAATATATTTCCACTTTAGCCATGTTGTAGGGGGAAAAAAGCAAGAAAAGTAAATAAAGTAGGAAAAAATGCTTCAATCTGTTTTCAGAGTCCATTGATTCTCTTTGTGGAGGAGGAGAGCATTTTTTGTCATGAGTCTTTTGGAATTATAATGGATTATTGTATTGATCAGAATAGCTAAGTCTTTTATTGTTGATTGGCACTGCAATATCACTATTACTTTTTATGCAGTTTTCTCCCAGCTCTGCTCCTTTTATTTTGCATCAACTCATATATGTTTTTCCAGATTTTTCTGAAACAATCCCCATTAATCTTTCTTAGAGCACAACAGTATTCCATCACATTCATGTAATACCACTTGTTTAGCCATTCCTCAGTTGATGGGCATTTCCTCAGTTTCCAGTTCTTTGCTATCCCCAAAAGAACTTTTTTGGAAACTCTACATGAAGCCCTTCTTGAGCAATGGAAAACACAAAGCTGATGAAGACCAAGTGTAGGAAGATCTCATGAGGCTTTGGGGGTAGGTGGAGAAGTGATGTACAAGTTTCATTTGGGGCCTGTGAAAAACATGAATTATATTTATAGGATTAGGCACTCTAACTTAAAATCTATGACTCAGAGAAAGAGCTTGGAGTTATTATTGACTGTTCTCAGAAGAGATTTATTTGCCAAGTGTGTGCTGCTCAGACCAAAAAGGCCAGTAAAATCATCAGGAAGGGTATAAGACACAAAACACCAACGTAGCCTACACTTCTACAAAAGTTTCAAACAGTATCTTAAGTTACCATAGTTTAGGCAGGTTTCATCAATTCTGGAGATGAAATAGAAAGAGAGCCAGAAAGGGAATTAAAAGTTTAGGACTTCTAAAATCTTGAAAGATGGAGACCTAGAAGAGATTTGATGCAATTTTATACAGTTTAGAAAAGGTGATTTCAGAGTTACCCATCTAATTCCACTATTCTAAAGCTCATGGAGGTTACTGCCTTTTGGTATCAACTAGTCTGCTTTCAGAACTTATTATCTGAAGGTGATATGATATGATTAAAAATGTAAATTGATTACAAAAAGTTTAATAACTTCACAGATGACAAATTCATATTTAGCTCCTAGGCAATGTTTCATATTTTTGGTGGCATTCCTGTTCTTTTGAAGTTGGAATCAGGAAAGGAGACCATATTTCTTCATAATATATCCCAGTTACTGGTAGACACAGGTGGCCTAAATGGATGATGAATCTGACCCAGATCTGATTCTGAGATAGGTCTGATTCTAAGAATTTGAAATTCCTGCAGAGAAAAGTACCTAAGCAAGCTCTTATTAAGTAGAAGACACAAGCAATCCAAATTCTTAGATTCTTTTCTTAGCTCCACCATTGACTCATTTAGAGACCCTGCGCTTGGGTTCAAAGGGTCAACTGTACAAATGCCATAATGGGAAGATTTGGTTTAATACAGATGCAGTTACCTGGGGATGCTAGTTGATTACAAAAAAGATATGGTTGTGAAAGGAAATTAATGTAATCTTCATATACTGTATTGCAATCTCAGTAATCCCTTTCTAAACTTTATATCACGGTTCTCCACCCCCTCCATCCTGTAGGGTGCTTTGCCAGCCATAAGTACTTATTAAATGTCTGTTGAATGGAATTGCATCAAAGCATAATGTAAAAATCAAAGGGAGTTGGTAATCTCAGTGAACTTGGTTTTGATCAGACATAAGAACAGGGTATTGTAACCTGGCATCTGATTAGATAGGTATATAGGTAGAGAGCTTTATAAACATAATTATTTTTCTTTATAATGCTATATAATGCTAAATATTTTATACATCTAAAAACATTATTTTGAGAAAGAGTCCGTAGGCTTCACCAGACTTCCAGTGGGGAGAGGAGGTCCCTAACCCATACAGAAGATTAAGGATGCTAGACTTAGAGCATCATGTTGGGTTCCAAATGCCATATTTTATTAGTGACATTAACAAAAATGAAACCTATCTAGAGGAGGGTGATATGGTTGGTGAAGGGTCTATATACCCTGTCATGAGAATAATTAAAGGAATTCAATGGGTGTGACTAATTTTTGCACTATTGTTTAATTATTTTTCCTTAACTTTTCTTGTATACATTTCCTCTACGTAGACAATAAGCTTCTTGAAGGCAGAGATCCTCATATATTTTTAGTGTACATAAAAATAATGTGTGTAATCTAAAATGTTGGATAGTCTCTGATAGGATCTCTGTCTTTGATTTGTTCCCCAACAGTATTATGCCTACCTGTATTCCTATGTGATGCCTCAGGCCATCCGGGACATGGTGGATGAATACATCAACTGCGAGGATATCGCCATGAACTTCCTTGTCTCCCATATCACTCGGAAACCCCCCATTAAGGTGAGGATCCTTGAAGAGTGAGAGGAGATGGAGTTTGGAATTATAGTTCAGTCCACTCTTTCAAAAAGCACTCACCACAGCTGGTTGCCATTTTTTTATCTGGCCAGTGATAGGGAATATTGACTTTAAATTCTATATCGAATGAGAGGAGAGGAGGCGAGGGCTGTGAGAGAGCGATTGGGGAAGTCGTTGTCACTGATCTTCTGCCTGTCCAAAGTGGGAGCATCTGCCTCTCCCTTACCTCAGAGAGAGACGATTGTATATCCTCCATGGAAAACTGATCCTTGGATGGCTTGTTAATCCGTTCCCCTGTCCCTGAGGGACTTCCCCCATTTCCTTGATTTCCTCACCACTATTGAGAAGCATGGATTTTTTTGCCTAACCATAATATTTGATGTTTGTGATGGTGCCTTAAAGTTTGCCCCACACTCCACACATCATCTAATTTGACCTTGTCAGTGGGTCTATGGGGTAGGGAGGCCAGGCATTATTATATGCCAGGGATCTGTGGCTCTGAGGGAGAGCTAGTAAATGTGGGGGGGCTTTACGCTCACCTCCTCTGGCCTCTGCACCTGGGTTCTCTACGCTCCCCAGCAGCCTCTTGGATTTCCTTCTCTTCCTCCTCAGTGCACCCCAGGAGGTGTCAGTGCTCAAACTCTCCCCGACTGGTCCGAGAAGTCCTCAGAGGTTCTGACAGGGCAAAGGTGGCAGCAGGCAGGGGCAGCTTATGCACAGGTCAGCAAGGACAGCCATGTTCTTGGACTTCTCCATATTCCCTTTATCAGTCTTGGCATCAGCAGCTGCTCCCCTGCATCGTTTCCCATCCTCTTAAACTATCTCCCATTCCAGTCATAAAACTTTGCTATTGGAGGTAATTCAAAGATGGGATGGCATCCTACTAACGTGCAGAGGGCACCCAGGCACAGGATTTAAAGAGGCTCCATTCAGTTTGGGGTGGCTTTACTCCAAAAGCAATGCGAGATCCTGTCGATGAGCCCACCTCCTCTACATGGGGTTCTGCAGGGATTGGATGAGTCCCATAACCTGGCTTTGGGGGAAGGAGATGAGGAGCTTGAGCTGGTAGCCTGAAGGCATTTCACAGAAGGAGATGACTGACTGTTTTTAAGATCTTGGGAGAGTGAGACAATTTCTTTTGACGCAGCCTCTTTGTAACTCTAATAACTGCTCTTTTCTTTTAACATGACCTTTTTTCCTTTTATTGGCTATTGCATTGGACTCCCCAAGCATTAGCTTGTTAGCCTTGTAGCTTGCCACTCACTGGCCACTGACATTCAGATGATCCCATCTTCCCCATTTGCCATGCAGCTGCTGAATTGGATTGCTGGAGTCTTGGGCAATCTTGTAGACAATAAGAGGCTTTGGGGTAGTGGAAGCTCCAGGCTCCTTATTCATTAATGAAACTAGGCCCAAGTCAGTTGGCTCTGAATATTCCTTTCCAGAGTGCCACGCTTACCTAAGAATTCCCAATGATCATGTCTTTGAGTTAGGTGTTACAGATTACTGTGGAGTCTATGATCTCTTCCTCCTCAGCTTTTCTAATCTGGATTTTTGCCCCCAATTAACTCTCTTCTTTACCTAGTTGCTTTCCTATTATATTGCTTGTTTTCCTTGTTGTTATGTCAAGAGCAAATGACCTCGGGTATGTGGGCACTCCTTCCCATGCAGATTACAATCTCTCTGTAGCTTGTAGAGAGTTCCCTGCAACTCAGAGAAGTTAGAGAAAGACTAAATACCTGATCTCCTCACTAGGGCAGAAAATGCAGCAGATTTATCAGTTCTTTGTCTACTTTTTTATCAAGATTGTGCATCCATTTATTCCAAAGCAGCAAAGTAGCACAGTGGCTAGTCCTTGAAACTTGGAATCAGGGCATACTTGAATTAAAATCTGGCCTCAGACACTTATTGGCTTTGTTACCCATGGCAAATCCTGGTTGGCCTCAGTTTCCCTATCTATTAAATGGGGATAATAATAGCATCTATCTCGTAAGATCATTGTGAGGATAAAATGAGGTAATGTTTATAAAATAGGTCACAAACCTTTAAACACTGTGTGCTCTGTCTTCGTTCAAATTATTAGTGCCTTTAATGAAATGATATGTATAAATATCACGTATATTACATTTCCAAGAGTGAACCCAAGCTAAGTCAGTATTTCCTTATGCTAATATACATATAGGACTGAATCTGAAGACTGGTGCTAAGCTAACAAATGATTATTTTCTACTTATTTATAAGCAGAATGTGGATTTATAATTATGACATAATTATAATTTATAACTGTGTTCATTAGCATTGGTGTTAGATTCAGTAATGGAGCAGAATTTCTAGGCAAAAGGAGTTCAGTTCTCTGCCTGGGTCAGACTGAGCAAGAAGAGGTTGGGTTTGGTGCAGTTGGTCCACTCATGGTTGAGTCCTTCCCTGAGCTTGAGAAACCCCTGACAGGGGTGCACTTGGACTCCCCCATTCTGTGGACTTCTGTGTTCTCACCATGACTCACTCCCCTAACCTTCATTCTTCAGTTTTTTTCTCTCTTTTCAAATGAAAATGGTGATTTTTGTTTTTGCAGCCCTGCCCTGGTACATAGACTCAGATTCATGACTGTGCCACTTGTATTGGCAATTAGTAACTGTTCCATGTTTAGCTATGATGTAAATGGATGTGCATATATGTGTCATGCCTGAATCTGTCAGCTGGCTCACATAATGAGTTTGTCTCTCATGACTCCACATTGTTGAGGTGACTGACATTTGGTTTCTTGTGCATTGTCAAATTCTTTCCTTTGAAAAGTGAAGATTCCAAAGTGTAGAGATGGCCCTGAGGTGGCCAAGTGAAGAGTAGCCTTTCACTTTTTGCTTTGTTTAGAGGCAAAGATCTTTCCTGGAAAGATAATGAAATGACTGGTATAATATTGCTGCCTTTTTCTTTACATCACTAATTCCTGAGCTTTGTCCACTTACAAACACTCCAGGAACATTTTACAAATAGGTTAAAAGATAATGACTCACCAAGCTTTTTAGTGACATAATATCTTGACCCAGGGTTTGGCCCAAAGTATGGATGAACATCACTTGGGTTTTCTTTCTTGTTAAAAAAAAAAAAGATTAATTCACAATTCACTTTATTGTCTGAATATAAGAATTGAGCAAATTCCGTTAATTATCATCAATAATATTGGTCCACATCAAAAGTAAAATATCCAAAGAAATTTAAGTATTTAAAGTGAAAACAAATTAGTTAAAATGGATGAGAATTAATCTTTTTTTTTTTTAATAATTGCATGACAGTCATGAAAGCAGAAGAGGAAAAAGAAGAAAGGAGTTTGTGGTAAAGGCTCCTGAAGCCTCCCCATGACAGTAAACACAATCTAGTGAAGGAGCTTTCATCCAGCAGCTACCACTGCTGAGTCATAGTCTTAAAAATCAGTGTGACCCACCAAATTGCAAGATTTGTCACGATCCATCCATGCCTGTTTGTCACCAGCCTCCAGTGCATGGCCGTGTTTGCATGCTCAGGCTGGCCTCCCAGCAGCCCTCAGAGTGGGAGGGGGGTCTCTCCCTGATGTAGAGAGAGAGAAATGGGGGTAAAGAGAGTACGAATTGAGATTTTAAAGATGAGTAAATTGAGTAACTTGCCAAAGGTGTGCCTTTGTTTTTCACTAGACTGTGATTGCCTCACTATAAGGCGCTCCGAGCAGGAGCCCCCGCTGCCTAAGAGCAGTGAGCCCGCTCTGCAGCCTGGGCTTAGCTCCTGGGAAATGCTTCTACTCCCTTCTTCTGTCTTAGAATCAGTACAGGTAGGCAGAAGAGCAGTAGGGGCTAGGCACGAGGGGTTAATAAGCGCCTTGCCCGGAGCCGATGAGCAAGGCAGCTCCTGGTAAACGACGGACCGCACTAGGACCCGCACTCGGGCCTTTTGCCTCTCCTCAGGGCCGGGTACCCGCTAAGTTCTCAGCCTAGTTCTCTTGGCACAACTCTCTTCCTCTCATCACGATAAAACGGTCCCTACATCAGACGTTTCACAGCTGAGCTGTCCTCCTCCTGCTTCTTTCCCATTCACTTCCATCTTGGGGGATTTCATCTTCCACTTTATGCCCCTAATGACTCCGTTGCTGCAGTGGCTACCTCCGTTGTCCTTTCATTAAGGCCTCCGGAATGAATAACTCATGAGGGCCCCATTCAGGAGGGGGATCAGATGACCTCAGGCAGAAGCCTGAATGAGCCGGGGATGACTTGATCTGGGACTTAGGGTGGTTTGTGGTGGAAGAAGAGCTTCATGGACCGGCCACACCTCGTCTGCCTGGCGTCCACCGTGACTTTTACGAGCCATTGTTAAGCTAGGTAGCCCGGCGTTTCCTGGAAACTGTCCATGATGAGCCCAGAATCTCCCGGGAAAAGGCCTCCTTGAGAGCTGTTTGTGCCTGGTGGGGGGGGCTTCTGCCTGTGGTTCAGCGCTGGCTCTCCAGGCAGAGGGGGAAATGCAGGGACGCTGCTCTTATCTGAAGGCCCGACTTCCTGTTCTAACTGAGAAGAGATCTGCAGGGGAGCCGGTGAAAACACCCACAGCCCCCCGTTGGCACGAGCCAGAGGATCTCACGTCACTGCCAAGGCGGCCGTGGTGGGCACCGTGGAATTGCACACCAGAAGTGAGTGGCTGGGTTTGTGCCCTGGGAGCAGGCCCTCCGGACGGCGTCTCCCCGACTAAGGAAAAGTGACACTGTCGGCTCACGTTCACTGAGCGCTTTTTAGCTTTGTGAAGACAAGATGGGCCGATGCTTTGTCGCTGAAGTGTCGTATACGTGTAAGCCATGTTCATGGTTGTCGTCCCAGTCAGTTTCCGTGATCTCAATACTGGATGAGTTAAGGACGTTGTCATTTTATGGATAAAGAAAGAAACGGAGGCTAGCCAAGCGAACAGTGTGCAAAGCAGCCGGAGAGCCTTGGGTTCTAATCCGGATCTTTCCCTGAGTCCCTCAGAAATGGATGTTGCCCATCTGTAGAACGGAGAGGATAATTGCAGCAGCTCCCCCCTGAGGTCACTGGCAGGAAGGAGCTTTGAAAGGACCTCCCAAGTGCTCTGGGGCAGCAGGCCCCTCCTCTGTGGGCTGTTATTTTTTTATTTTTATTTTTTTTTAATAAACCCTTACCTTCCATCTTGGAGTCTTGGAGTCAACACTGTGTATTGATTCCAAGGCAGAAGAGAGGTAAGGGCTAGGCAATGGGGGTTAAATGACTTGCCCAGGGTCACGCAGCTGGGAAGTGTCTGAGGCCAGATTTGAACCTAGGACCTCCCATCTCTAGGCCTGGCTCTCCATCCACTGAGCCACCCAGTTGCCCCCTCTGTGGGCTGTTTTTAATGAGGTGTCTTAATGAGGGCACTGAGGGAGCCTCTTGGGTGTGCAGGCAGGGCTACCCTCCTGGGACTTGGCAGAGGCAGGCTTTGAACTCCCTCAAACCCCGGGGCCAGCGCTGTCCTATCTAGACAAGGTGGGAGCTGCCTCCCAAATAGTCATTAGCCAGACAACCAGTCAGCGATTTACCCAGCACCCACTGCGTGCAGGTCACTGCGAGGCACTAGATTAGCAAGTGATCCCCCCAGGGTGCAGGGGCAGCACGCCTGGCCCTGGCTCTGGGGTTCTCTGTGTCACCAGGAAGCAGCGCTGACCCACGCTGTGTGGGTCTGCCTGGCCGGCCACGTCCGGGAGCTCCCGTCTGGTTGCCCAGATGCCCCCGGGGAGGCGAAGAGCATTGTAAGAACACCAGATCAGCTGGAGGACCAGAAGAGTCACTCAGCTGGCTCCGGATGGGCCGGAGGAGCCCCCCCCTTGGGGCGTTGCAATGTAAACTGAAGTTGGTGCTCTTTTCTTTCTGCCCCCAGGTGACGTCGCGGTGGACATTCCGATGCCCGGGGTGCCCTCAGGCCTTGTCCCACGATGACTCGCACTTCCACGAACGGCACAAGTGCATCAACTTCTTCGTCAAGGTGTACGGCTACATGCCCCTGCTGTACACACAGTTCAGGGTGGACTCCGTCCTCTTCAAGACCCGCCTGCCCCATGACAAGACCAAGTGCTTCAAGTTCATTTAGAGGCAACTCGGGGTTGGCGATCAGATTGTGTGGAGTGGAGGAGATGGCACTTGTGGGCCAGAAGGGTAGGAGGCCTCGTGGACGGCCACCCGCGGGTGGTCCAGGCTGGCCACTGCCGAGGAAGGGGGCTGGCAAGGCTGGGAGGGAACATCGGCCTTCGGTCCTGAGGCCCGCCCTGCCCAGGCACAAGCCAGTTCTGGCTTGCTCCAGCTAGAGCTTTGGCCAAGAGTGCCAGAGCTCTGGCCACCAGACTCTCGATAGCTTACACTGAGGACCGCGGCCACTCGGGACAGGCGCTCACTGAGTACATTAGCCCAGGACAACTGGTTTGTGGTTTTATTATAATAATAATACCTGTTATTATTATTTAAAGAGAAAGTGTTTCAGGTGTGCCTCCCAAGGCTTTTATATACATACATGTATGTTTGCACACACACACACACACACACACATCTTTGGGGGCTGAATTTTTTGCCTGTCTCCTGCGTGAGAAATGGCAGGCTTCAGAGGCCACCTCTTCTTTAGGGGGATGGAGGCGGCTCCCAGCCTCCTTTCCTCTCTCCCCACCTCAGGCATCGTCCCGGGGTGTCTGTGTTGAAACAAGTCAGGGAACGGGGCTTTCCTCGTCCCAGCCCGCGCCCAGGCCCATCGCCACCCTCCCATTTCCCTCTCCTTCCACTTTCTAAGCCAAGCCTGACTCTGGGGGAGGAGCGGCAGCCGGCAGCCCAGGGCGGCCAACATCTTCCTCCTGCCTCAGCGTCTCGCACCTCTTACGGTTGGCTGTTGTCTGTTGCCTTCAGGATCCCCGCAGCGTTTTTGGGTAAGAGAAAGGGAACCGCGCTCGTTTCAGCGCCCCGGGGGCATCTGAAGAGGTGGAGGGCGCCCCACCAGCCTGAGTGGGCCTCCGTCTGTGCCCCGGCTGGCCGGGGTGTCCCAAAGCGAGATGCGGGGCTCCTGCCCTGGGAAACGGGGCTTCCTTTCGTTGGATGGATTGTTGGTGAGCTGGCCTTTGATCATTCAATAATTTTCATTCTAGAGAATCTGAAGGAAGCCCAGGCATTTCCAGGGCTCAGGAGCTGGGCAGGTGCTCTAAGGAGGAAAGGGAACTTTCTGGATCAGCTGGAGATCCGAGGGCTGCCTTATTCCTCACCCGCCCCCCTCCCTGTCTTCCTCAGGTTTTCCCAAGTAGTCATGTAGACCCTCATTACTACCACCAGCCCTCACGTTCAGAGCTGGGCACAGTTTCTTAGGGATTCCCCTTGTTCCATCGCACACTAGATCCAGACCTAAGAAGCTCCATGGGGCCCCACCCTCCAGTCATGCACTTGCCTTAAACTAGCTCCCCGCGCCCCTCCCCCCAGCTCCCTCCCTCCGCGCACCTGCCCTTGCTGTAACTCCCCAAGTGTCTTCCTGAAGCCGGGGCGCTCTTTCTCCCTCTCTGCGGCCTTCCCCCACATAGGCCTGGGCCCTTGGCTTCAGGCAGCTCTTCAGAGGCATCTGGGGACCAGGGCACCCGAGAGCCATCCTTCCGTTGCAGACGCCCCGTTTCCTCTTTCCCCAGTTTCTTACGTTAATCCTCGCAGCAGCGGCCTTCCTGCTCTGGGAGAGCCGGAGAAGGTGGCATTTTGAGTAGCGTCGTAGGCGGCTGCTGCCACTTTCTTTTACTGTGAGGGGCTGCTTTTTAACAAGGAAGGAACCCCCCGGCTCGGCCCGTTAGGCTTGCCTTAAAGAGAGACGGTTGTAAACACTGCCCGGACTCCGGGGCGGCCCTCATGGGTTCTGGGCATCAGGGCTCCCACAAGAACTTTTCTTGTTGCCCTTTTTGGGAGTGGGAGGAGGGAGGAGGGAGGGGTAGGACAAGGCAGGAAAGAAAGGGCCGCTGACGCAGTCCAGTGGGGAAAGAGGAGACCTTCTGCCCGACTTGACAAAATGGATCAACTCTGGCATGGTGGGTGGCTTCAGACTTCACTTTGGGGGGAAGAGACTCGAGTTGGAAAAGTATTCCGTGTAGAAGCTCAATTGGTCTTGGGAAATCCCAGCATCATTTGCATCTACTCTACCCATTTTACCTAAAGGGAGGAAGCCCCGGGCTCTGCTCCCCAGGAAGAGCATCTTTTTTTTCCCCTGGCCTGTGCCTCGGGGCCCAGAAACGCCCTCAGTATTTCATTGGCAAGTTTGCTTCCCGGCCCATGGGAGCACCCCAACCTGGGCTGTGTCATCCTCCCCAGCCTCGTCCCCAGCTCTCAGTTCTCCTTGTAATGATTCTCCATTCCGTGGGCTAATCACCGAGCTTCCCTCCGAGGTCTGCTTAAGGAGGGCACGGGTCCTCTCTGCGGCCTCCCCCTCACACGAGCTGCTCCTGGTTTGAAAGAACGCTTTGAAAGGGAGAGGGGGACCCCTCTTCCAGACACACCCCCCCACCATCATGAGCACAACGATCCTATGTTGGATTTTATAAAAGGACAAAATAAATGGAGAATTTAATTCAAGTAGCTCGGGAGTTGTGTATGATTTGCCTCAGAAGAGAAACAAGTGTGTTCCCATCTGGGGTCTGTCCCACATCCTGAGAAAACTTGAGTGGCTGCTCCCAGGCCCCTGGTGCAGAGGAGAGCCAGGGCGGGATTGCAAACTATCTCCAACCTATTTTGGTTTCATTCGCCATGTGTGACCCGAAGGCGGGGGGTGGGGGGTGGTGGGGGGTGGTGGGGCTAGGAGGGGGTACCGAAGCACCTGGGTGCATCCGCTTGTGGGGTCACTTCTGGATTGAGTGATCCCAGAGAAGCTCTTCCCTTCCCTGTTCCCTTCCACCTTACTGATGGGGCCGTCACTGACATCAGCTACCTGAACGTGCCTATTTACAGGGGCTCATCCTGCCCCCACGGAGCCCTTTCCTAGTCAAACGGTCCTGGAGCTCCTGTGGGTGACGGGAGCTGATGGAGACAGACGAAGCCCGAGCTAGAGATGCTGTCAACATGGTTGGGTTTGTGGTGATTTGGGAATGGGGTTGGCAAAGAAACCTGAGTGAACCAGTGGCAGTGGAGGGTGTGATGGTTTGGAGCGGAGGGCTTGGACTCCAGTCCTCCCTCTTCTATGTACTATCGCCGTGACCTTTCTTGGTCCAGTCACTTTACCTGTCTTGGACACCGTTTCCTCATCTGTCAAATGGGGTTGGACTAGACGGCCCCTGAGCGCTGAGCCAACTCCGAATAGATGATCCTGTGGTTCTCTGCACAGGGTTATTGAAAGCAAACTTTCCACACTTCCCGCTGCCCTCCTTCCCGCAGGCACAGCCCCTGGGATTAGGGTGGCCATCCTCGCTTGTTTTTTGATCAAGAGCAGCGCCTCTTGGGCCTTCGGGAAAGTCCATTTACTCACTTGCTGAAAACGTTGGACAATTTGGTGCCAAATGGTGAGTAATAAACATGGCAGCCTAGAAATTCTGTGGTGGATTCCTTATCACTGAGACCGCTGTCTATAATATTGCCAATCTCAGGAACAAGCATTTATTAAGTGCTACTATAGGACAAAGGAATAAGCATTTATTATACACCTACTCTTTGATCCTCACCACTCTGGGAGGTGGTGTTATTGTTCCCATTTTATAGGTAAGGACATTAAGGCAGGTAGGTTAAGTGACTTGCCCAGAGTCACACAGCTCATTTCTGAGGTCAGATTTGAACTTGTCTTCCTGTCTCCAGACCCAGCACTCCTATCCACTATTCTCCCCAGCTGCAGGAGACTGACAGCTGTTTTTGCTGAAATCCAAGTATAAAGCCTTGGGCCCAGAGTCAGGAAGACCCGAGTTCAAATCCAAATCTAGCCTCAGACTCTTACTAGCCACATGATCCTGAGCAAATCACCTACTTTCTATTTGCCTTAATCCAATGGAGAAGGAAATGACAACCCTCTCTGGTATCTTTGGTGTGCTTTGGTCCAAGGAGACACAAAGAGTTGTCCGACTAAGTGACTGAACGTCAACCACCCATAATAATTGTCCTGTCCGAAAAAGAAAGTGAGGTTCGGTTTTGGTGAGAGAGCACAAGGCTTCACAGTGTCGGGATCGCCTCGGGCACCAGAATAGGGCTTTGAGGATCCCTAAAAGGACAAACTTGCCTGCTAGGGTTCGGATCTCTAATTTGCTCCTTTGATGAGCTGCACTGTACTGATCTTACAGCCGGGGCTAGTGCTCGTCCCTGCTCTGCCTTTAATCAGGAGCATCCCGCAGCATTGAGGGTCTTTGGACCAGCCGTGCCATATCGTGCTCATGTACCGTGTCAGAACCCACCATGTGTCTCATCACTTCAGAGGACCTACTAGAAGCCAACTCCTCCTACGGATTCCAGGTAAGGCCATGGACAAGCCAGGATCCTTTTGGGTCCTGATGGTTTAGTCAATCTGGCTGTGCTGGATGTGAAGAAGCTCATTTAAGTTCCCTTCTTACAGTGGGTTCTTGATCATGGCTCAGATAATAATTTACTAGGTCGGATCCATCTCCAAAAAGAGGGGGGGGGAGAAGAGGATGAATTTCCAGGAAGGCCAATTATAAGATGATGAAAATGGAGAGTTCTAGAAAACAGCCGACAGGGTGTGGGGAAGCGTGACTGTGGAAGCAGAGAAGGCAGCGGGTCACAGACAACATAAGAGAAGTAGGTTATCAAGAGAATAATGCCTTCTGTGGGTAGGGAGGCTGTGTGGCTCTACCTCGGGGTCTGGCCTGGGTTACTTGCTCCAGTCTTTACTCGCAGGTCAGGCAGATTCCCAAGTGAGCAGCCACATTAAAACTCATTTTCTTCTGAAATCTATAGCGGGCTTCTCTGCTGGTTCAAAGAAGCGTCTCTACGGTGAAATGATGCTTCTGTCTAAGTGACAAACATCCACGTGCCTGCCATCTATGCCATCACTAGGCAACACCCACAGGCCCCACAGCGACCCAACTAGCTCCAGGAATCGGGGCTTCCCAGCCATTAACTTTGAATTCTTCATGTAAGGCAAATGCAAATTACATTCCGGGAAACGGGACACAGACGCCATCTGAACCCGGATTGAGTGTCTGCCTTTTTGGTTTTCTAATTCGGTATTTCCCCGCTGTCCCTATTTCTGCCCCTCTCTATCAACCAAACGGGCTGTATCTGAAAGGGGGAACGTCTTATGAATGAATGGAAGAAGGAAAAAAAACACACAAAAAATCATTTATTAGGTGCCCGCGCTGTGCTAAGGACAGGATAGCAACAGAAGCCTAAGCCAATCCCAGTCCTCCTGCCGCCATGAAGGAGAAAACGACACTTGGAAAGCTTCCGCTGTAACTCGGTGGCCACGTCCCACCACCGCAAAGCAGATGGTGATGCCTCTTCTTTAATGCCTTTTCCACGGATAAAATACCAGTTGTTGATGCTGAACGTTGCTGTTTAAGAGGGCCAAGGAAGTGGGTGGCTATCCTTTCCCTCCTGGGATCGTCATTAGCTGCATTTCCATGGGGGGGGGGGGGTGCTTCCTGGGGGGAGGGTTAGAGGCGCTGCTGGAAGCGATGCTGTTCCTGAGGCTCTTGGGTTCAAGGTCCTGGAATGTCTCATCAGGCGGCCCTGAGGGATGACGGCAGTGATGAGGAGGAGCTAGTTTGCCCCGGCACCCGCTGCCTCTCGCTTGCTCTCGGGGTGTCTTGCCCACCCTGTGAGTGGCAGTTTGTCGGTGGCGTTTGCTGACCTCTTCAGCAGGAGTTGCTTCCTCCGATAGCTCCGAGGACTGGACTAGAAGCGGGAGCAGCGGTCCTGGGGTGCGAGATAGGCACCGGAGGGGGTATTCTCCCCATTTCATAGACGAGGAAACTGACGGCTCTCAGTTCCGAAGCACTGAAGACAGGATTTGAATTTGCCTGACTGACTCCCAATCTAACATTCTCTACACCAGATGCCGCAGCCTTTGGAAAGTCCCGTTCAGCTCCCAAATGGGATTTGTGAAGTCTTGTGGTCCCAGAGCCCAGAACGCACCCCAAAGGGTAGGAGAGTGAGGCAGATTGCGGCTCCAAATCTAGAAAGGGTTTCTAAGGTAACCCGCCGCCTGGGGAGGCACAGAGTGTGAGATAAGAAAAGGTGGCGGGAAATGGTAAGGCGTTTGCGAGGAACGGGGAGTAGTCAGGCGGGTTGGGTGAGAGAGAATTGGAGGCGAGATGGGAAAGGCCGGGGGCGCTGTCCAGCTCAGCGGCAGGGGGAGCCCTTGAAGGTTTTTGAGAAAGAGAGCGATGTCTTGGGGAGGATCCAGGGCAGGGCTGTTCATCTATGGAGTGGACTAGAAAAATCCCAGGCAAGGAATTCGATTCCCGCGCCAGGGTTAGGCTTGGTGGGGCCGCTGCACGTCACTCGAGTCTCACCAAATGCAGATGGCGATTCTGTTGTCTGGGGCTCTGGTTGGGCTGACAGAGTGTGCTGGGGAGGAGTGGGCTGGATGCTGGTCAGGGCTCTGCGGCGCAGGTTCCAAGTCTCAGGGTCCTTGTGAAGGGACCAGAGAAGCTCGTTATAGGGCCTCGGGAAGCTGGAGCTCGATTCAATTAAAGGAGCATTTATTAAAGGTCCGCCGTATGTGCCAGCCTACAAAACTGACTGCCCAAAGAGAATAGACGTTTTCTTGGGGGATGGGGGGTGGGTGAGGTTTTTAAACGGACAGGAAACGAGAGGCCAGCGCCAAGTACGTGGCTTTTGGGGAGAAGCAACAACTGCTGGGGCGGCAGTTTAGTTAGCCAGTGGTCTTTCCCCCATGCCTTAGTGCCTGCTTGGACTCCCAGCCTCAGGCCCCAAGGAAGGGGGTCTGCGGGTTCTACGAGGGGCAGCTGAGGAGGGCAGGAGCAAAGGCAAGGAAGTCGGAGATGGCCCGGAGGGCATGGCCAGCCTGGGATGGATCTGGGCAGTTGCTCCACCACTCACCTCCAGCTTAGATGCTCCTGTCCTCAGAGACAAGACCAAAGTTCTTCCCTTCTTCCCAGCTGCAAAGTCTGAAATTTTTTGATGCCCGTGGGGCGCTGCTCTCTGGTGCCCCCTCATGCCAGGCCTTGGAGAACTGCATTGGGCTCTCAGGGTCAGACACTGCCTCCCTTAGGGGCTTCCCCATCCCAACAAGGAAGTTTAGGTAAATCCAGATTCAGAAAGGGGGTCAGGGAGGGCACAATTCCTCTCCTATCCGGACCGATTTGGACTAGATTTGGACTAGTCATCTTCCCCGTCATTTTACTCCAAGGCTTCTTGCTTTTTAATTACACCCAAACCTCTCAGGCTGCTGCCCCTTTAAAATCTAGGGGAGCCTCTCCCTGGACCTGCCTTCTGATGGCCCCCTGGCAGCCTCCAGTGAGATGCCACAGACTATCCCTTCTGTCCCACTTGGTGCATGATAGCAGGAATAATAAGAGTAATAGGAGCATCATAGTGCCTTCTCTGATCCTCAGAACAGTTCTAAGAGAGATATTATTGGCCCTATTTTACATATGATTAAGCTGAGGCTGAGAGAAGTGAAATAACTTGTCTAGAGGAACATAACTATTAAGTGGCTGAGGCAGGATTTGAACTCAACTCTTCTGACTCCAAAAGCGGCATTATACACTATCACCTTACCTGCCTTGGTTTAGGATTTGAGAGAGGGACAGCCATCACAGGTGGAAAATATTCATCTTCAAGGGTAGAGACCAATTTTGCTCCTGGATTAGTCGAGGACTCCCCAACACCAACCCAGTGGGCCCCATCATGAAGGCACAGACACTCTCCTGGAGCTCTTCCTGCCCCACTGATCTCTAGGATTTCCCCTGGTTCTAATTCAGTCCATTGCTGGTGATCTCACCTAGCTTGTCTAGCCAGATCTTGGGTCATTTGAATTATTTGCTGGACTTGCTACTAGGCTATGGCTGTGCCTAGAAATGGGCACAGTTAGTCCTGCTGGTCCTCATTTCCTCATTCCAGTTATTAGACTCTGAGGCCTTCCTCATTCCAATCAGAGTCTTTTCTTCCTATGCTAGCTCTGTTCCCCAATGGTCTCACCCTGCCTCCCCTCCCCCATGTCTCAGGACCGGCTTTGCTCCCTATCCCAGCACCTCACAAATCACACCTTCCATTTCTGGGAGACATTAGGCTTTACAAAGTAGTTTTCTTGCAATGAGTGGTATTAGGCAGCTAGTATGATATTAATTCAGTGGACAAGGAAATCAAAGCTCAGAGAGCTGATGACTTGAACCCAGCTGCACTCTAAGATTGGTACCAGGATTTGGCAAACAGCTATTAAGTGCCTGCTATTGGTAAGGCACTGTGCGAGGCTCTTTCCTTCGAAACCCAGTGCCTTGTTTCCCAGTCTCTCCAGAAATTAGAATCATGATCCTGAACCTTAGAATTTGTCCCTGGGTCCCTGCCAACTGCTGCTTCCATTAGCTGAGACCGCTTCCTGTTGCTGGCTCCTTGGGCTTGCGCTCTCATCCCCATGCCCCAGGGGTATGTAGGATCACCAGTTGTGACACCACAGAGGCGTTAAAAGTTCCTGACATGGGAGCAGGGATTACAACAGAGAGGGCAATGAGATCTATTATGAAAGAAATCAAGAGGATGTAGCAAGTTGATCTATAGGGGAAAGGGACCAGGGGAAAATCAAAGCTTCTTTTGAGATTCCCAAATCTGCAATTTTAAGGTTTCAATCCTTACCAGCATTGTCCTTAGCTTTCAGCATCCATTTCAGTTGGGCAAGAGACAGTTTCTATAAAACCTTGATTAATTTAGCTAAGCATAAAAACCCTTTATTTGTATCTTTTGTTTATCTCACATTAGGCCTAGAGTTAATATTTAGAATACTTTTTCATACGATTAATGGTATTTTGATTTTATCTGAAAATGGCTTATTCGTATCTTTCCACCATTTGTCAACTTGTATTCTTATAAAATTGACTCTGTTTTCTACATATTTGAGAAATGAGACCTTTATCAGAGAAATTTAGTATAAACTTGTTTGTCCAAGTTGTTTCCCTTCTAATCTTGGTTACATTGATTTAATATAGTCAGAATGATTTATTTTACATCTTGAAATGTTCTCTATTTCTTCTTTGGCCATAAATTCTTCCCTTCTCCATATATCTTACAGGTAAACTATTCTATAAGCCCCTAACTTACAGTATCACACTTTATCTAAATCATATAACTATTTTGATCATATCTTGGTATAGGGTATGAGATACTGGTCTATACCTACTTTCTGCCATATTGTTTTCCAATTTCTCTAGTAGTTTTTGTTAGTGAGTTCTTATCCCAAAAGCTGGGATCTTTGGATTTATCGAACACTAGATTGCTAAAGTCATTTACCCCCAGTCTATTGCATTGATCCACTAATCTATTTCTTAGCCAGGTTCAGATTGTTTTGATGATCACTGCTTTAGAGTACAATTTGAAATCTGGTACTGCTAAAGGCTA
The DNA here is from genome assembly GCF_027887165.1 of Monodelphis domestica. Classification (NCBI taxonomy): domain Eukaryota; kingdom Metazoa; phylum Chordata; class Mammalia; order Didelphimorphia; family Didelphidae; genus Monodelphis; species Monodelphis domestica. The sequence continues at coordinate 598,094,112 of NC_077227.1, read as the reverse complement.
ATGTGTTTGTACAACAAACTTAGAGGAAAAAAGTACAGAAGATAGAAGCAAGGATAGGAAAAGGCAGGTGAAGAGTGATTGGAATGCCAAAACTCATTATGAGTTGAAACTGTTGATGAAACGTAAGGATCACAAAAGTGTATTTTTTATAAGTTATATATTTTTATAAGTTATACTAATACATATATATGTTAAAACTATTTGGTCCTGGGTTAAGAGAGTGGTTGATTAATATACAGAAGAAAATAAATAGAGTAGCCTAAGTTTGATAAGCCTAAAGATTCCAGTTATTGGGGCAAGAACTGACTATTTGACAGAAACTGCTGGAAAAACTAGAAAGCAGAGTGGCAGAAACTAGTCATAGATCAACATCTCACATCAAGATAAGCTCAAAATGGATACATGATTTAGATATAAATGGTGATATCATAAGCAAATTAGGGGAATATAGTGAAAATTACCCCATAGATTTACGGATAAGGAGTTCATGACCAAACATGAGACAGAGAATATGGAAGGTAAAATGGATAATTTTTATTATGTTAAAATTTTTTGCACAAACAAAACCAAATCAGAAGGAAAGTAGCAAACTGGGGGTGGAATTTACATCAAGTTTCTCTGATAAAGTTCTCATTTCTTAAATATATAGAATTGAGTCAAATTTACAAACAAATAAGCCTTTCTTTAATTGATATGTGGTCAAAAGATATTACCAGGAAATTTTCTGAAGAAGGAATCAAAGCTATCAAGAATCCTATGGGTGGAGGGGGGGAACATTGGTTCTAAATCACTAGTAATTAGAAAAATGCAAATTAAAAGAACTCTGAGGTACTACCAGCAGATTGGCTAACATAACAGAAAAGGGATATGATAATGCTGGAAAGGAGGTGAGAAAAAAGGCAAACTAATGCACTGTTGGTGGAACTGTGCATTGATCCAATCATTCTGGAGAACAAATTTGGAACTATGTCTAAAGGCCTATAAAACTATGTATATATACCCTCTGACCAAGCAATAGTGCTACAAGGTCTATATCCCAAGAAGATTAAACAGATAGGAAAAGTACCCATCTGTACAAAAATATGTAGCTGTTTTTGTGATAGCAAAGAACAACAAATGGAGATGTCCATTGGTTGACAAATGGCTGAACAAATTATGGCACATGAATGTGATGGTCTAGTATTTTGCAATAAGAATGAAGGGGATGGTTTCCAGAAAAAACCTGGGAAGACTTCTATGAACTAATGCAAAATGAAGTAGTCAGAACAAGGGAAACAATTACAGAGTAACAGCAATATTATAATGGTAATCAACTGTGAAAGACTTAGCTACTCTGATCCATACATGATCCACTACAATACTAAAGAATTCATGATATATAACACTATCTGCTTCTAGGCAGAGAGCTGATGGATTCAGGGTGCAGACTGAAGCATATTTTTTTTCCTTTCTTTTTTCCCCCTCAAACTTGGCTAATGTGGAAATGTTTTGTGTGACTCTATATGTATAAAGAGTATTGTATTTCTTGCTGTCACAAAGGGTGGGAGTTTGGAGGGAGGGGGAAAATTTGGAACTAAAAACAAACAAAAAAATCCAAATAAATGAAAAAGTTTCATTGGGGAAATGAAAAGAATCAAAGATGGGGATAACCATTCTGGGATGAATAGTTCAATGCTAATGGAATCAGCATTCAAGATGACATTGCTTAGGTTAGAATAGTGGGGAGAATCTAATGACAAAAATTTTTTTTGTTGATACTTTCTTTTTATAAGTAAAAAAAAAGCTGGCCAACACAGTGACTCTCATCTGTCAGCATATGTAGAATTTGTTTTATAATCAATCCTCTGGAACCCATCTATGACATTGCATTTAATTGGAGGGCAGCTGAGTAAGGTGAAATCTAGTAGAGATAAAGGTAAAATCTAAAACTTGAGTTAAAAAATTAGATTTACGAGGGCGGAGTTAAGATGGTGGTGTAGAGTCAGCCAAAGTTCAGACCTCTGAAAACCCTTCCTTACCAATCACAAACAGAATGCTCCTAGGGGACTGAAAATCAAACTTAACAATAAGACAGAGCTAAGGAACCCTCTTGCTGGGCTCAATTCAAAAGGCACCCCCCCCCCCCAGCCAGAATTCAAGAACATTTGGGTTTAAGGGGAAGGAAGAAGGAAGGTCCCAGGACCCCCCACCCACACACACACACAGACACACCTAAAGCACTAAGCCTCCAGTGGCAGCAGGCACCTCTGGGTGGGCTAAGGTGCTGGTCTTCAGGGAATACCTTGTGGGCAGGGCTGTGCCAGGCTCAGTGTTGAACACAGGCAGTGGGGAAAGAGCGCAGAGCAGGCAGCCTGGTCACAGCAGCTGAGACCCTCCATATTGCTCCAGCCTTCCAGGAGGTTTTGGCATCAGGGCACATCCAGCTCAACCCAGCTGAACTTAATCCCATCAAAAGTCTTCAGAGGTTAGGGAAGCTCAAGCTCCAATACCCCTCCCTCACAGACTGCTGGACTTTAATCCAATAAAAAGCCTCCAGAGGACAGGGAAGCTCAAGCTCCAATACCCCTCCCCCAAAGACTGCACTGAGAGATCTCCTGACAAAGCTCCAAGAGGGAAGACTGACAGAAAACACCCAAACCAAAAAAAATGAGAGGAGCAAGAGCACAGAAAACTGCGGGGAGTAAAGAAGGGGTAAATATGAGCAAACAACAGAAAAAGAAAAAAGAAATTACTATCAACAGCTTCTATATAGGCAAAGAACAAAGAGCAAATGGAACAGAGGAGGATCAAGGAATGTCAAGCAAAAACACAGAAACTCCAGCAAATTGGACACAGGCTTTGGAAGAACTCAAAATACAATCCAACACACAATTAAGAGAGGCTGAAGACAACTGGGAAAAGAACTTAAAAACTAAGATAAGTCATCTGGAAACAGAAGAGTGTCTTGAAAGCCAAAATCAACCAGCTTGAAAATGAGGCAAAGGAGATGAAAGATGAGGCAAAGAAGACAAAAGATGAGGCAAAGGAGATGAAAGATGAGGTAAAGAGAATGAAAGATGATCTCCAAAGAAAATCAGACTAGGAGAAGGATGACCAAAAAGCCAGGGATGAAATCCAGTCTTTAAGAACCAGAATACAACAACTAGAATTAAGTTAAGGACACTATAAAACAAAAGCAAAGGAATGAAAAAATTGAGGAAAATATGAAGCATCTCATTCACAAAACAGAAGATTTAGAAAATTGCTCGAGGAGAGACAACTTAAGAATCATTGGTCTACCAGAAGACAAAAAAAAAATCCTGGACATAATACTACAGGAAATTATTCAAGAAAACTGCCCCGATATTCTAGAACAAGAGGGAAAAGTGGAGATTGAAAGAATCCACAGATCACCTCCTGTACTTAATCCCCAACTGACAACACCCAGGAATGTTATAGCCAAATTCAAGAACTATCAGACCAAAGAAAAAATATTACAAGCTGCCAAGAAGTCATTCAGATACCATAGAACCACAATGAGGATAACACAGTATCTGGCTTCATAGACACTGAAGTACTGAAAGGCATGGAATATGATATTCTGGAAAGCAAGGGAACTAGGTCTACAACCAAGAATCAACTACCTAGCAAAACTGACTATATTTTTACAGGGGAAAGTATGGTCATTCAACAAAATAGAAGAATTCCAAGCATTTGTAAAGAAAAGACCAGACCTGAACAGAAAATTTGATGCCCAAACACAGAACTCAAGAGAATCATCAAAAGATAATTAAAAAAGAGGGAAAAAAGAAAAACAAAACAAACAAAAAATTAGATATACAAGTATGAGATGGTTAGTTCAGTATAAATCTTGGGCAGGGAAGGCTTTGACCCTATTTAGAAAGTATTATGTTAGAAATAGGGAGGGGAGGAATTAATGCTTTGGGGTGCCACATTTTAGGGAGAACATTGATAAACTAGAGTGCCCAAAGGAGAGCAAATTGAATGATGAAGACCTTAAGGATGTGTCAAATGAGAATCTAAGAAGGAACCAAAGATGGTATCTTCCAACTTTGAGATTTTGTGACAATGATCAAGAGAGCCAGAATGGATGATTCTTATGGACAAATATCCAACTTAGACCCAGGTAGCCTTAGGTTAGATTTGGGGGGTGGTAACAGAGAAGGAGTCTAACTAGTAGGATGCTAAGTGAATATTTTCTATATTTTCAAAATCAAAGTGCTTTTCCTTACATCTGGGATGAACAAGAATTCACCTCACCAATCAGTTGCCCTGATTGTTCCCACCTAAGAACATATGCCACCAGGTCCTGGAATGTCCTCCTTGTGGATATTCAATCAATTCACATCCAACTTTCAGTTCAAATACCACCTTATGCACTTGAAATCTTCCTTGGTCCCCAAGTTGGGAGTGGTCTGTCATCTCTTTTTGCCCCTTATTCATTGACTATATTTAAACTTATATTTATCCATGTAAAGATGAGGGCAGGAACTTGTATTACCTATCTTGATAACTCCCCCTTATGGTAGTGATTAAAAAAAATTATTGAATTGATGAATAAAATGCTACTTTAACATTTAAATAAATACCAAAATACAGGTTTTGTTCTTCCCTCCTCTACCTTGAAAGGTTTTTGAATCACATTAACACTCAGGTTACAAATAATCTCAGTATTATGATTTTGTGTGTGTGTGTGTGTGTTAATGAGGAGGGAGACAACTAACAAGCTGAGTAATACCTACTTTTATCTATTTTAAGTCAATTGCAAACAGAACTATTACAAATATAATACATCACTGGCTCCTTATCTTTTTTGTAAGGGACTCCTTTTCATTTTTCTGAAGGGTTGAGATCACTGAGGGGGATGGAGGAACAATAGAGACAGAACAAGGAGCTATGACTAGATGCATATTTTGGCTCAAAATGAGAAAAAATACAATTCCAAACAGAGTGGTCCAAAAATGGAATTGGACTCCCTTTAGGAGTTAGCAATTTTGATCACACTGGAAGTCTTCCAGCTGAGGTTGGATGGCCACTTGTTAGGGATGGTCTACATAGAATACATGATTTAGATTAAGGATTATAGTGGGCATCCTCTGAAGGCCATCTCTGAAGCTGAAGTGAAGAGGATGATGACAATCATGATTACAGATAAAGCAAAATTAGACCTGAAAGTAATAATCAGATAAACTATATTTTGTTAAAAGGTATCATAGACAATGAAGTGATATTAAAAATATTAAAGGCATATTCCTCTGATAAAGACCTCATTTATTAAATATATAGGGAACCAGGTGAGTTTTGTAAAAATAAGAGCCATTCCCCAATTGATAGTCAAAAAGATACAAATAGGCAGTTTTCAGAAGACAAAAATTAAAGCTATCTATAGTCATATAAAAAGTGCTATAAATCACTACTGATTAGGGAAAGACAAATTAAAATTAAAACAAGACTTGAGGTATCACAGAAATGACAAGTGCTGGAATGAGGGAAAATGGACATATTGAAGAACTATTGGAATAGTAGTGAACTGGCCCAAACATTCTGGAACTATGACCAAAGGAATATAAAACTATGCATACTCTTTATTCTGCAAAATATCACTTTAAGTACCTGAGTTCTCATATAGACACAGTTGATATAAACATTTTTCAAATAATCAAACATTTATTAAGTGCCTACTCTCTTTCAGGCACCGAGCTAGGTCATTGGGATCCAAGACAAAAGCAAAAGTTATTGCTTTTAAGGAATTTCCATTCCATTAGTGGGTGGGGATGGAAGACAATATGATCATAGAAAAGCAGTTACAAAATAAGAGTATTGGGGAAGGAAGGTATTGGTACCTGGAGGTGGTAGTGCTTAGGATAGGACTTCTACAGGAGGTACCACTTGAGTGGAGTTTTGAAGGAAGCTGGGGTTCTCCTTGTGAAGAGTTGAGGACATATATTTCAGGCTTGAGAGAGAGCCTGGGCCTTTGCACAGAGGATAGAGAGAAGGCCTTGCGTGGGAAATTGCAAGTCAGTCAGTTGGTTGTAATCAGTCAGATTACAGAGTATATGAAGTGATGCAATGCAGTATCAATTTGGCAGTTAGATGATAGATTGCAGAGGCAAGAGATTGGAGGGAGCAAAATTGGGAGGCTCTTTCAATATTCCAGGAAAGATTGAGGAGGATTTGTGTGAGAGAAAGAGGTGAATGAGGGATATATTACTGAGGTAGAATTGACTGGACTTAGCAGCTAATTGGATATGGAAGTGGAGGACCAGTGCAGTCAAGATGAATCTGAGGTTGTGAAATTCTTTTGGGGGTGGGTGATGCCCTTGGCAGAAATAGGAAAGTTAGGAAGGGGGTGGGTTTGGGGTTGGGAAGGTAATGAGTTCTGTTTTATATATTGAATTACAGATGCCTGCAGTATATGTTATTGGAAATTGGGCCACTAAAAAGAGATGCCCCTTCCTCTCTCTTTTCTCCCCAACCCCAGATCATATTTACATAAAACTGTATAGCTTAGAAAATGTGAAGTAGATGACAAAAATGGCTGGGAAAACTAGAATATAGTATGGTAGAGACTAGGCATAGATCAGTATTTCACTACATACCAAGATAAAATCAAAATGGATACATAATCTTGAAATAAAGGGTGATACCATCAGCAAATTAGGGGATATAAGAGAGGAAACCCAGACTCAATCTGCCAGAAGAACAAATCAAGTGGAGGAAGGGCAAGAAGGACCAACATTTAGCTCCATTCCATCTCTACCATACTTTAGTCCTAAATTAAGTAGTGGGTGACTCGATTTCCTCCCATTCATTACAGTGGCACCCCAGATTACAAAAGATTCCATTACCAATAGCCACACCTGGCAGCTGGAAGAGACTGGGGGGTGGGGCAGCCATCTTGGGGGTATAGAATTCTAGACAAGTACATACAGGATTAAAACAGACAGCTTGGTTTCTGTACAACAGAAAGGCTGATACAACCAACTGAGTGAGGGATAGATACAGGAAAAGAGGCAAAATGTACCAGAAAGTTTTGTGGACTTTTTTGGTGTTAGCCATCTTGGCACATTGGTATTATTCTATATTTGGTACCATCACTAACATGGTCGATGATGTGATAGGGGCTGCAGCTAACATTTAAGATATTGGGACCAAATATCACTGGAAATATCTACATTGTGGCCAACCTTTCCTGCAGTCTATGGTACAATCATGATGTTCTTGCAGTTCTACACCACCATCAGAAAGGAACTTAAGATAATTCTGGGCAGAAATACCATCAACAACAACCTAGATATAAAACTAGATTTAATGTTGACCCAGATGACAGCTATTACTGAGAAGTACTAAAATTTTATAGCAAAGAGGGAGAAACTGGGGAAGAGACAGGAACTAATGACAGGGAAGGATACCAAAGATACTGATAATGGCAAGGACAAATGCAAGGACACTGAGATACCTACAAAAACAGCTTTAACAGTAGGGGTTTGCATTGAAAGAGTACTAGTAGACAGACAAACACTGAACCAATGCAGCCCAGGGGCACAAAAAATCATGCCTCTCAGGGATTCTGCCAAAGTTACCCCAGACTCAGGCATTCAACATATGAAAGTCCATAAATCTTTCAGCATCCAGGATTTAGATTTCCTAAAATGGCAAATGCCAAAATTTTGTTCTGATCCATTTAAGTGCCTTAGAGAGCTAAAAAGAGCATTTAAGTTATATGAACCCTGTTTCCAAGATATAGAAATTTTACTTTCAGAATTATTTAGCCCCCAGGAACAAGCCCAGTTCATTAAGAGAATGAGGGAAGACAATAATTTAAAGAGCTGGCCAGAATATTACAAGGATTTTGATTTTTCCTCCTTGCATTAGACATATCTAAAAAAGGCATGTGAGGACTTATTAGAAACAATCAAAAGTTTCTGCAATAGTCCAAATTCATGTGGAAAATTAGAGAGACTGAGGCAGGAGCAGAAAGAGCATCCTTCTGTCTATATCGACAGACTCATGGAAAACGCAGAGGCTGTATTAGGTTATATGCAGGACAGTCAAGAATCTATCCCAAATGTAAAGAGAGAGTTTTTGAAAGGATGTGTCCCAACACTTAAACATTGCTTCAAAAACTTTTGCCCAAATTATGAATCTTTATCCATCCAAGACCTGAGAGACTCAGCAACGTATTTACATGAGACCCATACCAAGCAGCAGAAAGAAAAAAGAGGAATTGAAGCAGAAACTAGAAGAAACTAAAGAAAACCTCAGGCAGAAAGAGATAGAGGAGGTAAAAAAATCTTGCAACCATTAGGACCTTCCCATGCCAATTGTTACAATATCAAGCTAGGGGGCAAAGAGATAATAGAAATACTTTTCATGTCAAAAAGTGGGACACATTGTGAGATTCTGTCCAATGAAAACAAAATATGAGCAGGGTTACAGCAGTGGCTCACAATATCAAAACAGGGCTACACAGAACAGAAGATACAAGAATTATGGAAGGGAGCAAACATACAATGACACATACAGGACCAAATGTTGTGACCATTGCCAACTCAAAGAAGAAGCAACATCCAATCTTAAGACCATGCAGTGCTTGATCAGTGAGGGCACAAAATCCAAGTATTCAGGATCCTTTCAAAGGGAAACACCTGATACTCAGCATGAAGCCAGAAGAAAACAAGATTTAATGCATAGAGGGTGCAGGGAAGGAAAATAGGGGATGTCACACCAGGGAGGAAAATAAAAGGAGTGGTGGTAACAGAATTACAGTTGGTAAAGAGTGAGAGAGAAAATAAGAATTCAAAACAGAGGGAAATACAAGAGATGGAGAGGGAGTTACAAAATGATATAGTAGACATGAAGAACAAAGTATTTGAATCACATAGGGACATAGAAGAAAGTAATGGGAAAAACTAAAGAGCCAATCAAGAAATATCTAGAAAATTTCTTAATATGCAAGTATGGGTTGGGAATGGAGAGCACAAAGAATTGTACCAAATCCTCCAGTCACAAAGAGCATCACGAAATAACATTAACAGTGAAGGAGCATAGCATTGATTCTCTAAACCCCAAAGACAAAGTAGCAAACAAAAACTATGAGACAGTCCAAGAAGAGTTCAAAATAGCAGATCCCACTACACAAACATTCATACCCCCACAAGCTAAAGGACATGAACATACCTTTTCACACAAGGAACAACAAGGGAAGCTAAAGGAAAGTGAAAACAAATCAACCTTAGACCCAAAAGCAAAAGATTTCTATCCAAAAGCAAGAACTGATTCACAATACACAGAAATCAATGATCCCATACCATCAATACAAACCAATGAAAACATGCTGGAAAGGGAAGAGCATAGTTCAAAATCTATTCCATAAGGACAGGCTCTCCCTTGAACCAGAAACTTCAACACACTCTAAGGGAGAACAGAGTAAAGAACAAACAGACAAGCATTCTCTAAGCAGCTTAGAGCATGAGAATTCTAACAGGTTAAATGCAGGGGGACTCTCACTCAACATTCTGTGCCTGTCAGAAGTTCTCTAACTCCTAGGCTGAAAATCACAAGGGAGATAACCAAACCATCAAAAGTTCACAAAAAGGGGTAGAGAGTCACAATTTAATAGAGGGGAAACAGATTTATCAGCAAAACACACAGAGTTATAGCATATTGATGGGCAAGAGCTAGTACAGATCTTGGGGAATATAGAGTCATTGAACACAATGTTGCCAGTCCTGCAGGAACACCACACCAAGAACCTTATGTGTGGATTAAAGTTGGGGAACAAGTTAATAAAGCTCTAATTTATACAGGGGCAACAAGATCTGTTCTAAAGTCATTCCCAGGGAATAGCACCATAGATAGATCAGTCACAGTAGCTGGGGCCACTGGGAAATACAGCAAATTCCAAAACTTGAACCTAAGATGGTGAAGCTAGGTCCTTTATCTATAGATCACACATTCTTATTAATACCTTGGTGTCGCGACAACCTTCTGGGGAGAGACTTGCTATGTAAAATTGGGGCAACCATCCACTATGAGTGGTCAGGGAAAATCTATTTACACCTACCAAAACAATCTTTGAAACATTATCCACATTTATTCTTGGGGCAATTAGAAGAAACACCTCATCAGCTGCACACAGAAACACCAATGCTTGATATCCCCAAAGACATCCCACAGGGCATATGGGCTATACATTCAAACGATGTAGGGAGAATAAAATCAGCCACATCAGTGAAAATTGAAGTGAAGGAACACCTCCTAAGATCCCTCAATATGAATTAAGCAAAGAGACCATAGAGGGCATAACACCTATCATCAATAGTTTGCTGGAGCAGGGCATATTGAGACCCAAGATCTCAGAGTTCAATAGCCCAATATTGGCAATCAAAAAGAACAAGAAAAACCCAGATGGCACAATCTTTTGGCAATTCGTTCAGGATTTGAGAGTGATCAATAATTTTATAAAGAAAACTTACACAATCATTCCATCCCCAAATACTATCATATTAGATACCAAGCTCAGCAAACTGGTATACGGTTGTGGACCTCGCAAATGTGTATTTTACAGTCCCATTGCATCCAGATCGTAAAAATATTTTTGCATGGTAATGGTAAAGTGGGAAGTAGGAAGTCCTTAAAGGCTAACAACTAACCCCCTTCTTCCCCAAATCCTGCAGGGTCAGGCTTTGCCTGCCTGATCTTCTGGGGTCAATTGTGAGAGCTGTCCTGATTTCTTTCTGTCCTTGTTATGATGTGAAATTCAAGGACTGTTTTAGAGGGATAGAGAGGAAATCTTCCTTAGGTGGATAACTTTATGACAAAGTCCTATCCACTCCTGTTGTCTTCCACTGGATTCAGGGGGTCTGGATTCACAGAAGGATGATTAAGACTCAGAGGTTGTCTCAGACCAACCTCTCTGAAGGCCTCCCCAAAGAGAAGTGAGATAACTGCTTGAATTTTCTTAGCTCTTCTGTTCCTTCTCTGGAATTCTCTGTCTTTCTTTGCCTTTCCCCTACTTGATTTGTTCTTCTGGCAGATTGAGTCTGGGTTTCCTCTCTTACAGGGAACACAGAATAGTTTACCTGTCAGACCTATGGTTAAAGGAAAATTTTATGCTCAAACAGGACATAGAGAATATTATAAGAAATAAAATGGATAATTTCAATTACATTAAATTAATAAGGGTTTGTACAAACAAAACCAATGCAACCAATCATTAGAAGAGAAACAACAAATTGGGAAAAAAAATTATAGTATCTCTGACATAGGCTTCATTTCTTAAATATATAGAGAACTGAGGCAAATTTTTAAGAACACAAGTCATTTGATAAATGGTCAAACAGGCAGTTCTCAAATGGAGAAATAAAAAATATAGTCAATGAAAAAATGCTCCAAATCACTATTGATTAGAGAAATAAAAATAAAACAATTTGGACATACATACTCCTATCAGATTGGCTAATGTGACAAAAAAGGAAAATGATAAATGCTGGACAGTATATGGGAAAATGGGAACACTAATACACTATTGGTGGAGGTATGAATGGATGCTCTCCATTCTGGAGAGCAATCTGAAGCTATGCACAAAGGGCTATATAACTGTGTATACCCTTTGACTCGGCAATTCCACAATTACGTTAATATCCCAAAGAGATCATAAATAGACCTATGAGTATAAAAATTTTTATACAGCTCTATCTGGGGCGGCAAAAAATTGGAAGCAGATGGGGTGTGCATCAATTGGGGGATGCTGAAGACATTATGGTATATTATACCATAAGAAAAGACAAAAGAGATGATTTCAGAAAAACTTGGAAAGACAAGTATGAACTGATGAAAAGTGAAGTGAGCACAGCCAGGAAACATACATACATACATGTATGATGATCAACTGTGAAGAACTAAACTATTATCGGCAATGCAAGGATCCAAAAAATCCCTGAGAGATTCGTGATGAAAAGTGCTGTAAAAGTGCCATAAAACTAACTGTCAAGAGTATGAATGCAGATTGAATCATGCCATTTCTTGCCTTATTTGTCTTGGATTCAAATTTGAAACATTTCCTAGCTGTGTGACCCTGAGCAAGTTGCTTATCCCCAATTGTTTAGTATTTACTGCTCTTCGACTTTGGAACCAATACTTAGTATAGATTCCAAGACAGAACGTAAGGGTCAAAATAAAATTTTTTTTAAAGTGTAGATGGAAGATGGTTCAGAATAAAACTTTGGAAAATGCCTAGTGAGGGGTTAGATTATGATTCTGAAAAGGAGAATGAGTGGAAGTAGCTGGACAGGTAGGAAAACTGAAAAAAGTAGTTCTGGAAATTTGGAAGAGTATGTCTAGAAGAGGGTGATCAAGTAAAGTGTCAAATGCTCCAGAGAGGTAAGGAAATGAGACATGAGAAAGGCCACTGTGTTTGTCAATTGATAATTTGAGAGATGGAAGTTTTAGTTGGGTCAGAAACTAGATTGTAAAGAGCTGAAAAAGTGGAAAAAGTCTAAACAAAGTACAGACAAGTGCTTACTTGTTTGGCTGAAACAAATATAGGATGATAGCTTTAGGGGATAAAAGAGAAAAATGAATTTTTTTTTTTTTTAAGAACTGAGGAGACTTGGCTCTGGGGGACAATCTGCTGGAGGTAAGAGGGGATAAGATCAGGAGTACAATTTGAAGGATTTCCACTGGAGTAAAGACTATTTGATAAATGACTGTTGGAAAAGATGGACAGCAATATGGAAGAAATTGGATTTAGACCAATACCTCACACCAAATGGATATATGACAGTGGCATAGAAGGTCACAACATAATTATACTAGACAAAAAGGAAGAAATTCACTATTAGCTCTATGGACAGAGGAAAGATTCATGATCAAATAAGGGGTTGAAAGAATCCCAGAAAATAAAATGGATAATTTTGATGGCATAAAATTAGTTTTTATAAGAAACAAAACTAACAGCTAATATTAGAAGGGAGACAATAAACTGGGAAAAAAATCTTTGCAGTAAGTTTCTCTGATAAAGATCTAATTTCCAAAATATATAAAAATCTGGTTATAATTTTTAAGACTGATGACCATTTCCCAACTTATTAATGGTCTAAGTATATGAATAGGCAGTTTTCAAGAAAAGAAACCCGGGTCATCTATAGATATGAAAAAATGTTCCAAATTTCTAACAATTAGAGAAATGCAAATAAGTAATTTTGAGCTTCTACTTCACACTCATCAAACTTGTAAAAGATAAAAAAAGAAAACAAATGTTGGTGGATATGCATGTGTGTGTGTGTGTGTGGGGACAGGCACATTGATGCACTATTGGTGGCTCTGAACAGGTCCAACCATTCTTTAAAGCAGTTTAGAATTAACTACCCAATTATTTTTGGCATGCTTTTTGGCACAGCTATACCAGTGCTTGGCCTAGATCCCAAAGACATCAGAGAAAAAGGTCTATAGCAGCCTTTTTTTGTGGTGGCAAAAACTGTCCATTAAGGGAGTGCACATCAGTTAAGAAATGGCTAAACAAATTGTGCCATAGGAATGTAATAGAAATAAGGAAAAAATTGCTTTCAAAGAGACACTGAAAATAAATTCAAAAATAAAAAAAAACCAAACCAAAACAAAGAGACAATAAAAAACTTGTATGAACTAATAAAGAATGAAATAAGAGAGAGATGCCTCCTCCAGAGATTGGAATAAAGGAGAGAATGGGAGTTATGGTCAAGAGGCACAGTATGAAGGAAAGGGATTATGGCAAATGGCTTTTTTCATGGTTTAGAATAAAAGGTCCTTCACCGAGATGGTGCTGAGATGTAGGAGGATTGAGGAGAGGTATTAACAGACTTCATGGTAAATGCCAGAGTCTAAAGTAGGGAAAAGTAGGTTTGCCATGTAGTAGCAGGGACCAACTTGAAATGAGGTAACTTTGTAGTGGACCAGTCAGGAGACTAATGTGATCCCTCTAGTTTAGTAACATGTTAGTAGGGGTGGAGAAAAGCCAGAGTTAGATTTTGGAAAGGTTTTTATCATGCTAGGTCAAGGAAGGGGGCCCAAGAGCATAGGACAGGGCCAATTTGAATTAATTATAGGTTTATGAAGAGAAAATGAAGGGATTGAAGCCAGAAAAGGAGCAATCCTAAGAGCAGTGAGGGATAGAGGGACTGAAAGTTGGCTAGGATGAAGAAAAGCCTTAGGGGGAAGTATATGGAAAGATGGGAAGATAAGAGAATTGAGGAATTTTTGTCTTTTTGATCAAGGAAGTGGAACATTTGTGGGTGATGGTAAGATCATTGAGAGGAAGGTGCCAGTCATGTGAGTTATGTAAGGTGTTGGGGTGGAGAGGAAGATGAAACCAGGTTCTGAACTCCTTCAGAAAGGTGGGAGAATGACCCGGATCCTTAGTGGTAGAAAAGTGACATTGGAAATATTTTTGGATAGAGCAAACTTCAAAGGAAGAAATATTGCCAAGTGACAAATGGCCAAGTGGAAGTAGCAGTGGGTGGTAAGGAATATTCTTGGCCTTCCTTTTGGTCCAGAGTACTGAAAGACATTATTCCCTTGATGTCACCGAGTCACTTTTTCTCCTGTCCCTTGCTGGTGTTTGCACTCCAGGACTGGTCAAAGAGGAGCCCACTTTTCAGTCAAACAGGACTACCTGTAGTCCCACACAGGAGACATTCTGACACTCACCTTTGAGCCTTTGTGCAGGCTATCCTCCATCCTCAGAATTTTTTCTTTTATGTCCAAATCTAGAATCTTTAGATCCATTCAAGGCTTAGCACATTCCCTCTAATTGTTACTATTGTGTGCCCTCTCATCTTCCAACTATTATTGTTCTGCAATAATGCATTTCAAAAATGTTAATTTCTTTCAATGCAACTGAAATATTAGGGAATATTTTTTTTAACATTATACAAATTTCCAGTTGGTTTCTTCATGATTTCTTCCCCAAGACACAGTGAGAATGCAGAAAACTGAACCACTTCACAGTAACTCACAAGCTCCAACCTTTTTTACACCCATTTCCCCAAGCAAACTTTAAGTATTTGGCAAGGTAAAGTGGCATAATTATTGTCATCTTCAGGTGCAATAGGAGTTGTGAGAAGAGAAGGGCTGGTACACATATATCACCCTCTGTCTATCGCTATAGCCTCCTGCCCTCCAGGCCTAGAGTTTCAGCTTTCTCAATTTGCTATATAGCTCAAAAAGGCAGACATAGCCCCTCTTATAGTATTTATAGATTTCTTTACCTCTCAACATATGTAAAACTGTAAAATGCTGTTTTTATTAAGTTCCTGTCTTTTTTGTGTTGCTGACAAGTTTTTGAGCATTGTGTACTCCATTTTATCCATGAGCTCCAGAGTTTTTATTGTGCCATATTGCATGAATTGTGCTTTTTGGGAATGCATATGTTCTGATATAGAACTGCCTATACTTGCTATCTTTTGTTTCTTTGTATTTACTTATTTAGGTTCATTGTTATTTTAGAGGAGTAAAATGTAAGCTCCTGGAGGGCAGGGAATTTTCATTTAGTTGCAGAACCTGATAAAGCACCTAGCACAAAGGTATTTAATCAATGCTAGTTGAATGGAATTAAATTGGAAAGAGGGAAAAGGGCTGTTCCTGGCTGAGCTTTAATTTCCAGTGGGCTATAAATGGAAATTGAAATTAGTGAATTCTAAGGCCATAGAGAGAAATATAATTATATCTAGAACTAAATCTGTATGTTGTTTTTATGTAGCTGAGTTTTGGGTCTTAACATGCAGATACCAAAATATTACTCTTTATGTTGTTTTTTTCTCTCTGTATTTTAAATCACAAAACTCAGCATTTTCTATTAGATGATGAGATAGCCCCCAAACTTTTTTTTTGACTCAGCCTCTATTGGGAAGTTGCCCCTGCTTTGAACCTGTCTTCTGCCATTTTCTGAGTTCATGCTCCATGTACCTGGTCCAGCTAAGCACTTACCAGTCAATCCCACTGACATCAGAGATAGAAAATCAATCAGATGTACCTGATAAGAACCTTCTCCCTTCCTATAAAACTGAATGAATGAAAGGAACGAAAAAGCATTTGTTAATGTTTGCTATGTATCAAACACTGTGTATGATCCTCAGCTGTGAGAGGCAGTAAGCTGCCCTAGTAGAGAGACACAATTCTAGCCGTCTCAAAAATGGAACACTTTGCAAAGGTAGGTTGTGCCCAGCCTAGGGGGAGTGTTTCCATGGGCCCATTGTCTCTTTTTTCCCTAACCTTCCCCCTTGCAGTCCCCTATGGCCTGTGGTCTTCAAACCATCAAAACTCAGGCTGAATCCTTCCCTTATGGTCCCTCTCCCCATTTTCCTGCATCAGGGTACCTCATGCTAGGTTCTTTTGTGTGAATTAAAACACCTATAATAAAGGCTTCTTGCTTTAAGCATTGCTGGCCTGCTTAATTCTTTTGTGAAAAGCCTCATTTCTATCCCCAAACTGTAGGAATGGAACGAAACCGATCAAATGAATACAAAAAGTATTATGTACAACAGAGCTCAGTATAGTTTGGAAAAAATAACTACATTTTATTATGAAAGAAAGTTTTCTTAAAAATAAGATAAAGATTGATGTGGTTTATTTTGTTCTTTTCTGTGAAAAGCCATCCTGTGATTCAGTTCTCTGGGGAAGGCAATAAAGGAAGCAAACAAATAATGTCAAACAAGGTAGTTCCCCTTTCTCAGCCAAGTAAAACCTTGAAAATAAAGGTCTGTTTAGATACCTTATTTTTCCACTAAACCAGTGAAGTCTTTAAGAATCGCCTTTAGTACTGGTCACTATACCCAATGAAGAAGTTGCTGCCTTATCCTGGGTTACTTAAGAGACCCAAACTGGGAAGAAAAGTCTAGAATTTATGAAGAGGTAGCTCCTTGAGCCAGTGGTGGAAATCCAGGGAAATGTATTTCTATACATTAAATCCAGTCTTTCTCTTGTGAACACCCATTTCCCTCAGTACTCAAGCCAAGTCCAGATCTGAGAATAAAAGGGGACCATCTTAAAAACTGAGGAGAATGTCAACGTGAAAACTCTCCAGTAATTTTTGAGCTATGTGGCATAAATAAAGTGGCATGAGATCAGGGATTTCCCATGACTGACCACCACTTGTTTTCCCAACTCTCCCCATGTTGAAAACCATCCTGCTGACTCACCGAGGCAGAAATAATCTGAGTTTTCAGAGTCCTAGAGCTGGGAGTGACTTTCAAGGTAACCTAGTTCAACCTCCTTAATTTAAAATTTCTGAAGGAATTTGAGCACTAGGTCTCTAAGCCGAACCCTGAGCATCTCATCGTTGTCACAGATGATATGAGTTGAATCTTCTTCGATCTGGATAAGGGTTTCAGCTTCCTGTAGGAGGACGATGTGTCCTTTAGCTGTGTCCTCCACTTTCACATCACTGAAGCCATGCTGCCAAGAGCAAAGCAGAGAAGAGACTGGTGAGTCTTTGGACTGGAAAAGTAGTTGGCCATTGAATATCATAAAAATGGTGTTATTTCCGCTTTGCATATTATAAAGAGAAAGAAATAAAAATGGGCATTTCTAGTATTTTTTTCCCTTTTAAGAAAAAAAAACTCTTACATTCTGTCTTAGAATCAATACTGTGCATTGCTGTCTTAGAATCAATACTGTGTATTGGTTCCAAGGAAGAAGAGTGGTAAGGGCTAGGCAATGGGAGTTAACCCCCTGTACCCAGGGTCGCCCAGCTAGGAAGTGTCTGAGCCCAGATTTGAACCTAGGACTTCCTGTCGAGGCCAGGCTCTCAATCCACTGAACCACCCAGCTGCCCCTTCTAGTAAATGCAAATTTTAAATCTAGTAAGTGAGCCCATCTTGCTACCTAGAAAAAAACAACTCATTTACATAAGATTTTCAGATTTGCTTGCTTCAGAATAGTTTTGAATTTCAGGACAAGTCTCATTACATTGAGACAAGTTCCAATTCCCTCTTTTTTTTTTTTAATAGATGAGCCTAAAGTATTGTCTACAGTCAGAAAGGTAGGACTCAAACGCAAGTCCTCTGACCAGAGAAAACGTCCTTATATATCAGAGCTGGGATCTGAACCCAGGCCTCCAGACTCTCAAATTCTTTCACAAAATTTTCCTTTTGTCTAACTGCTTTTTGGAATCTCACTAATGTCAATGTACTTTGAAAGAGACTTCAAAAACTCATGAAAACCCACTAAAAATCTGCCAAAGGCTTGGTCCAATGGAGGAAAGCTTCTGACTACTATAATCAAGGTGGACAAAGCAGGCAGTTGGGTTTGGAGTTAATAGGGTCTAAGACAACAGCCAGAATGCTCTTTTCAGTTCCTCTAGCTGTAGGTCTGAGCTCATTTCCCCAGAGACCAAAGACTCATTCAAGAGACTTGACTTTAGGAAAGCACTGTTGTGCCCGGCAAAATGAATGACCCTGGATTCAGTGAATCTATAGAAAGAGGGAGTCCAGAGGAAACAACAGGGGTTTTCAGCATTCTCTACTGCTTTGTAAGAATTTTCTCACTCATGGGTTAGAAACCTATGGATAATACTATATGATCCTCATGATGACAAATGGAAGAAAAGAGAAAGAAAGCATGTTTATTCAATGGGTTTCAATGTAATCCATGCAAATCCAACATCCTTATCCAGGATGTGGCATTTAAAGGCCAGGGTATAAATCCTGATTCTGTCACTTATAAATTTTACCCTTCAGGGTTTCTCTTTTGCAGTGACAAGGATGAGGACCTCTGGCATGTCCATGGGGTCTAGTTGTTCTAATGGGTGAGTAGGTTAACTGGTCTAGGTGGGTAGGGAGCATGCTCCAGGCATACTTAATTTCTTATTCCCTGACCATCTTCCTTCCTCACCCATGGTCTCCAGCTCTGAAACAAAGATCACATCAAATTTTGTCATTACTCCCGAAAGGGGTGCATCAACCTACAGCCTTGTTCACCATCCTTGTAACTTTCCAAACCAAAATGGCCTTTTGCCACCGCTACCCTATATGTGCTATCTCCCCGAGTGCTAAGTACATAATAAGTACGGAAGGCATTCATTTATATTCTCTCTCTTTTTCAGCTTCCCTCTCCTATTTCCTCATTGATCCTGTAAGTTAATAGGTTTAAAGAGGTAGAGGTTGTAGATGGGCTTAGAGAACGCTGGAAAATCAATGTCTCAAGCAGAGGTCAATGAATAATCACTGGAGAGAACACAGATGGACTGAAAGTTGCCAACATAATGAAAAGAGAGAAAATACCACAAAGAGCAGCAATGGCTCTCTGTTCATTCTAGTGAAATGTGAGCTAGTCTTACCTTCTCCAAAGTCTGAACAAATTGATCCACAGGGATGGAGCCACTTAGGAGGGGCTTCAGAAGCTTACAGTCTGGGATGTCATCACTCACTCTCTTCCTCTTCTTGCTGGCTGGGGGCTGGCTGGGCCTAGGAGGAGCCTAGAGCATCAAAATTATATCAGTTCTCAGGGGCATACTAGCTTCTCATGCTGACAATAAAGGCTAATGCCCTAACATCGGGCAAGATACCCTGACTTTAAATTGACCAGGAAGAACGGGTATTCTCAACCACCTAGAGCAGCTGTGTGGCACACCAGACACTGTTGGAAGGGGAAGTCAGGAAGACCGGAGTTTAAATCTTGCTTCATATATTTACTTGCTATATGACTCTGGGCAAGTCCATTAACTTTACAGTCTGTGTCCCACTTCTAAAATGGGGATAACATATGCCTCACAGGATTATTGTGAGAGATCATTGAGATAAAAGATATAAAACACTTTACAAACCGTGAATGCAAAGTCAATGCTAGTAGTAGTAGTAATAAATAATAAATAAATAATAATGATGATGCTATAAAACTGGCCCCAAACTCTCAAAGCTGGTTGGGAACTGTCCAAGGGAGGATCTTCCCATACACTGTCAGCCTAGTGTTCCTGCCTGGACCTTTAGGCATCCCCTGTCTGAAGGATCAAAGATTGAGAAATTAGTGTGGATAGGATTTTAGGCTCATGGTATCAAGTAGTCATACCAAGGAGAAAGAGAGAGAGGGAGCATATTAGTTTATTTGCCACACACTTACTACCATCTCTCTTTCCTAAAAGATTTTTGATTCTTTCATGTATGTGAATCTTATCTTCTCTGCTACATTGTAAAAGCTTCAGTTTTGTTTTGTGTTATTTCCAATTGAAGCTTCTCATAAGGTTGGTCATAGGGAAATTGATTTCTTTGCCACAGCAACTTTATAAGAGAACCTAATATGCAGAGATATCCAAGACCTCTATATTTGCACAGGAATTTTGATATGTTGGTGAAGGGAATACTCACATGGATGAAATTGCAGATCTGTGAAATAGTTTCCTTTATGCCTAAAACAGTGCTGTGCATAGCATTATCGGTTTGTTGGCTGGTTTAATGAAGTTTAAGAAAGTTTTGAGGTCTTTATTGAGCTATGAGCAGACACAGATAATTTGCAGCCTTCTCTATGAATAATCACCTTCCTCTTTTATCTCACTGAGGCATGTAGCCAAAGATATAAGTGGAAAGAAATTTATATGCAGCTCACTCTTTGGTTCAGATATAATTTATCAAGTAGCCTAGGATCACAATTTTGCTGGTTAGGGAAATGCCACAGCTCTGGGAGCTTATTTCATTTTGAGCCTGATGAGAATATTGTGCTGACTAAAGGGAGAAGTCATGAGTATACTGAACAGAGGGGTTCCTTCCATCCCTAGCCCCAGCTTGACCAGAGTGGATCAAGGAGTTTGTGCAAACCATGAAAGGCCAGTCCTCCATACTGTACCTGAAGAACATGCTTGTTATCTTTAGTGTGCAGTACAGCAGAAACAGTTGCTAAGGAAATGCCAGGCTTAATCTCCAGGGGCACCAGTGAATCTGCAAGCTAAAACACAGGGTAGTTTTTAGTCAGGGAGCACTGTAAAATGTGGGAAGAGACATGGGATTGCCCCATCCAGATCAGGAACTAAAATGCAATCTGGAAATAAAACTTGGCTTTCTGGGCAGAGCTTATACATAGTAAGGTCCATGGATTCCCACTATCCCATTTCCATTCATCCTCTAGCACTCTTGTTGGCCGACTCAGGAATCAACAGCTACTTAAAGACAAGACATGGTTTTTTTGCTATGATTGTGTTCATTTTGCCACCATGAATATGAAGAGTGTTTTATGAATACTGACTTTCCCCCCTAAATCTCTACACATAGTTAAGATAATAATTATTATAGCTGGCATATACATATATACATACACATATATATAAATATATATATATATATATATTTAGTGCCTTAAAATTTTCTAAAAGCTTAATAAATATTTCATCTTATTCTCATAATTCTGGGAATGAAAGGAAGTGAAAGATTCAGTTCTAAGCAAAAGACTGGGAGAAGGAGGAGAAGGGAGAGGGGAAAAAAAAAGGAGAAATGAGAGAACATCTCTGATGATTTTTGCAGAGAATTCCAAGAGGCATTTTGAGGTGAAACAGTTTTCTTTAAACCAACATCCTCTATCCAGCTGGTGACCTGAATACAGTTCCTAGGACCTAAGCAGCATTTCTTGGTGGACCAAGTTTTAGTTATTTTAATGCCTTGCTCTGCTCTTATAATGAGCAAATGGGACGTCAGAAACATCTGGGTCAAAACTCCAGTTGTATGACTCTGGTAAGTTTCATATCTACCCAAGCTTTCCTATATGTAAAATATGAGTACTGATATTAACACTACCTATCCCACATGATTTTTGTGATGATTAAATGGGATGCTGTGCATAGAATGCTTCATGAGAAACTGTTAAGAGATTCTACAAATGCTTTCTGTGAAGCAGGAACCCCTCCAAAGCACTCCCTGGAAAAGTAGTCATGTAATCTCTACTGATGGGGAGCTCACAGCTCATGAGGAAGCCTAGTCTGCTTTTGTAAAAACTTAATTAGTAGTTTTCCTTTATTTCAAATCATCTTTACCCATCTAAACATCCCTAGTTCCTTCAAATGATCTGCCAATATGGTGCAGTTTCCAATTCTCTCACTGTATTGGTCCCTTTTTCTACATATCTCCATTTTATTAATAATTCTTCTAAACTGTAATGCTCCAGACTGAATAGAGTATTTTGAATATGTTCCAACTAGGCTAGGGAACTGTACTCTCATTCTGGGCAATAGATTTTTATTAATGTAGATTAAAGCTGCATAATATTGGTGACCTGCCATGCCACATGGTTGACTGTTATCTGTGTTCCAAGTATGGACTGATGCAGAAGGACTTGAACGCTTTTCTACAAGCCAAAATTTTAGGGACAATGAAATGTTTTTTAAAAAAAAAAAACAGCCAAAACTCCAATGGGAAAAAAGGGGAACTAAGGTAGAAGAGAAGAAATAGTCCCTTTACAGGGGAACACTGAACAGAATATTATGACACAGAGGACAAAGGCAAGGAAAAGGACCACTGAAAAACTGGAGGCTAACAATAGATTTGAGGCTTTGCCTGAAAGGGGGAACTGGATAATTCAAAGAGAAAGTTGTTTGTAAAGAAGAAATCAGGTGAAAGATCACTCAGTAAAGGTCTGTGAAAGAGGCGCAGTAGCTGGTGATTCCTTACTTAGAGGGATTGAGGCAGCTATTTGTTGATTCAAGAACAACAGAGAGGTCTGTTGTCTTCCTGGGGCATGTATTGAAGATATTACAGAGAACTTCCTGAGACTTATTAAAAAGGATGACAACTATTCACTTCTGCTGAGTCATGTGAACATAAAATGGTCTACAAAAAACCTACAGAGTATTACCAATGATTATGAATCTTTTGGGAAAAAAATGAAGGCCATAGTTTGTATTCCCCTCACTGTTACCTTTGACGGGAGGGATTCAGAAAAAATTTGGACTTCTGGACCAAAACTTAAAATGGAAGGAAATATACCTACCCAGCCATAGATAAGGGATATCTAAATATGGCTGTTAAAATGTATTGCCTAGGTGTCTTGTAATCTAATTTTTAAAAGCTAAGAACTAAGAAGGATGGGGGAGGAGATATATAGAAGAGAGAAGGCTATATATGAAAAATTTTCAAGATTCCATTGTAGAAAGTATCTATAATAAAGAATAGCAGTTGAGACACCCAGAATTTCACAGGAGACTAAATCTCAGAAAGAAATCATTACCAAAATCTGTGGCCTCAAATTATCTACATGAAGGTGTTTAGGCAACAACCAAGAAGTAACAGAGATCCTCACACAAGGAAGCAAATTTGATTTCTTAGGTATTAATGAGATTTATTGGGATGAAACCCATGTCTGGAACCTGCCTGTGAAGGAGTATTAACTTTTTTCAAAAGAAAAAGAACTGATAAAAGTAGGGTGGTGTAGCAATGTGTATTAAGAAGATATAGGCATCCCTAGCTATATCACAGTTCACTTATCACAGCTTCACTGTTTCACAGGTTTAAAAAAAAATCTAATTCTGTATTATGGAGTTACACTTATCACGGTACACTATTGGCTGATGGAATGAAAGGTGAGCAACCACAGTGCTATATTCTGTATCCTGGGCACTGATTGGTTCAGTGACTGTAGGTTAATAAGAGTGTGGAAAAGGTTTATAGGAGAGTGGGAAGGGTTTATAAAAAAAAAAAGCCTTAAAATATATATAAATAAAAATAAATATAATGCCACTACTTTGCAGATTTTCATCTATCATAGGGGGGGCCTCTGGAATATAACTCCTGCAACAGGTGAGAGATCACTATATCCTCATATTAGGAAACTTGGAACCAGGGGAGAAAATATGGAAGACACTATCTGGATAAAGACCAATAGAAGGAGAAACAGTAATCTTTGTCACTGAAATACACCATATAACACCTGAATGGAAAGAGGAAACAGAGGAGAAGTTTGGGAAACAGATCATGAACCCAGTAGAAAGGCATGATATACATGTTGTAGTGATAAAAGGCTTCAATTGGCAAGTTGTCTACAGGAGCTCTTTTCTGACAGAAGCAAAACAGCTGATAGCTTCTTGATATTACTTAGTGACAGTTTCATTCTTCAAAAGGTGGAGGAACCAGCTCGGGGAAATTATTTTCTAGAATGAATTCTCACTATTAGGGAAGACCTAGCCTTTTGGCTGCAAACGATGGAAACTCTAGAAGGGAAGTAAACACTTTATGGCACAAAAAAGGAAATCTAGGTACAGTGTGATCTGCATTCTAGATTTTGGGAAAAGCAGATTTTGGAGAGTTAAGAGGAAGGAATGAAAATTCCATGGACTAAAATGCTACAGAGAAAAAAGTCCGCTCTGAAAGAATAGAAGATCGTTAAGAATGAAATTATGAAGAAACAAAGGAAAACAATTCTGCTGAGTAGGAAAACTGGAAACCTAAAGAAACCAAAGTGGATGTTCAGGGAACTCACCAACCAACTCAAATTTCATGAAGAAATGTGCAATATGGAAGAAAGGCTAGGTAACAGGGATGACATGATCTTATACAAACAGCGTCAGGAATGCTAATGCTAAGAATGAGCTAAGCTTCCTGAGGAGAGCTAAGGACAAAACAAACATGTAATTAAAAAAAAAAAAAGAATTCTACTGGGAGAAAAGGGAGGGCTCATGAAAGGAAGACCTTTGCTTAGGATGGATGAGATGATGATACTTGACAATAGAAGGAAGACAGAGCAGTCCAAATCATAGTTTATTCCTTTTCTTTACTAAGGAGAAAGATTGTTGCATGGAGAATATGAGAATACAAATGATTAATAGGAAGTTGATATCCAAGATAAGTGAGGATCTTAATGACCTGGTAAGAAAGAATACCTTTTTGCTTGGTCTAGATGACCTTTATCAGTGATGGCAAACCTTTTATTTTATTTTTAAGGTAAACCTTTTAGAGACTGAACGCCCAAATTGCAACCCTCATGCCACATGTGAACTCCTTGCCTTATTCCAGACAGGGAAGGGAGGAAGTGGTCCCACTGGGATGATGTGAAAAATGTCCTCAGGAACCCATGGAGAGGGGTAGGTGAGTGACCCACTCTGGCACACATGCCACAGGTTTGCCACCATGGAGCTATACTCTCAAATACTAAAAGAAAAGACAAATGTGATTGACCACTTTCAATAATGTTTAAAAAACTTTTATTTTTAAAATAGATTTTTATTATGGTTTTATATCACTGATATTTTCTCCCATATCTCTCCTCTTCTCCTTTTCTAGAGAGCCATCCCTTATAGGAAAACTATAAAAAAATTTTTTTTTTTACAAAAGAAAACAAATTAAGGAAAACTGATCAAAACAGAAAAAAATCTTGGAAAATTGGAGAAGTATTACAAGATCAAAGAAGGGAAAATGTTGCACTGATTTTCAAAAAAGGGAAGAAAATAGATTCTGCCAGTGACCTTGAGTTTGATTCTTGGGAAAATTCTAGAATGAATTATTAGAGTTAATTGGTTAACTTTTAGAAAAGGAAAGATTATAAAGAGATGGCATGGCATCATCAAGAAGAGGTTATTCCATATTAACCTCCTTTCCTTTTTTGACAGGACAATTAAGCTAGTAGATATGGGAATGCTCTACATATAGATGACAGATTAAAAAAAAAAATCCTTACCTTCCATCTTAGAAACACTACTATATATTGGTTCCAAGGGTGAAGAGCAGTAAGGGCTAGGCAATGGGAGTTAAGTGACTTGTCTAGGGTCACAAGGCTAGGAATTGTCTAAATCCAAATTTGAATCTAGGACCTTCTGTCTCTAGGCCTGGTTCTCAGTCTGCAGAGCTACCTAGTGGTTCCCTAATACATGTTTTTGAAAATATGATTGAGTGCTATGGACTAGAAGATAATAAAATTACAAAGATTCAGAACTGGTTACTGATGTTCAATGCCAATATGGTTGAAGGTCTCCTGTGGAGTACTAACCCAGGGATCTTGATGTTATGCTACTTAACATTTTTTTTTACCAATGAATTGAATAAAAGTGTAGAGATGGCATACTCATAAAGTTTTTAGATGATAAAAAGCTGGGAAGAAAAGCTAACACCCTTTATTTATTATGGGTGGGATCCAATAAGTTCTTTACAAGCTGGAGTACTTAGCTCAAACTAAAAAGATAGATGAATTTATTCAGCTCTTACTATGTGCCAGGTACTGGGCTAAGTGCTGATAAACAAATATAAACAAGCCAGAAAGTCCCTGATCTCAAAGAGCAAAGATAATATGTAAATAATAGGGCAATTAGGGGGTACAATGGATAAAGCACTGGGCTTGGAGTCAGGAAGACTCATACTTTCTGAGTTCAAATATGGTTTTCAGAAACTTACCAGCTGTATGACCCAGGGCAAGTCACTTAACCCTGTTTGTCTTGGTTTCCTCATCTGTAAAATGAGGTCATGAAGAGTCAGACGTGACTAAAAACAACTGAACAACAATATATAAATGAGAGTCTCAGGTTCTAGTGGAAGTGGGGTGATGGTGAGAAATGAAGATGATAAGAAGACAAAATTCAATAAGGATAAATGGAAATAAAAGAAATAAAATTCATTAAGGATAAATCTATATTTGAGTACAAAAAAAGTAACTTTACAAGCAGAGATAGGCATGATTTCAAAGAAGCTGTTCTGAAAAACCTTTAAGGGGTTTTAGTGGGCTACAACCTCAATAAGTTAGCAGTGACAAGTTAATGAGATCTTGGGTATAGCTTCTAAGAAAATGTCCTCTGCCTTGTTCAGTGCCTGGCACATAGATTGTAAGTGCTTAGTGGGTGTGTTCAGTTCTGGGATGAAGGATATTGATAAATTGGGAAATATTCTCCATCCATCAGGATGGAGAAGGGTTTATAATCTTTGTCATATAAGCAAATGTTAAAGCAACTGGACATGTTTAGCTTGAAGAAAAGGAGGTCTGGAGAAGGAGAAAGGAACATATCCACTGTCTTAAAGTAAGTGAAAGGCTATCTTATGGAGGAGGGATTAGACATGTTCTATCTGGCTGTAGAGACTGGAAGCAGGAGCAATGGGGGAAAGGGTATAAAGAGGCCCACCGAGGTCTGATGTCAAGAAACAACTCTAACAATTATAACTATCTAAAAGCAGATTGATCTAAGGGATCTTTAAGCAGAAGCTGGATGACTATTTGTTGAGTATATTCTAATGGGGATTCCTTATATGTCTAGCTTGAATTCCTTCCTAAAATTCTGGGGTCAATACCTCTTGACAGGAGGTCTGCAGTAAGATCTGCTCTTGGGATCTATATGTAGGAGCATACATTATGTGGGAATAGATCTGGTCAGAAATATTGTCATTAGAAATTGAGTGGGGAAGATACCTTTCCTGATCATACTTAGGGGACTATTCCTGATTTCCAATAATAGTTTTCAAAACAGACTCTTTAGAACACTTGAATAGATAAGGCTTATGACTTGATACCTCTTTTAGAATGGTGGGCTGGAAAGATGCTATAATCAAAAATACTATAGCTTTTATCCTAGGAACTGTGTGGAACTCTAGGGCTTTACCCAACCACTTGAACAGGATTTCCTTGTGCATTAGGTACCTTGTGGCCTGATTATTAATTTAAAACACAATGAAAATGCCAGAATTTTTATTGGCACTAACCAAACTCCTGAGATTACTATGATTAGCAGAAAGGGATTTTGTTTGGGGGTGGGGGTGGTTATTATACAAGGAAGTTAAGGAAAGAGTTGTTTCCCTTTGAGTAATAACACCATTTATTTTGCATTAACAGCAAAACAAAAGCTGCCGCTTCATCTCATCCATTTCAGATAGGTGCTTCCCAAAGCAATCAATAATACTTTCAAGTGGCCACATATACTATACTCTGAAAAGGGAAAAAAAATATTCTGATCCTTTGCCTGTGGTACCAAGAAACAGTAGCAATAATGAATAATCTGCTAAGCAGAAATGGGTAGGATTGCCAAGATTAACATTAGGGAATCATCCAGGTTAGCTTTGGGGGATGAGATGCTTCAGCATGTATCAGAGAGGTAGGAAGAAAGGCCAATAACTGGACTTGATGAAAGTAAATAGGTTTACTCACTGAGCAAGCAAAACAGGATGGTGATTCTGAAACTTACTCACAGATGTACCATGTTATTTCCTGGAAATGACCAAATTCCTTTGGGAAAGATTATTTATCCTAATCCAGAAAATCTTCCAAATGCATTCAAAAGATAGGCCAAGAAGACATGGGCCACCACAACTAAGCAATGCTTTTAAAATCCTTTGGTTTGAAGTACTTTCAGCCCTTCTAGAGTCAGGGTTTGGCCTGGGCCCCAGAGGCATATGTGGAGTTACCTTTTGCTATGATGAGCTATTGGATGGAGAGGCCACTAGGTAAGGACCTTTATGGGCATAGCAACTTATAAAAACCTATACTAAGGTGTGGAGGGGCTGTAATCTGATCTTTTAAAATATATATAGAAATAAACTATTTTGGCAATAATCTCTAGACTCAAAATAGAGGGAGAGATGAACTTTTTAATAAATTCAGAGAATCCACGATGTATGATTTAGCACTCAGCCTTGAAGAAGGGTGTCTCAGTGGTCAGGACACTAAGGATCCTTCTAAAGCTGCAATGATAAAAGCCAGGGTGGTCCTCATATATGTTAGTAGTTACATATATCAGGGTGACTAGGCTTTGCTATCTTCACCAAGGAAAGATGGGAAAAAGAGAAGAAACCAGAGCAGGAGGATTTAGGCTTTTGGTAGCTACAGGAAACAGTTGTTCAGAGGTCCCAGAAATCCAAGCCTCTAGAGAACAGAAACATACCATTTATATGGTAGGAGTTTTAGTGTAATACTTTAATTAAAATTTTTTAAACCAATACCTTCCATCTTAGAACCAAGCATTGTGTATTAGTTTCAAAGCAGAAGAATGGTAAGAGCTAGGCAATGAGGGTTGTGATTTCCTAAGGTCACATAGCTAGGAAGTGTCTGAGGCCCAAGTTGAACCTGGGACCTCCCATCTCCAGGCCTAAGTTATCAGTCCACTGAGCCACCTATCTTCCCCTCCAACACTTTAATTTAATATATTAGCTAGACAAGATGCACTATGGCATTCTTTTTCAGCCTTTAGGCTGAGAGGACAAAACCCTTGGGAGCAGGAGGATTGAAAAACAGATTCAAAAGGGAAGATCACATTTGCATATGGAGCCCATGGCAGATGGGCTCCATAAAGTCACACGAGCAACAAGGTATACCCAGACTACCTCTGCAGGGTATCAAAAAGCCCATGTCAGTGACCCTGATCCCCATACTAGCAGTAAGAAAGTAGTCTTGCTTATTGGATCAGTGTTACTGATAGATTATAACACTGAGTGGTGAGTTTAAAAACTAGACAATGTTATATTTCACGACAAGTTTATCTTTTTTTTTTAAGTAATACTGAATCATTAAGAAGGACTTACTTTGTTTATTTAGAGATGACTTTCATTCATTTTCCAAATTTATGTGTCTCAATTTCATTCAAAAAATAGCTATCTGTCTGGTCCTGCAACATCATTTTGACTTAGAAGACTAACATTTGTCATCTTTAAAGAATTTATTCTCAGGTCTAGATTCCTAAATCTGAGCCTCATACTCCATGTAAATTTCTAAGTATAATAGGAAAAGTAAGGCTGTTTGGCTGACTTGGAAAAAAAGATGGCTTTCTAGGCCACAAGGCTTGGATTCAAATCCCTGACACATACTGGCTGTGTGACAGGGTAGCTAACTTCATCTCTCAGTGCTCCAGGCAATCTGCTAAGTCTATAAAGTTGTAGAGAAGGTGCTGCTCTGCAGTTGTACAAATTCTTCACAAGGACTTCCTTATACTGATGAAGCTACAAGTTTAATTAAAAACAGAAAAAGAAATGGGGACTACGCATTTTTTTCCCATTACAAGCTATTCAGCTCCTTCTTACTCCATGCTGTGGAATATACTATATTCCAACACTGGCAAAGTATTGGCATGCATGCCACTGCTGGCACGGGGAGAGCTGCTCCATCCTCCCTTTTGCACCTCTGTCCAGCTGCCCAAAGCAAGCACTTCCTCCCTCAGTTCTCTCTGGTAATGTTGGGGGGTTGGGGGGAGGAGGAGTGGCTCAAGGACAGCTTAAATTTGTCCTCTGGGCATTCAAACTCAAAAATCTTTGCCAGTGCTGCTATATATGGTCACAATTGGGTTTATGGAAGGCTTCTGCTAATGAAAGGTAGCGAACAACTCACTTGGATTCTCCTGTTTCTCTTACCACTGCATGACATGACCTCAGGAGAGCTTAACATATTCCTCTAAAATGTGTTCCTGTTTACTATGATTTCTTCATATTTAGAGAAGTTCCTAAAGTTACATACACATGGGAGACATTAGGACACTTATGAGTCAAAGACTATAGATTAGGCTAAAATAAATTATAGGCAATGTTGTAAGTGGAATTTTCCTTCCCACATTCTATATTCCTGCCAACCTGGACTGATAACTGAGTTCCCTGACTGCTATGCCTGTCTTCTCTGCCTTTGTATAAGATGCTTCCCAAGCATCACTTCTGCCTCCTAAAATCTTAGCTAAGTTACCTCATCACAGGTAAATGAAGCTTTTTCTGATTTTCCTAATGATTAATGTTCCCTCTCTTTCCAAACTATCTTGCATTCCTCAGTAGACTGCAAGTTCCTTAAAGTTAGGAAATTTTTAATTTTTTTGTCTCTATATGTAATTGCACTTAAATATTTGTTGCATTAAATGAAATGTAATATTGGATCTAGGGTCTGAAGAGCTGCATCCTGGTGCCATCACTCTTTTAAATTGAAAAATTTAATTAATTAATTTAGAATATTTTTCCATGGTTACATGATTCATGTTCTTTCCCTCCCCTCCCACGCCATAGCCAATGCACAATTCCACTTGTGGGCTTTACTTGTGTCATTGATCAAGACCTATTTCCATATTACTGATAATTGCACTAGGGTGATCATTTAGAGTCTACATTCCCAATCATATCCCCATCAACCCATTCCACCACTCTTTTAGCTGTATGACAAGGGGCAGGTCTATGAATCTCTGCCCAACTCATTTCACTTGATTTCATTAAAGGACAAAATGAAACAGGAAACATGAAGGTTCAAAGTTTTAAATGCATTACAAAAGTAAGGCTTCATTAATAATGAGTATAAAGAATATACCTTTCTATGTTATATCTATTTCCATAGTGTTTGTGGTCACTTTTATTTCTCTATACAATGTTTTTTCCATAAAACAATAAAAATACTTTCCACAAAATCATAACTATTCCAGAAGTCCAATGACAGAGGCAAGATAAGAATTCATATCTTTCAAGGCTTTGCCTTGGTTCAGTGAATCAGAATGATGGAGGGTTACTATGCACAATGATACTATTTAAATGATTAGTGTATTTCATGGCTTGAAAAATGTAAGGGTTTAGAAAAAATTCCCTCTCTCTTTCTACCTACTTCCTTGATATATTCTTTGGGCTTGGCCAAGAAGAAAGCTGGCTCTGGGCATCTTGTTTCAATAGACTTGACTGAAAAAGAAATCTACAATTCTGTGGAGAAGTAAAGTAGCTCACCTCAGGCATGATTTCAATCTTCTCATAGCGGCGTTTAAAGGGCAAGGCAAGCACCTCTGCACGGCGATAAGACATTGCAGGGGGTTGGCAATCAATCATCAGGTCCATACGATGTGACTGGGCAGGGGGAGGCTGGGTATATTGCTCAGGACATACCACATGGAGAGGCTAGAGAGGTAGCAGAGATGCAGTTAGGGAACAGAAAAGGAAAGCAGTATGTCTTTGGATTGAAACTAATTCTCTACAATGGGGTCAATGGTGACCTGGCCCACTCCTTCCCCCAATTCCATCCTTTCAGACAGTTAGAGCTACATCACTGGAGTCATTCTTGGCTCCTCTTCCTCATCCTTCTCCTCCGCCTCCTCCTCCTCCTCCATACCCCCCAAACATTTAATATAGAAAGGACAGTGGATCTGGAGTCAGAGGACCTGGATTTGGATACTGACTGCTACTTACTACCTGTGTGACCTTGGGCGAGTCCCTTCTCCTCTCTGGCCTCAGTTTCCTCATCTGCAAAATGAGGGGGTTGGATGAAATGAACTCTAATATTATTCCCAGCTCTATTTGAAGAATTTGTGGTCAATTTACATGCTGAACCCACTCCCACCAGTAAAATGTTGACTCCTTGAAGGTAGAGACAGATTGTTGTGATTTCCTTTGTCTCTCTGACACCTAGCACAGTACCTTGCGCATAGCAGACACTTAATAGATGTTCATGACATTGGACTGATCTTAAGTCTTACTGAATTCTTTATCAGTGTCTCTAAAGTTGCCTATTCATTTCACATTTAAAGCAAATGCTTTAAGCCAAGTCTTTTATTATCTCTCTCATATATCAAGAGCCTCCTATCTCTTCTCCCTTTCTTAAATCTAGTTCTACTTAAGGGCTAGAATAAGTTTAATTTTCAACATGTAATTCCCCTGCTCAACAATCTATGCTCTGTTTTTTGATGAATGTATCAAGTTTAAACTTTTATTCCTGACCTTCAAGGCTTTCTATCAACTATATTCTTTTTAACATCAAATCCAATTTTTGTTACTCTTTAAGGTGGATTTTTTGTTTCATCGAGATTTGCTTCTTTACTCCTTCCTTACTTCTACATTCCCTTCCACATACCATCTTTCTCCTCAACCTGAAAACTTTACCTGTCCCCCCCCCCCCCAGCCTGACAAATCAGAATTTTAAATTGGGTAAGAATTCAGGGAATCTGAGAACTTGGGGGGGGTGTATATTTCAGTTGGTGATTTTCTTTGTGATCTTTAATGTTTTATGCATTTAAAAAAATAATTTTGAGAAGGCATGCAGAGGCTTCACTAAAACTGCCCAAGAAATCTATGGCATAAAAATAGTTAAGAATCCCTGCTTAGTAAGTCTTGACTAAGTTTTTCATGACAAATAAATCATATCTAAACAATCACTCCTTATTACTCATATATAATTTGAGTTATTATAATATAACAACACATATCATTTCCTACTCTCAAATAGCTGGCATTGAAAAAAACCTGAGAGTAGACAACTCCTCGGGAGAGGAGCACCATCATCATCACAGGGAAGAGTTTATCTCTTAAGTACACAAGCAAACAAGGAAAAACACACTAATGGAGTCAATGAAGAATAGGACACTAGTGATAGGAAGAAAGAAAAAGAACACAATGAGAGAGTAGGGAAAGTAGGCAAAGAGAAGGACATGGTAAGAAATCAAGAAGAAATCAAAGAAGGTACAATACTGTCCCAAGCCCACCTTTAACCTTTCTCTCATTCTCCAATGTCAGTAAACTGAGATGCTGTAACACTGGCATTTATTTATACTTTGCAAATGTTCTTAAGTCACTTCTGTGTTCTTGGGACTCCCTTTTTATCTTCAATTAGAATTTCTAAAACTCCTCGAGGGAAAAAAAAACACCATTTCTAATGCTCTCATTATCACTCTGCATCAGTTGTCAGATGATTAGCCTGAATTGTGACTGCACTGCAGGCTCAGCATCCAGTCTTCTCTCTTGGTGCCAGTCTTAAGATATGTTCACTACCACCAGGTGGTGCCAGAGTCACATAATGAGCTGTGACACATCTGTTGGATATCCACTCTAGTAACACATTTCAGTTAAAGAAAAAATGCTTTAAAAAATTAAGCTATACAACTTAAGTGTTTTATAAATTCGTAAAAATTAAAGAATTCTAATTTGTCAGAGCAATGGAAAATAAAAACACAAAGCTCCCTAAAGGTGATAAGTTCTGTGACTAACAATTGCTCCTTTAATACTTAACCACATTTGGCCTAAGCAGTCTAAGTTTTCTTTCAGAATTCACCCTAAGCCAGCTGACCATGGACTTTCTGTCCTTTAGATCTGTCTGCTTCCTTCCTTCTTGCATTCTCTTTACTTTTTCTCTCTGGAATAGTCACCAACATAGTATCTCAAACCCTCTTTTTCTCTCTTCTGTCTAGCTCCAAATGCTTTTTTTCTTGCCCTTTTCCTTTAGAAGTGGCACACTGGCCTCCCTCTTGGTTCAAACATCAGTAAATAACATGGAAGCCCAAGGGCTTACAAGCATGGATTAAATAAGTGAAAATTTAGTAAGGAGCCAAAAGAAAGGAAGAGGCTTTTAACAATTTTCTTTTATGAACCAATGAACATAGAGGTATTCAAACCACTCCAGCATCTCTTTTTCTGCAAACATATGCAAGTCATTTTTGTACAACTGTTTCAGGCATATGGTTTAAATGAGAATGTTTTTTGTAATACTTTGTTTTACTGAAATTAACATTAAAATTATATTACATTTCCTGAACATGCACAGGTGAAGTAGTAAGGAGGGCAATTTGAATGTTATGAAGAAGACAGAATGAGAGTAAAATACTTGCTAAGGATGATTAAGACTTTATTCCAGTTATTTTATTCCTATTAGATATAAAGTTCTTTAAGGGTAGAGACCGTGTTTCCTACTTCTGTTCTAATTTTCCCAAGTGCTGAGATATTATATGATTTTACAGTGGATTTTCCAATAATATTGTTCACTGGCAGGAAGCAAAGTAGTAGTGGACCGAATATGTACTTGGAGTCTGTAACACCTGAGTTCAAGTTCTGCTTCAGACACTTACTAATTATGTGATTATGGGCAAATAAGCTTCAGTTTCCTCATATGTAAAATAAAAGAGGTTAGACTTAATGGTCCCCAAGGCCCATTCTAACTCTAATTATATGGTTCCATGCCAAAACTAATAACTCTTGCTAGCAGCTGGGTAGATCAGTAGATTGAGAGCCAGGCCTAGAGATGGGAGATCCTAGGTTCAAACCTGGCCTCAGACATTTCCTAAGCTGATGTGGGCAAGTCATTTAACCCCCATTGCCTAGCCCTTACCACTCTTATGTATTGTTTCTAAGGTGGAAAGTTAGGGTTTAAAAAACAACAGCCAAAAAACCTAATAACTATCCCTACTATATTATCTTCCTTTAATTAATAAAGCATAATTTAACTAACAATTTTAAACATAATTACTTTAAACATTATTAAATAATTTAAACCAGTTTATGAATACTTTAGAATTATTTTATATTTATGTAAAATACAGCAATAAAATAATCTTATCTGAACTATTAAGCTAATAAAAAATGGAAAACAGCACAAAGAACTTGAAGGTGAAAGAAGAAACATTTCTACAAATAAACATTTCAAGAAATAATTCGAAGGAAAAGTGAGGAGGGGAAAAGAATGAGTAATACAAAGAAAGAATCAGGTTGGCAATGCCTGGTAGTAAATATAGAGTTGTACAAGAAAGGCAAAAGTTACTGAAGATTCTCTTTTAGAATTATGAAAGAAATCTCAAAATAACATGAAATCACTTTTTACCTCAATACTGTTTTAGTCACAAATCTGTCCTACATTCTGCCACTGTCTTTTGGCTATATTTCCTAGTATTTAAGTTGACTACAGTTATTCTTTTTCATATTCTAACTAAGATCATTGCTATCTAAACTTCCAGATTCTACTAGACCTAGTGCTCCTGGTGTTGGGGGAGAGACAAGCAGACAGACACACACATACAGAGTGAGACAGGGAGAGAGAGAGAGGGAGAGGGAGAGGGTGAGGGTGAGGGAGAGGGAGAGGGAGAGGGAGAGGGAGAGGGAGAGGATGAGGGAGAGGGAGAGGGAGAGGAAGAGGGAGAGAGAGGGAGAGAGAGAGAGAGAGAGAGAGACATAGAGAGATAATCACTCTGGGCAGTCTTTGCAGGCTTTTTCAAACAGCATGTCACTGACAGAATTGCAGGAATGAATATGAAATGCTTTTTCCTTGGAATCAGGATGCTCTCTGGTTGAAGAAAGAAGATGGCAGAAGAAAGGGGTGATTTTTCCTACTCATTAGTAGGTATGTGATAAAGTTCATTGACTGAATGACTCTTTCAGTCTATGTTGTAGAGGCAGTTCTTGACCTAGTTTTTAAATGATGAACAGGTAAATCAATGTTGGTTCACTCCACTTTCTCTCATCATGCTTCTTTTCAAATGAGAACTATTTTCAAATAATAGACCCCATAGTTTCCTTCTCTAAATTCTGGGAATACTTGGGACACTTTCATAGATGCCACTGAAACAAGGTGAAACAGAACCTCCAGTCCAGCATCCAACAAGTCTGGCCCACAAAAAGTAGAATCTCTACAAGAATAGAGGACATCAGTTACATATCATCACCTGTACTTCCTTGAGCAGCTTTGACACCTGAATGAAATTGAGCCTTGTATCGATAGGACAGTAGATACATTTCATGGCCAAAGGTTGGTAAGGAGCCAGGGCGTCTAGGTATGAGAAGTCAGGTTCTGAGAAAAGAAGAAAAAAAAAGATTTTAAAAGAGAACACTTTCAAATCTACACAGATTATAACCTCTATGCTCTTTTGTTCATTACTGCCCCAATGACTTACCAATCAGAGTATGATGTCACAGAGTACAACAGGCCTAAGGAAACCTTCCACACTTAATAGCAGACAAGTCATTTAACTTGTCTGGGTTTCAGCTTCCTCATAAGCAAAATTGGGATGATGAGAACATATGTACCATTTACCTTACTAGACTGTAAAGTTTTCCATAAATGTGAATGATTATGATCATTGGAGTTTAAATGTCTTCTAATTTTAAGTGGTTTTCCATGATTTCTATGTCATTCTTTATCTGATTCCTATATAATTCTTTATCTGAGTGTTTCCTCGGCAAAATAAGCTTATTGTGAGGTCAATGGCAAAGGAAAAAAGTTATTTTAAAATAATTTTCCTATTTAGCTATTTTCAATCAGTATTGAGAACAATAGCATTATGGTGAAAAAAAACATTGATTTTGAAATAACTTTTTAGACGTTGTTCAAGTTTCCTTTTCAGAGTGCCTTCCATTCACCTGGCATAGGTATTGTATTTACCTAGTTATTTCCATGTTGTTATCCCAATTAGAATGAATGCTTCTTGTATCTTTTTAAATCTGCAGGGGCTAGGTAATCAGGGGTAAGTGATTTGCCCAGGGTCACACAGTTAGGAAGTATCTCTCTACTCCAGGCCTGGTGCTGTATCCACTGAGTCATCTCACTGCCCCAGAGTAAATGCATCTTGAGGTCAATGAATGTGGATTTGTTTTCTCTCTTTCTTGATATTCTCATTATTAAGCATAGCGACAGGCACTTAGTTAGCACTTAAATGATTTCTGACTGACAAGTTTAAGTTGCTAGCTATGTGACTGACCATGGGCAAGTCATTTCCTTTCTTGCTGGACTTGGAGTCTAAAATAACCTGGGTTCAAAACTTGCCTCTAAAACTTACAAAGATAAGTCACTTAATTTCTTTGAGTATCAGTTGGTATATTTTTTTAACCTCATAGAGTCATTTAAAGTCTCAAAATAATTTTTTGTTAATTTTTTTTAATTTGTAAAATTTAAGGCACTATATATACATGCCAGCTATTGTTGTTTCTGCATCTGTAAAATGGGGATAACAGCACTTGTAGCATCTACCTCACAAGGCTCTTATGAGACAAAGCATTAGAGCTCTGAATAAATGGGAACCATTAATAAAAAGAACAATTAAACACAATAGTTTAATAGGGCATTTGCTGAATGCCTACCAAAATGCTGTAGCAAGAACTCAAATTGGAAGTGTCTGTTTACCAAGGTTTTTAAGACACGAGTGATCATCTCTGGAGATTGTGTGCCAACTTCAAAGCCAGGAAGACTTAGGTTTATGTCTTGCCATTGTTATATACTTGAGCTAATCACTTCTCAGTATTCTTCGGCATTTCTCTAAGACCCCCCAAGTTTCAGAGAAGGTAATGACCTGAATGGTAGAGGGAATTCCCTCATTTAGGAGTTCTCTATTTTAGTCTCTCTCTCTAATCTGTCATTTCCAAATTCTTGTAGCTATTAAAGCTCAGAATTATTTAGGAAGTACTTCAAGGCTTACAAAGACACAGTCTCACAATAAACCTGGGATATATATATATATAGCACAAATGTAATTATCTTTATTTTGAGGATGAGAAGGTTGAGGCCGATAGATAAGAAGACTTGTCCTGGGCAATACAGTTAATAAAATTTTTTAATTCCAATGGCAGAGCTGAGACTATTCCTTAACCTTCCTCTCTTATTCCTATTTTGGGAACGTAATCTAGCTCACATTTGGCTTTGAATGTAACTGTGTGGAATGAGTAAGAAAATACAAAGGCCTAAGAGGGAATTCTCTTACCGATCAACTTAGTAAGGCTGCACCTGTACGTATCCATCAGATGCTGGCTAGACAGTTTGTAGAGAAAGTTACAAAACTTTTTATAACACATTATATTGGTAATCATTGCATCATCTGCTTAATTTCTACTGCTTCATCATAGTGTGGAGGTGACCCTTGGTTTGGATGGTCTGTGCCAGTCAAGTATAAGTTCTGGCAGGTCCTATCTTAGTGGCAACTTGTTTAAGGGTGGACTTGGCAACATACTATCTGTCTATCATCTGGAGATTAGCCTTGTTAGATTTGGGGAAGCTCATTAGCAGGTTGGTCACTAGGGGTGGGGATTTGGGGATTTGGGGATTATGCGTTTTTCTGCTAAAGTAACCATTAAAGACCCTCTCCTAAATCAGAGAGGAGTTTCATTCAATATGTGGTTGAAGATAATCAAACCCACCAAGTTACAGAGCCCTGCTCTACTGAGGTATTTATACTTCCTGTTAGTTAAGTATTTTTAACTTTCCAAAGAGCTTTTACTCTACAATCTCTTTTTTGTCCCCCCAACAACATGAATTAGGGGCAGGTATTATTTCTACTTGACAGATGAATAAAGTGAAGCACAGTATAGTTTGTCTAAGAGCACAAAACTAGTTAGTGGCAGAAATGGTGCTTAATATCAACGAGTTACAGATGGGAGAGTTAGAATTCAATAGTGAATTTTTGGCATTGGAGGCCTAGAAACAATGTGAAAAAATTAAGCAAAAATATAGAGTTCTTCCTTTGTTCCAGTATTAGGCTACAATTCTCCATCTTAACTTGTTTCTATGAGAAGGATTAGGTATATAAATTATTGAGAAATGTCAACTATTAAGAGCAATCTCAGTGTCTTTTCATTTTGGGGAGAGGTTGAGTCAAGAAAATTTCTCCAAAAGTCTCTGAAAATAGAGATTAAAAAAATGAATGAGAAATATAATATGGTTAGTTTTTTGGTGACAGTAATAAGGTTAGAAGAAGTCTTACATAAAACATTTACTGGATTAAGTGAAGTATGGTCTTTGTCAAACTCTGCAGTTCGGCATGTTGTGTTATGTGAATAGTCAAATTATGGAATTGACTAATTTGAATGAAAGCTGGTGCATTGATATTATAATATGGTTTAAGTTTAATTTATGGGTCAGCATATCAGCTTGAAATAAAATAATGAATTATAAGTTTTCAAATGGGTCTCTTGGCTTATAGTTTTTTAGACTTTATTGGGCAGCTATGTGGCTCATTGGATAGGATATCCAGGTCTGGAAATGGGAGGTCCTGGGTTCAAATATGGCCTTAGATACTCCCTAGCTGTGTGAGCCTAAGCAAGTAAAACTCTAATTGCCAAGTCCTTACTATTCATGTGATTTATGTGATATGTATAGTTCACAGAACTATTACCTACAGACAAAATTAAAGCTCATAGTTATAATT
The DNA here is from genome assembly GCF_027887165.1 of Monodelphis domestica. NCBI lineage: Eukaryota > Metazoa > Chordata > Mammalia > Didelphimorphia > Didelphidae > Monodelphis > Monodelphis domestica. The sequence goes on along the minus strand of NC_077227.1, from coordinate 598,054,364 downwards.
TATTGTTGATTTTACCGTCTTATTATATAGTAACTTTTAAAAGTTTGTTAAATAGGTGTGAGTAGGAAAAGCACAATCTTTTACTTATTGTTAATATTCTCAAAATCTTGGTAGTAGAGTCAATTTCCAACTGCTAAGAACAAATTGACAATGTTATGGGTACAGAGCAGTTATCCTTCTATAATATATAGGAATGAACCATTTTAAAAGTAGAAAACTATTGATATAATTTTAAAGACTATTATACACTAAGAAAGTGACTTGCACAACATTAGAAACTACTCAAATGAAAATGAAAAAGACAGATGTTTCTGCAAATGTCGGAATACATTCTTAATCCTTTTGGCCTCACTAATTCAAAACTGAGAATGGACACAACAAGCTGAATTATATTATTTTTCCAGTATATAACGGGTAAAGACTGTTAACTGCAATTTATTATGTTTTCATGTTAATCTAGATGAAAGTCAAAATAATGTTCAAAAAATCTCACATTTTACATTATAACTACTTGGAAATTCAAAAGGAATAATTAAAACAAATTATAATGAAAATAATAATTGTGGTTGAATAGCCAGAACACATAAGTGATTTGTTTTAGATAAATAAAAAACATTTTAAATTTTATGTTCTCCCATCTTCCCCTTTAGTTAGAGGTACCCATTCTCCTTTTTAAGGGGAATTCCTTAAATTCCACCAGTGCCTTAACCCCAAAAAGATATTACTTCCGTGATTAACCCTTCCTTACCAGTATCTTCAATCTTTTCCTCTTTGCCTTCAAACAAGTTAGTTTGATAGTTTCTCCAGCACTAGTCCTATTTTCTCCCTTTGCTTTGACAGCCAGCATTCTTAAGGGAAAGGTCAACACCTGCTGCCTCCATTTTCTTAGCAAGCTTAAACCTGAGCTTCTATCCTTATAATTTGCAGAAACTATTGTCTTGAAGGGGATCAAAACTTTTTTTCCCTAACAAATTCAGAAGGGCTTTTCTCAATTTTCCCCATCAAAACTATTCTGCTACATTTAAAACTTGATAATTTTGTTCTTCTTGAAACTATCAGTTCTTGGCTTCCATCATGAGGGTATATATTACCTATTGCCTAATGCTCTGATCCTTTTTCTCCTTGATTCTTAACTGTGGATATTTTTCAGTGACCAGCCCTTAGCTCTATTTATTTTCTGTGCACTAACTCTTTTCCTGAGAGACTTTATTCATTTTCTGACATCAATATTCATCTTCATGAAAATAATTCTGAAATTCTCTCTCCAATCCCTGACTTCTTATTAACTCTAGTTATGAGTCTCCATCTGTCTGCTGGACATTTCAACATAAATGCTCCAATGTCACTTTACATCCAATATATTCAAAATTGAATATATAATCCATTCATGAATAATTTATAAATAAAAATTCAACTTCTGCTTCAATCTACTGATCTACACTCCAGCCCTATTATTAGTAATATTCTATCATTCATCAAACATACTAGAGAAATTCAAAGTTTAGCTCAGACATGGTTTTTGCTCTCGTGGAGCTCACAATAAAGAATGGGGATTAGTCACAGATATAGATTATTAAAATAGATGGCATAATAATAAACATAGCTAGTATTTGCATTGTGATTTATTACCAACATTTCATAGAAAAGGAAACTGAGGTTGAGAAAAGTTAAATGAATTCACTATTGTCACACTCCAAATAAATTTCTGAAGCAGAAATTGAACTCAGATACTCTTGACCCCCATGTATAATAAACACATTAGGAGATTTCTAAGATAAAGTTCTATGGGAGGTCCAGGAGAAAGGTTGCTACTGACAGTGGGGCCAGGGAAGGCTTCATAGTAGAAGTTTAAACAGTGTTTTAAAGAGTGGGAAAGAATTTAAAAAGCAGAAAGGATGGAGGGGATACAAGAAATGGGAAAGAATATGAACAAAGGCAGAGAAGCAAGAAAGCAAAGGGTGTTTGAATGGGGTGGAATGGTCTAGTTGGGTTGGAGTATATGGAGGGAAGTAACTAGAAAGGTAGAGTGGAGTCAGACTGTGGACAGCTCGGAATTCCAGTTGAAGATTTTTCTGTTGGTTTACAAACTCTAATTAGTTGGTCCCAGGAAGCCATCAAAGGAAAGATTTTAAGTTACAGCAGTGACATCATTACCTCTATATGTTAGGGATGTGGAAGTCTAAGACTTAGGGCACTCCATAATTAAATAATTGAGGTTAAAAAATTACTGAAATAGGGGTATAATTTGAAGAAGGGTGTCCTGGGCCCCCTGTAAATCTAAATCATTGACTGAGCTCTTTGAGCTCAGAAAATAAGATAGATTGGCACAGGGAAAAAAGCCAAGGTAGGCGTAGAAGATTTTTTGATAGTTCAAGCATACAGTCATGGGGAAATTAGTTTTAGAACAGTGGAATGAGGAGAGTGAATGGATATGGGGGATTTTCAAGGATAGTGGAATCAATAGCAATCAGTGAGAGCTTAGATATGACAGTGGAGGGAAAGGGAAGAGTCAAAAACCAGCTCCAGTGTTTTGAGTATGGGAAACTGGAAGAATGGTGGTTCGAGCCATTTATGGAAATAATGAAGTCAGGAGGTGGAGCAAGTTTAGACGGAAAGATAATGATTTGGGGCATGACAAATTTGATTTGAGAATAGACAGTTGGAGATGCTAGTCTAAGTTCAGAAAAGAAAAAAAGTCTAGAATCTAGTAGAATCCTAGGTCCTAGTGGAAGTGACAGGATTGAATAAGACTGTCACAAGGGAGAGTGCTGGGAGGGAACATGGCCCAGAACATAACCAAAAAATAAAATCACCATAGGAAGTCAGGAAGAGGACAAGGTTCACCAGAAGAAGATAGCAAAGGAGTGGAGAGAAAAATCCAAGAACCAGGAGTAGAGGGTATCCAATGACATGGAGTGGTCAACAATATTTAATGAGGCAAAATGGTCAAGGAGGTGGAGAAAAGGGCCAATTTTTAGTGATTATGGACTCTGTTGACCTCTGAATGAGGCACAGCAGTACAGCAGTGGAAGTGAAGGCCAGAAGACAAAGGGTGTCATGGAAAAAAAGGCATTACTTTTATGACATGTTTAGCAGTGAATGGGAGCTGAGGGAGTAAGAATTGGAATGGTAGCTAAATGGGACAGGAGCAAGAACATGAGGTTTTAAAGAGAAATGAAATTATTTTAGGCAGATGTGAGGGAGTGATAAGGGATGAAGAGATACATGAAGGGATGACTTAAGATCCTAAAGTGGAAAAAATGGGACCAAAGGCTCAGATAGATAGGATGAAGGTTTTAGATGGAAGGATAAGATTTAGTAAGATCTTTTATTAAAGAGAAAGCAATTAGATGATAATGTTGAAAGTTTAGAGGAAGAGAACAAAGGATGATTTCAATTTTCTTAGGGAATAAATTATCTGCTATTAGCATTGGGAAGAAAGACACAACTTAAAGTTTGAGGAAAGAAAAAGGTTTGGAAGAATAGATGTAGGGAATGAGATGTAGAGAATGTAAAGACTGCCAACTGCCCACCATAAATTTGTAATGGATGAAACCACTTCAGATTTGTAGCTTTCTCCAGCAGTGCTTTGAGGAGCATATTGAGGAACTAAGAAACTGAATGGTGTCAGAGTGTAAACAGCAGAAGAACAAAGAAGAGAAGGCTTCAAGGGTAATAGCTGTTGATCTCTAGAGAGGGTTCCCCCTAACTTAAGTTTTTCAAATAAAGGTTGGATTGCTGGGGAAACTTGGTAGAGTAAGAGTCAGACAAGAGGTCTCTCTCCAGCATCATGATTCTGCTAGTTCATGAAATAATTGGTAGTAAGTCTAATGTGGCATAAAGATGGCAAACCTGTAGACGTACAGGTCAGGTACTCTGAAAAGATCAGAACTGAGCTTTAATAGCACTAAGGAAAATGGTAATTTGAGAGGTAGTGCTCTCAGGAGTTCCCATGGCTAATTCTCAGCTTTCCAGATTTTACTTTAAGAAAAGAAAAAAAAAATGTCTGGCAATCTCTTGCACTGTTGGGTAACCTTGGGGAGCCTGTGTCTTGAAAAATATTGAGCTTTTAAGTTACCTGAAATCTTTTTAAAAATGCTAGAACATAACTCAGTGTAGTCAATTGTTATTGGTCACATTCTATCTGGTCTCATCAGGTAGTTTTTTCCCCCTGAATGGTTCAAGACTTCCAAATAAAAGCATCTTTCTAGAGTAAAACAACAATCAAAGTACAAACATGATTCTTATCAGATGTCTCTGGACAGACAGTCATGGAAAAACAAGATTGGTGACTGGAATTAGTCTATGTTGTGGAGCCAGTTCATAGCTTCATTCTAGGAAGTACCAAGTATATATAGAGAAAAAATACATCTATTAAGGGGCTGTATGTATATGCTTTTTTAGTACAAAATATATTACTTATGTCTTATGAACCTTTGATCCTCTTTCCCATGTAGGTGCATGCACGCCTGTGTGTGTGTGTGTGTGTCTGAAAATTTCTCTTTTTGTCTTACCAATTAGCCATTTAACCTTGGGCAACTTGGAGTCTCTTTGTAATTCACTTTTTTTGTAAGGCAGTTGGCCTAAATGTGTCAGGTCTCTTATTCTATGATTCTCTTCTAGGATATAATTTAAGTGACCAAATGGGAATCTTTTCCCTTGACAGTTGTGAATATTATGATGGGACAGACAAGCCATTTCCCTACTTACCTGTGAATATAACAGTATTAAGACTAGATTTTCCCCAAAGTTCCATGAAATGTACAACATCTCCAAATCGAAGGGACGGATGACCAGTGAAAACTACACATGGCTGTTTAAAATCATTGCTGAAGTCTCCATGGATGCTGGGATAGTGCTTCAGTTTGTTGGTCTGAATGAGCTGAAAAAATAAAAAAAGTAAAAATGAAGATATATTCAACTATATGATGAAAAGAAGTCCAAAGTCTTGCTACATAATGGTCACAGAATGAGAATGCAAGATGAATGTCCTGACAAAACAAAATGACTTCATTTAAATTGGTCAAACACTATCAAAGTTATCTAACGTAGCTTTCAGGGCAAAAAGCATTTAGGACCTTTTGTTAATATCAACTACTTGAGGTGAAAATTTTCTTTTTTGTACCATGTCATTTGTCACTAATTTGCTTTAAGGATGCTTATTTATCATTCCATATCATATGAAAGACTATTTCTCATTCCAAAGAGCCTCTAATGTTAATGTCAGCACACTACACAAAGCAATCGGTTTCATAATGTTATACTTCTCTTTCAATTTTTGCAGCAATACACATATAAGGCCCAAACAAAGGGTATCTACCTAGTATTGCTCCATTTGGGTGGTATCTTCTGAGTATTGTAAAATTGAGATTTGAACTCTGGACTTCAATCCTGTCATCTATGTGATATGGCTAGGGAGCTGGTACCTAACATGAGTTGAGTCAAACCTTTGAGGACTTAAAAGCCACAGCCATCACCTGCCACTGCTTAGCTCTCAAAACTAAGAGATCCTAAGCCTCAGGGAGTCAGAGGCAGTGAAGTGAACTCAGATCTGTCATAGATCCTTAACTTCAAGGCACCAAATGTACTCGAGGGCCTTAAATTTCAGGGACTCAGATGTGGAGTTGAAAGCTTCTTCCAGGTACAACATGTATTTTGGGTATGTTTCACACTATACCACCTTAAGAAGAACTAAGGGCTTGGTGGAGAATTATCAGTTCAGATTGGTCAGAAGACCAATGTTTATTGACCCCCAAAGATCTCCTTCCTGCTGTCTTCCAACTATGCCTCCAGGTCCTCAGTGTTTGGATGTTCCTGTCATAATGCTATACTCAATCACCATAAGACCCTAGACACTAGGGGACCCAGTCAATTCATTCTTCCCCTAACCTCAGGCTGGTAAATTCTACCTCTTATTCCCTTTGTTGCTATGACTTAGGAGTTATTGTCTGCTAAGGCAAAAATCCCTGTCCTTACCCCAGTTTTCCTCATATGCGCATCCTGATCTATTTTGTCTCTACCAATCCAGAGTCCATATTCTCCTATACTATCCTGGTTCCACAGTGCCATCTATAATCCCTCAACTACTTTAACAAAATTCATTTCATCCTGAAGCTCTTCAACTCATACGCTTTCTACTCTGTGACATCCAAGAGAATGGAAATCCAGTTCCTTCTGAAAGGTATTGTATCCCTGGCCACCCTCTCCAGTACATTAATATAGGAGAAAGAGATATTTCTTGTTTCTCACTACCACCACTAGACCATCTGTCACTATCACTGAGCAAGCTTACCTCCTTTGCTGTTTACTGCCCTGCTAAGATTCTGGTTCTAGGTATCTATCAGATCCCAAACCATTCCCCCTCATTTCTCAAGGTGTTCATCATGTACCTTAGTCTTCCATTCCATCCCAACCCCTGAACTTATACCTGTGACCTTCAATATATACTGATGTTTCACGAATTGTTTGGTCTTCTCAGAGCACAAACTTCAACTCTCATGATATGGACTTTTATTCCACCTCAGTTACATATATCCTTGACCTCATAATCATGTGAAAACTATTTTCTATACGTCTTTGAACTCTGATATCCCTACCCTAGGATACTATTTTCTATACTTCCATCTCTTTCTCTCTCAGTCTCATTCCTTTCTAATTCTATTATCATCATCAACATAACCACCAGGCATTCTATTTTCCCTCTCTTCTGTCAAGATATCAATACTACTCTGGTCTTACTTTCCTCCCTGTTCAGTCCTGACCCTATGGCTAACCAATTTAACTATATAGTCTTCTCCTCTAGAATCTCTGGTTGTCTTGCCATTGCTCAGGTCCTAGGTTACCCCAACCATCTGCCTTCTTATTCTATGTCCATGATGCTTAATGCCACTGAAGAAAGTCACTGAGTGTCCCAATCACGTCCATTACAAATTTATTTGAACTAATCTTAATTGGTTACTCATTGCTACATGGCTTCTCTTGCCTCTTTCCCTTGATAGGTTTCCAAACTTGACAATGCCATTATACTGCTAAGTTTGCTTCAATTCACAGAAACATGGCAGGTCAAGCAGT